>NC_136508.1:5395402-5480402 GCF_053919585.1 Euprymna scolopes
CCTTTACACAGCGTTTGCTTTGGTTCCTTTAGCTGCATGGAAGCAGTTCGCAGCTCGTCGTCTCCAACCATGTGAAACAGTCGACGTCTTTTTGGTTAAGCTGCACAGGCTAGCAGTCCTTTTTGGCAGCGTATCGGATCAATTCCTGCAATGTGTATTCATTGCTGGTTTGCCCGAACATGTGGAACACTTGTTTCGGGCATCATCCTAGTTGGATAACCTGGATCTATCTCATGAGCTGACGCGAGCTCATGCTATTTTAATGACTAACCCGACAGTTTCAGAGCGAGCTGCATTAGCTGCCCGATCGACACCAGTTAACCCCGAAGAGACAGATACTTCACGGAGGTGTTACAAGTGTAATGGCCTGAATCATAGGCCAAGCAATTGCCTATTGGGTAGTGTAACAGGAGGAGATGTCCGGGTCAGGCCTCGAACCCCTATCACGTGTTATCAATGTCGGCGGCGAAGGCACATTGCTCGATTTTGTCCGGGGAAACGAGCAAGGGGCCGAGAAGTGAGTGCAAATCTCCTCCCCCAAACTGGTGTAAATGGCGCCTTGCCGATTGTCACGGTCCTCATCAATGGATTGCCACGCACAGCTCTGGTGGATACCGGATGCCCACAGTCACTGGCCCGCAAGTCATGTTGCAAGGAATGGACGAGGAAAGTAACCCCAGCAAATGGAAGCACGCTAAGCTGCTGTGGAGTAGGAATGGCGCAGGTTTACCTTGATGCAACACGAGCCATTAACATAGAAGTCCTAGTTGTGGATGACTACTTACTTGGATATGATTTATTCTTGGACTGGGCGCAATGAAGCGACTGGGAGGAGTAGCTTTTTCTAGTGCAGGAGAGGTGACATTTCCATATTTTAGCAATGCCAATTATGCTGCTATCACTATTACCGAATTTGACTTCTCTGCCAAATATGACCATGAGGTGGCGACCAACCTCCACTTACATTGAGAAATAGACTTGCAAAGTATCCAGCGCCAACACCGATTTGGTATGCATACGATCGGGAATTGTAGGTGTCGATTGGTAATGATTGGTTACTGCCATATCCCGAAAACGAACTTGACCCTCCCAAAGGTCTAATTCCTCTCATGGCTGTTATACAGGAGAATAAACAGAAAGTGCGTCCCGTTATGGATTATCGGGAGTTGAATGAGTATGTGTATATGGATTCTGCGAAGGCGGATGTTTGCCTACAGATATTGAGGGAGTGGCAACAACAGGGACCAAACGTTGCAGTGCTGGACCTAGCCGAGCCTGTGTACAAGTGCACGATGACAAATCTCTGTGACCGTTCCAAAGAGTAAAAATTAAGGGACAGCGATATTGCCTTACCCGCCTCGGATTCGGGCTGAACGTTGCCCCTCTGAGTAATGCGGACCATTGTTAATACTGTCTTCAGTCAGTATAAGAAAATAAATGAGGCTACGTCCTTATATATTGATGACATTTTGTGAATAAAAGCATATGTTCGGCAACCCGTGTAAAGGAATATTTGAAGAAGTTTGGCCTGGAAAGCAAGACCGCAGAACAGTTTATATTGGGCTCACGTGTATTGGGATTACGTGCCCAAGAGGAGAACGTCAAAGTGTTATGGTGGCGTGGCAGTGACTTCCGACAGTACCTAATAGACTTACTCACCGAATTGTGTTTTCAGTGTGCGGGACACTGAATAGTCATTTCCAAGTGTGTGGCTGGTTGCGTGTCCCCACAGCATTTGTGAAAGAAAGGTCGAATATGATCACAACTGGATGGGATGACGATGTGCGAGACCCTATTCTAGCACGGATGATCAAAGACATTTGTCCGAGAGCAGCCCAGGAAGATCCAGTAAGAAGTGACTGGTGTATTTGTGGAGAATAAGTCACAGTATGGGCGGATATCAGTTCTATTTATACAGGCGTGGTTGTGGAAAGCAACGGTTCTGTGGCGGAGGACGCAAGCTGGCTCAGCGCAATGCATGAACACAAACACATACATTTAACTGAGCTTGATGCTGTGCTGCAAGGCGTCAACCTTGCATTACAGTGGAAAGCAAAAACGATACATTTGCGAACTGACTCTGCCTGTGTCTATCTGTGGATAACATACACCTCTTCGAACAGACGAGAGTACAAACCAAAACAACCTCGGAAATGTTAATCAGGCATCACCTCTCCAAGGTTCGAGATTTGATCTCGGAATATGAACTAACAATCGACGTGAGACACGTCAAGTTTCACGATAACAGAGCTGACCAACTTACTCGAGTACATCAGCGGTAGATAGATGAGATCAGAAAGGCAAGAGAACCCTGAGAAATGAGTGTGCGCTGTGGCCGCAGAACACGAACACGACTCTCAGATCCAGACAATTCATCAATCCAGTGGCCATCCTGGTTTGAAAAGGACATGGGACTTGGTAAAGTTGGCCAATCCAACAATAACTGAAACTCAAGTTCGATCGGCGGTTGGGGATTGTAAAGAATTCCAATCCATAGACCCAGCTCCGGCGCATTGGATACCAGGTAGGCTTAACGTCATAGGCACTTGGAATAGGTGGCTATGGATATAACCCATTTCGGTACTCAGGTGTACTTGACATTGATAGATTGTGGTCCCAGCCGTTTTGCCATTTGGATGCATTTGTACCGACAGGATTCGGCTAGCGTCATAAAGGAGTTGCAGAGTATATTTTGCGAAAGGGGGCCGCCGACTAAACTGCTAACAGATAATGGTGCAGCGCTTTGCGGGACAACAATAGCTGATTTTACACAAAAGTGGGGCGTGCACATTCGATTTCGGTGTGCCCACGTACTCTCCGGAAACGGTATAATCGAGCGATCCCATCGCACTATTGCGGCAAGAACAAGGTGCAGGATTTGGAGGCAGTGTACTAGTACAACGTCACGCCTAAAGATGACAAGATCGCTATGGCAGCACCTGCGAATATGCTATACAATTATAGGATCCGTATCAAATGTATCGATGAACTGAGGGTACCCGAGACCGCAGTGGCTAATCCGTATAAGAAAGGGGATGCGGTTTGGGTGAAGAATCCGCGGGGACGAAGCACAAAACACTTCGGTACAGGAACAGTGAAAAAATGAATAGTCAACACTCAATATCAGTTGATGGAACATGACGCCACATGTGTGCCTAGAATGCCGACATGACGCTATAATCAATCATGACCTCAATTCATCATATGACGAAGACCCACTGCTGTACGAACGGCCGGATGACCGAAGCTCTTCAGAAAATGATGAGGATTAAGAGCAGGACGAGTTTAAAGATCCGGCAAACGAAGGCACCACTGAGGAAGTTCCTGAATCTGTACCATTAAGGCGAGGTTATCGGACGAAACGGCCTGCCAAGCATTGCCATATCTGTGATCTCGAGATCAGGGAGGAGTGTGACGAGCATGCACAAAAGCGCACAAAATTTATGAGTTGTGCGTGCCTGCGTCGGGGAGCGAACCGAGGACCCTTAGGTTACAAAAAAAAAAAAAAACCGTTTGTGAGCGATACTCGTATTACCGCGACAATTGAGTTCGCCCGACGGCTATAAAAAGTCAAGCCGAAACAAAGACTGCGAGTCGTTTTTTTTAATTTCTTTTTGTTTGTTTGTTTGTTTTTTTTTGTCGTCGGTCACCGGTTTAAAATAACTTGTTGGTGAAGAGTGCGACTTTTGCGAGAAGAAGAAGTCAAAGTAACTGATTCGCTCAACGCCGAAAAGAATTTCTGGCGTGTATATCGCTTAACACAAATTACTCAGCTTTCTCCTCCCTCGTGCTGCGACATATATATATATATATATATATATATATATATATATATATATATATATATATATATATATATATATATATGTGTGTGTGTGAAATAAAGATGTTTATCGCATTGGCGGTTATATGAAAATCCTATTTTTCCTGTTAAAATTTATTAAAACGAAGTTTAGATATAATCTAACTAGATTATGCGAGCGACTAGATAATATTAAACTAATTTGCATGTTCTTAAAAAACGTACTTTAATTCATAAATATATATCTTTCTATTGTTTCTATTAAGATCAATAGTCTCATGAAACTCATATGCAATTCTATATACTCATATTTTCTACATTCTGCTTGAGGTAAAAAAAAGTTCGGCGCACATATAAGTTTGGTGAGAAAATAATATCGTTTCCTCCCATATGTTAGTTGTACATATGATTTCTGAATTAATTGAGACTGGATGTACTGCCGACACATTTCACAATTAAAATTTCAGTGCACGAGATTGGTTTATATGAAAGGATCAATTCTCCTCTATAACAACGCTCGCCCGCATGTTGCTCCACTGACCCCGCATAAGCTGAGCATATTGAACTATGAAACTGTGCCTTATCCGTCATATAAACCAAACCTCCCGCCCACAGAGTATCACTTTTTCAAGCATCTCGAACATTTCCTGCGCGAAAAATGCTTCAAGGTGATGCCGAATCATACTTCGATGACTTCATCGCTTCCAGAACCCCGGATGTCTATGCTAATAGGATAAATAAAACTATTTATTGTTGGCAAAATATGTCCATATTAATAGTTATTATTCTGTTCAATTAAGCTATTTATGAAAGGGGGTATGCTTGTTTGAAGTTGGACATCTATACACGGCATAATTCTTACACCAATGTGGTTAAGTGCACTGCGTCTTTGTGTGCATAACATACTCTAAAAAACTCATCTGATACCTTGTAATCTACGGGTATATGGAATAATGGAATATATATATATTTTTAGCCAATAACTTACCTACTACGAGGTTAAGCATAAAGGAAATGAGCGTACCACGAGGAAGCCTTAACTAGTGCTCCTGGGCAAATGCACATTAACACGTCAATCATTGAAATGTAAACACTAGAGAGCTTATTATTGTGATTTCGATGTGTATTTACAGTGAGCAAACTATTTCTTTTTGCATTTGTGAAATACATTACAATATATTGAGTACAGAATAATAACAAACAGAAAAAAAATCTATAAAAATGAATACCAAATTTACATTAGTAAAACTATCGTTTAGTATTTAAACGTATAATGCGATGGGTTGCGCCCGGTATGTTGCTAATATATAAATAGTACAATTTAATAATTAATATAGAATTGATTTTACAATAATACATAAGAAATATTTATATATACGTCGCGTTTAATGTGTCTGTGAGATCCTTTCTCATGTTTGTAAGCAGCTGAGCCTATCTTTTGCAAATTTCATATAAATAATTTTACATGAATGGCAGCGTTCTTAGATATTTTTTTACACATATTCTTTCCATAAGTGTTTAAAAGCGAAAGAATCTGGTTTAAAAAATAGCTTTTACTTCTTAAAGATAAAATAAAACAAGTATTATTGCAAGGGAGATATTTCAGGTTATACCGCAGGAGAAAAAATTAAAATACAACAAAACATTTCTTCTTATAAACAGATTTATTATAATATTATTAGTGATTGAGCATTCAACTGATGAGCGGAGGACCCGTGTGTTCAAGCCCATGCATATCTTTGCATTTAATTATTTATCTTAATGAATAAAACAATTTACGATAAAGAATACGCGCCATATAAAATCGACCCAAATCATTTCCTCGTTTGCATATTTTAACACTAAACATTATCCGGATGCCATTTTCAACTGTATACATAGTCAAACCCTACTATGAGCTGGGTAATATTTTAAAGAAACACATAAATAATTTGTTCAACTACATTATCATTACTTTTTTTGTTAGATTTTTACATCTTTTACGAATGAGTCCACAGAGCAAATCTTTACTCTTAATATACAATAATCAACAAATAATTTATTCTATAGTTATACATACGCCAATTTCATGAATTAAAATACGATGTTTAAGCGGATTCTACGTCCCGGGAGTCATCTAATATATATGTGTTATGGCAACCCTTTTTGCGGTGCTTATCTGCGAGCAGCTCCACTGTTAGATCCAAATCAACAACAATAATAACATCATCCCGAGTATATCGTGTCAGACAGGTTAGTTTACTTGTCACCATTCTTTTTGGGATTGTATCTTTTGGCTGTTGCACCCGCTCTCTGCTACAGATCACCACGGCTGTTGCAGTATTTTCATTTCTCGGGTGTCAGATGCCTTGTCGTTTAATTTGACGTCGGGAGTTCTTTTCGGTTCCCGTCAAATAAAAAAACAAAACAATAGATTAAATATCGGATAAAAGAATTTGAAGTGGCTATTTATTTTCAAGGCGAAATAGTTATAACAGCCAATGTTCTCATGAGAAGTCAATTTATAGTGTACACAAAGAGATCCATATGAAAATTACACAATTTGTGTAATTCAGTTCTACTGAAAGATCTTTTATCTGCATATGCCATCATTTTTACGGACACATCCACATATTCTATTACGAAACCTATTCAGAATTACACCGAGTACATACAGAAAAGAAAAAGGAAAAGTTTATACTGACCAACTTATATCCTTGTAAGAGAAGCATCTAGGAATACCTGCATCCTAAAGCGTTATTAGCGCTAGAAGAGATATTGTGTAATCGAAAATATTATCATGACTTACGGCTTAATCGTCATATTTTATTATAAACGATTTATATATTATTTCGCTATGATATATCACAATATTTGCACACATGACTATTTTGAGAATGTTATTGCCCCTATAAAACAAATAAAACCACTAAGTAATTTACAAAAGAAACTTGCATGTGCTCTCTGGAAATATTTTTGTGCAACCTTCATACAGTTGCTTATAAACTATAAAAAATGTGCATTCGTACATTGCATGCATTTTTTAATAAAAATTACATTCTGTGCAGATTTTTTAAAGTCATCCTGGTTCAATCGGAATGAAAAAAAGAGAAAAAGAAACCAAACGTACATGAAGAAGTCTACAGAAACCAGTCCGTGTAATCATATATATATATATATATATATATATATATATATATATATATATATATATATATGTATATATATATTTATATGTATATATATGTATATATATATAGTTATATGTATATATATATTTATATGTATATATATATATATATATATATATATATATATATATATATATATATTAAGGATATGCTTAGGAGTCCTGTCATATACATTTGTTTACATTTTAGATTTTCTATAATTATCGATGATGACGGAAAATGCATAAATAGAAACAAAACCTACGAAAATTTCTCATAGAACTGGTGTCGATGTTGATGAATTTATTTTTCGAAATAGCTAAATATCATTATTGAAATTCCAACGTGGAGTCTTAGAGTGTTCAGATAAAGTTTAATCCAGTCTTCTAATCTTTTAGATTTTTTAGCAAATTATTGTTAAATATTCTTTATTAAAATATCATCATTACGTCTTCTACTACTAGTGACTCTACTACTACTACTACTACTACTACTACTACTACTATTTTTATTATTATTATTAATAATGATGATGATGATGATAATAATAATAATATTAATAATAATAATAATAATAATAATAATAATAATAATAATAATAATAATAATAATGAAAGCAGACATAATGAAAGTAAGAGAAATGAAAGAAATCATTGGAAAGGAAACTCTCTTAAGAACATGAAATATCTCTGAAACTAAACTATATAGTGAACACCTAATTGAAGGTATAAATATGTGGGATGCATCACTAGTAAAATACCCCGTAGCGTTTACGGACCAAAAAAGTAAGACATTATTCCCAATGCACTACTGTTGAAGGATGATTCTGATCGACTCTATGTGAAAAGGAAGAAAGGATGAGAAGAATTGGTTTACATATCATCTGAGTAAATAACAAAAACAAAAAAAAAATAGAAAAGTACATCATGCAGAAAGGCGTAAGAGACACCGAAGAAACAAACACGACAGAAAAAGAAGAGACGAGAAATAAGACGAGGACAGAAAACTGAAAAAAAAAAAACATATACGCGTAGATTTTATAAGAATTGCTAAGGAGCACACTAAAAGGGAAACGTTAACAGAAAAAATGAATCTCCTCTTATAGCTGCACAAGATAACGCAATTAGAACCGACCACATCAAAGAAACGATCGGCAAGACACAATACAATTGCTGTTGAAGAAGAGAAGAAACACTGCGTCATATTAGGATCAGATGCAGCAAACGGGCCCCAAAAAGAATATGAAATAAACTCGATCAAGTTAGGAATGCAGTACACTAGAAATTGCCCAGACAATAGAATCTCTTACACCCAAGCAAATGATATAAAGCACACACCGGCATCGGTAATTGAAAATGAAAATCACAATATCTTATGATATATGGTTATACACACGGATATACGCATTCAATCAATATCATACTAGTTAACAAGCAGGGATAGATATGCCAGATTGTACTGTTCCAACAGTCCACATAATAAAGATACAGAAGGACGGAGATTGAGGAGCAAAACATTTAACTGACAACAGAGTTAAAATGATAGGAGAAATAAAAAAAACAAACAAAAAAAACACAACAAATAGTCAGAGAACTTGGACTAATGCCGGAAAAGTAAAATAAAATGGAATTAGACGAATGGCTGAAAAGTTTACAACAAATTACGGTAATGAAAACGGCTGATATATTAAGAAAAATAGATTTTTGACACCCAATTCGACTGAAAACATATGGCCACACCAACGAAAAATCAATGGTAAGCGACTATTACGATAACGTACATTTATTTGTATAGATGATCGAAATAGGTGGAGAGTACAAATCATATGGGGATACTTGTTGTCACTCAAACCCCAGAGAACTCCAGCAGTTGTTCTCAAAGCGAAATCTTTTATGAGATACTGTATGACTATTCGTAGTGTGTAAATAATGTGTTTTAAATTATTATTTATTCAACTTAACCTCAAAGTCCAAACACACACTGACATAAATTTATAACGCCAGCATATAATTAAAGTCTTATGGCTGAAGTAAAAATATCAAAAACACCAAAACCAACTATGGGGGATTTATTGGAAATGTATAAGTATGTTGCTAATATTCTGCCGTAAAAATTTAACGCCGCCAGTTTGGACTAAATGGCAATATTTAAAATTGAACCGTTTTTTTTTACAGCAATTCATCTTGCATATTGCTTCGGATTTCTCGAAGCAGTCCCTCTTAAATTTTTCTCATTGGACTAAATTTACACACTCATGTGGATTTTCCGTTATTCTTTTCAATAGTAATACTATATTATAATAATAAAATAAATTATATTCTAAACATTATAACAAATGCTTTGCTGAACCATGTTTCACGGACTCCTAAGAATTGCCTCTGTACAGTTAGTTTCGAAGCGTTTGTTGTTAATCCCTACCATGATGAGTGCTTAATTCTTACAAACACTTTATCAATTTTAAGAGAACATGTGCTGAATTGTTATAAGAAAAAAATCATAGATGGGAATAGTAGTCCTTGCAATCCAAATTCATTGGAACACGAGCATATGGTGGTGAGTCCAACATCGTCCAGGTAAACACCGATGTTAGACTAGCATGTGAACTCTCCACAACATTATTCAATGTCAGTGTTTACAATATATCTGCTAACTCTACATAGGGCTATCAAAGAGTAGATATAAAGCATAAGATATATGTGTCTGGAGCTAGATCATTGTTATAGATATTAATGTCGTAGGTCGGTTGTGTTTGTGGTTCGTATTAAGTGAAAAGCGCTAGAGGAAGCGCGCACTGTGTGAGTATGCGTATGAACGCATCAAAGTAATTTTTCATTAATTTTGTTAGTGGATTGGGGAACGTTATTTTTTAATTAGGTTACATTTAGAACGCTGTCATTATAGGTGCAAGTATGGTTCTGTATGAGTTAAGTGTAGATTAAGCTTCTTCATTCCACCAGGACTCATATGATTAGAGGAAGGGTTTCATAAAAGAAAGATACGTCGTTCGGTCGATCTTCCTGACAACTGCGAAACATGAGCAAAGTTAGGGGCTAACCGACGGATCTAGATTATCATTGACATCAAACGCTTTTGATTAATAGGTTACTTCTAGTGAATTTAAAGCCATAAATATTTTTCTACACCAATACCTCTATGCCAACTTTTTGCTATTATGCTACTCTTCAACGATATAAACTCATCAACTCGTTGGTAAGGCCAGGAGGTAATCCACGATGTAATCATCCTAGCTAACTGTCTGAATTAAGCAAAAGTTTTAGTGGGCAAATATAGACGAACATCCATCAATAGCTAGCTTACGGTTACCACCCAGGAACTTTATTGTTAGCTAAGTATTCTTCTTTGTCTCGCTATAATCTTCAATCATACCGGTTTATGTGTAGTTGTTTTAACGAAGCTTTTGCATACCCTATTGGATATACGCCGTTGTAACAGCAAAAACAAAAAGTTGCGTATACTACAACTCACATATATGTTAATCAGTGCAAGGATTAAGAAATGTCATGAATTTAAACAAAAATTGTAGAGTTTAACAATCGGATACAGTTTTGTATGATACTTTGCATATTTTTCTGTGGTGCTTTAATAATCCGATGCAGTATTTATGGTTTAGAAAACAAAAGTTAAAAATGATTGCAAAATATTGCTTTCGTGCTTTTTTTAGTGGTTGGTTTTGAATAGTGGAAAATCAAGGCCAGGAGAAGTGTCAACACAATTATTACCGAACCCGGAACCCATCTATGTAACCAATAGACACGATATTGAGATTTACTCCGATTTTAATTAGTGTTGATGTAAGATAATCTGTAACTAGGCGTATTCTTACTCTTCTTTAAGGTTATCAATTCGGCGCTATTCTAATGTTAATTAACATGCTAATTAACGTGTGAATAGCTGCTATTGATTTATATCTGTTATGCTTTCCTGTAAAATCTGAATGTATGTATGTAATATCTAGGTAGGAATATCCACATCCTATGTAAACAGATGAGATAAAAGATAAAACGCACATGCCAGTATACGAAGAATAATGACATCAAAAGTTTTTCTTTTTATAAGAAATATAATAGGACACTGAAAAATAATGAAAAATAAAAATGCAAAAGATATATCGATTTTCCGGTTTCATAGTAGAAATTGGCTTAAGTTTTCCGACTATGCAAACAAGCTACGAAAAAATCCTGAAATCTTGTTTTTAACTCCGCGCTTTACAAAACAACCTTCCTACATCAATTGATATAAATATTTCGATCTCGGAATGAAGAAAGCATATGATACGCAGGGGGAACAATTGTAAAAACGTAAAATGAGGAAAAAATTATTTTAAAAAAAACAATATACGATATAAAAATATATATTTTAATGGTTGTCCTTATCACAGTATGTAAATAAATACTTTTATATATGTATATATATATAAATATATATATATATATATACATATATATGTGTATGCATGTATATGTATGCGTGATATTGTATATTCTATCAAAAATAATTTATATATATATATATATATATATATATATATATATATATAAGCGATGTAAGGAGTTTAGGCACGCTGGCAGGAGTACAATTGAGAATTCAAAACTCTGGCCTACAATACTTTCCTAAGAAAATACAGCCGATGTATCTCGGTAGATCTTTTTCCGGCGATTACTATTTAAATAATTTTATCTTAGAAATAAATTATAACCAGGTAGAGGGCGGTATATAAAAACCAAAAAGAACCTACCTCATTGTTAGATTGAAAACGTTGTAATTCATTGATACATGGGGTATGGTTTTTAACAAAATGATTTGAAAGAAAAAGAATTGCGAATACTATGGAGTAGTTCCAGTGGGTCTCTATACACGGTTCGATAAAAAATGTGTAATTTAAACACAGTGGAAACACTAGGCAATAAATTCCCATTAGTGTATTTGATGGCGTCATAATTTAATGTAAATAACAGTCGACCACAGATACTAAATTGAAACTCCTTTTTGTTTAATTGGTTTTCGTTACGTCGTTATTATTTCATCGACATTGTATAATATAGACTATCATGGAATCTAAATGAACAGTTTTCATCAAGCACGTTTGCAGCATACAAGTAAGGGAATAAAATCGCTGTTTTTTTTTGTTTGTTTTGGTGAAAAGAAAACATTAAACAGCACACTAAACAAGCATATTGAAACAAACACCATAGACGGAAATCCTCTAAAATTGTTTCGATAAGATATCGACGATAACAACCTGCCATGTACTTAAGTACACGACAAAATGCAGCAAATTAGAAATCTATAACCTTTGAAGTAACGAATGAACTTTGCAATCGTAACTTTTTAATTTTTCTGCAGGAGTAAAAATGAGAAACGTGCAAGTTAAAAAAGTCACAACGCAAAAGACATTTTCAGCAACATTTCAGATGCTTCGAATAGAACAACGCATTTTCATCAATATAACTTAACAAGGAACGTTTTGGATTAAAAATGGATATTTCAAAGAAAAGGTATTGTATAATGAAATGCGATTTTTCGAGAGAAAAAAATTCTAAATATCGTTTACTCGACACGCAAGTAAAGTCCAACAACATCCTGGGCACGTTTACATTCAGTCAGCAAAGAAACACAACATTTATTGTAAATATACGTCAACAAACCTTGACAATTACTCCGTTAGGACACGTTTTATACATTCGCTAATCCCATGGCAAAATCGAACCATAATAGAAATGTTGTCCAATACAATGATTATTGCTTTTACTGTCGAGATTTATAGGTGAAAATCTAAAATAATGAAATAATTTCTATTGAGAGCATGCAAAAAGCATTCATACAATCAGTACAAAAAACATAAACATAACCTCCTATTTATATTGCCTTAAATGTTCTGTACATTGGTAATTACATTATATTAACAGACCGCTGTATGGAAATAACAAATTTTAAAATAAAAAAAAACGTTCACAAGTATTTTTGATATAGATGAACATAAGAATAATTTAATAAGTATTTTTAACTTAAATTTCCATACTTTGTGGACCAGGCGCGAACGCATACCCTACACTTTTAATGAACCACCGTTCTGCCAGATCAAACATACCCATTCCTGTGTCTTGATACATCTTCTATCATAATATGTAATCAGTTTTATATGTAATCAGTTTTTTAAAATAGTCAACCATATAGGAGCCTATTCGTGACCAGACACACATACACACACACACACACACACACACACACACACATAGACATTAAGCTTTATATTATATATATATATATTATATATAGTGTGTGTGAGTGTGTGTGTATTTAAGTAGCATTTCTTATCTTTTAGCATATTTCATTAAGTGAAATAAACATTTCTGGTATGCTAATTCTATTTTCGATCCTATTCAACCATCGCATAACACACACACACACACATATATATGTGTATGTGTATGTGTGTGTGTGTGTGTGTGTTTGTGTTAGACACACATTGCTGAATAGTCCGGATTATTTCTGTTTACTCATCTTTTTATTGTAACTTCTTCACCTTTTGAATGATCGTTCTAATATCTCGGTCGGATTTTTGTAAGAATGTCTCATGGTAATTTTAATCCATCCGTTTTTTTTTCAGTAATTATATATATATATATATATATATATATATATATATATATATATATATATATATATATATATATATATATGCATATATACATGTACATATTGTTACATATGTATGTATATATACATGTGCTAATATGGATTTATTCATTTTTTTTTAGAAAACTTTCACTTCCATACCGTTTTGGAAATCACACTTCTGACCCGTTGTATATCAATTTTAGCCACGTTTTAAACACGTAAAAACATTTTGTTAAACACGGGAGGCTGGTCTAGTTTAAATAAGTTTAAAGCAATTTTAACTTCATTATACGAAAACACTTGGAGTTTAAACGAAACAGTAATAACTGTCCAACAACGACTGAGGAATATAACTTGAAAAAAAAATAGCAGATGAACGAAAACGACTATGGAACATTCTTATATAAATTGGACTGGGATATTAGAACGACAATACGAAAAATGTAGACGTTACATAAGAAATGGTAAAGCAGAAACACTGGCTGCTCTTCAATAATGTCTGTCTAAATGAAAACATTTTGCCTAAATGCATAATATATATATATATATATATATATGTGTATATATATATATATATATATATATATATATATATATATATATATATATATATTTATAATCCGCTCTATGAAACAGACATAAAGGCGTCACACATAAATTCAATATGGTCTTTAACTGGTTATTATCTAATGCATCATTGAGATTAATACTACTCAATTTTATTTGTCATAACAAATTATTATATTTATTTTAAGGATGGTAACTTACATTTCATATTATCTTCACAAGGAGTATCACGATAATTTCTCTCCTATCATTCTTCACCCTTCCACGCCTCAAAGAAACATAAATAAATTAATACATTTGCCGCACCTTTTTTTAAACACCGCCGGTATGTCGTCGTCTTCTTCTTCTTCTTCTTCTTCTTCTTCTTCTTCTTCTTCTTCTTCTTCTTCGGCAAATACATTTCATTATAGTTCTGTTTTCATTTTTTTTTTTAATGTTCACCCCTCCACAACACCCGGTCGATTTCATTGGTTGTTCGCTTCCCTTCCCAGATTACAGTCAGATTGGTTAAATATATATTTCGCATGGTCTAACACTAAATGAGATGACCTCAGTAAACACATAACACAAATTCGTCTCTGCATATACTGTTGAATAAAAGTTTATAAGCTTCATCTAAGACCGCCTCGGCCCATTTGCACAAAGATGCACAGCTCCCACCCTATTGTTTCATGCACTTAAATTGTATATGTAGTCTTTGTTTCCACGCTTATATAGCACCGATTCAATCAATTATTCACCTGGACCACTTTCTATCTGCAGATGTCCAGACATACCTAGATACACTGCTTTTTCCATTTCAGTTTGTTTATAGTCGTTACACTTTACAAAAGCGATTATTGACTATCCTATACATCTGCCCCGCGATTGACTCAAGAAGCGATTCGCTTCAGACAGGTTGACAACAAATAAAAACGTGATGTTTTTTCGCAGTTAACGTTTACCAGTGTATTTTGCTCATACGCTATTTGATCGCAAGTACAGAGTGTTTTTTTTTTCTTTCAGCGTACTACGCTTCGCTATATTGATAATGGATTTCTACCCAATATCCATATAGTTTTGTCATGGCCCGTTTGAATTAATATGCTTGATTTACATATTTCACTTAGTTTTTTTTTTTTCTAAATTTCGGAGATACTTTCAAATTCCGAATATTTCAAGGCTTAATTTGTTGTATTTGTTGTTATAGAAATATCAGTCATAGTTTAATTATAAGTAGTATACTTGCATGCTATTATTAATATGATTATTTTGTTAATTGGTTATACTGATTATAATCTCATTCTTAAGTAACCAAAAACGGATTTACCTCACCTCATTAGTGCGTTTTGTTCAATGCAAAAACACAATAACCAACGCATCAAAGTGTAATAGAAATATTTTTCGCAATAATTCCTCATGCATCCCTTTCAGTTGGGGAAGGTTCATGCATATATGCAAACATTGAAAATAATACAGAACGTACAATTTTACATTGGTTTATTGTTTCACGTTAGCTTAACATATCTCTTCCTTAAATTTAATTTATTTCAAGTAAAGGGCGGAATAAAGTTCTCACATATATTAAAAATGTTCTCTCTCTCTCTCTCTCTCTATATATATATATATATATATATATATATATATATATATATATGTGTGTGTGTGTGTGTGTGTGTATGTGTGTGTGTGTGTCATTTCAGCCGGCGTTGCCCGGGTGTTTTAATTTGTCTGTTGAACAAAAAAAAAAGCAACAAAAAAGTGGTAGTAGGAAGGCAGGCTCGAACCCGTACCGCGAAGGAGGAAAAGAATGGGGTAAAAACCTGACGTCTATGCTGTTACGACGACCGCCAAACCGGAAGCGACATTTTATTTTTAAATCAAGGCTAGACAATATAAAGGAGAGGATAACCTTCACAAATATCGGCGAAAAAAGTGCCCCCCCCTGTAGAAAAGTGTCCAGTTGAAGGTGAGCCAATTTTCGATATTTATCGTATGAAAGGTACACCTTTAAAGTGATACTGATCTTGCTAAAATCCGTCCCCTCTGTCGAAAGTTTGAGGCAGACATGCAAACATACATACATACATACATACATACATACATACATACATACATTTTTATATTGGTAACTTAAAATTTTCGACCCAAACCGATGAAAAAGCTTGCTCTATTTCTGAATACCGTTTATGTAAAATTTCAAATGTTTAGACCAGAAATTGTCTGACTAATTTCGTAGATACCGCAGAGTTCATTTTTTTTTTATTTCATCCCTTTTTTGACCCCTTAACATTTCTTATCTTGGGCTCTAATCAAGTTATTAAGTTAGATTCATGTCCATGGAACCTATATCTAAATTTGGACCCAAAATTGCCGGAGGAGGTTGGTCGAATTCTCAAAGATCAAATCATTGAACTTTGACCTCTTAACAGACAAATTTCTGGTCGAAAGCAGATTACATAGATTTTCCCAAATCTCAGTACCCTGTATATCAAATTTCGAGTTTGTAGACTAAACATTGACAGAGATAATGCGTAGGGAACTTCTAGAAGTGTAAGCCATTTTGAGTTTCAGAACAGTTTCAGATGGTTCGCTGTTACACACAAGTCCTGGGAGGTGACTTGTTTGTAGTAGACAGTTCCACAGAACAAAATATTCTTACCGTGTCGAAACCCGGGAAAGAACATGTGAAATTGTTCCAGAAAAGGTTTAATATTTATGAAGCAATTCTGGTTTCTGATTGGTTGGTAGCAGAACGTGAATTAATTAATCCGACTGTGTGGGATCATACCCCATTATCCTCCTGGATGATGGGACGTGTCTACTAGCGGCCTCGGCTGCAGGGAGACAGGGTAGTACATGTCAAGGATTCGTCACTTGACACCCAGCCCAACAGGTGAGGGGCCGGGAACCGGCCCAGCATCTGTTGGACTGAGTTACACCGCCTGGGTAATACCTAGGAGGTCCACCCTCCCAGGCCTTGCCACCGGGCTTTCCGGTGGGGCAAGTTTATTGCTTGCTGCCTGAGGCGCCCCGACTGGGGAATGCCGACGGGGTTACTCAGGCAATTTTTAAAATTTCAGGAGTGCCCCTCCTTTAGGGGAGCCTACGGGTATCCCACTTTCCAGGCCTTGTGCCAAATATTGCCGATGTGGGCGGCAATTAAATATATACCCCCATTATTCTCAAAATATTGCAACAGAAATGTACACAGACAAACAGAAAAACAGACACACACACAGACATACAGACACGCATACCCGTTCACTTATATATATATATATATATATATATATATATATATATATATATATATATATATATATATAAATATATATATATAAATATATATATATATATATATATATATATATATATATATATATATATATATATATATATATATAAGGGATGCCCATTCATATATAGTTAAATGCGAACAGAACATTTTCCGTTCATCGTAGAGTTTTTTTGTGTAGAGTAAGAACCAACCCCAAGAGAGGTATCTAATATTAAGCCATGCTGTTGATAATCAATAAAATATTAAAACACTAACCAGTCCAGGCCAAATTATGTCTGAATGTCTTCCTATATATATATATATATATATATATATATATATATATATATATATATATATATATATATATATATATATATACTACAAAAATAGAGCGTTTCCTTGCCAATATTCTCATTCTGTTGAGTAAGCCGTTGAGCGTATGCACACATACGAACATATAAATGCATATATATTTCTTTATATACTTATAATTGATATATATATATATATATATATATATATATATATATATATGTATAGGTGATGTATATCGATATAACTATATATCGATATATATATGTGTATATATATACATATATATATATATATATATATATATATCTTAAGTCGTATTCTATAGTGTTCATTTATTCAATTATTCAACAATGCTCCAACCATATAGATTTTATAATTTTATAGATTACTATTTTGAAATATCGGATGGATATATAATTTATCTTTATCAAAGTATTCAACATATTCTATTATTTCTCGTTATATGTTTTATGTCTGCTATTTTTGATAATGAGATACATGTTCTTCTAATTCGTTGTGCTTTGTAATTCATTTCTTGACTTGCTCAATTCGAACAGTTAAATTGATTTTCGGAGATGTTAAATCTATTTCTAGATTCAGGTCAGAAAACAGAATATATTATTCGGCGATTGATGAAAGTAATCTGCTGACCTTGTAGAAATCAATCTAAATATATAATCGAAAAATGAGATCTTTAATCTAACAATAAAGCAAAGAAACCTTTAATCTCATCTATCTTTATGTCTACCATAAAATCAAATGCTATGCGAAACCAGGGTGCATATTAGGCTGGCTTTCGCTAATAAAAGCTGAACTGCTATTTTCTCTAAAAATGCAACTTTATCTCTAATTTCGCGATTTATTAGATAGATTACAAAATTAAAGGACACAGTTAAATATTTCTATTTATAAAAAATAAATAAGATTTATATTTCGTGTCTTCTAAAGGAGGACATATTGATAGCTGTAAATGTTTACATAAACGCAATGCGTCAGATAATCTGGTTTTCCACATTACTTCCATTCACCGAAGTGCATATTATGTACACTATGCCCACCCACTATATTACCCATTATATAATACCATGTGTACCAATAAAATTAATAATTAGACACCAAGTTTGATTTGAGAGATTTTCCTCTTGGTAAACCATACAACTTAATTGCGAATGCATACAAGTATTACTGACACGATTTACTTGCGAGTAATTACAAATATAATATGACACAAAATATTAGAACTGTCTTTATTTTATTTATATTAGAATATACTTTGTCAATTCCTTTCAAAAGTGTTGCTTTCCAATTGAATTAATATGTAAACTATATTAATTAAGAATATGGCTTCGAAAAGGTTTGAAATAGTAAGACCTTTTTCAAAATGTTCTGTTTTATTTATATTAAGGTTCTCATCTTAGTATCTAATGGCAAAACGTATTCGCTGTTGTAACCGGTGCTTGTTCTGACATGCCTATTTTGTAAATAAGACTATCTCTGTCAAACTCGTGAATCTTTACAGAATGTTAAACAACAGCCATTAATTAAACACTTATTTCTTTGCTAACAGTTTTATTAGCAATTGAAAGTAGAAGTTTCAATCAAGTTTCCCGAGTAAGACATATTTCGCGTGTTCGGCAAGATTCATGTGAAGTAGGTAAGAGTTTATTGCTGTCGAACGTTTTGAATAATTATATCCTCAATAAGATCATAAACACACAAAATACAAATAAACACTAAAACGTGTTAGCATTAAACAAATATGAAAATAAATGACGACCTATTATATAGTCAGGAAAAAAACCTGCGTATGGCATAATGTGTAACACTTACATCGAAACTACACATGTATTTCAATGCACATATATTATACACATATTGCCAAGTCTGAAAATATAAGAATGTTTGAGTTAAGGACAATAGGAAAATTAGACGAGTATTGCTAATGCAATTTAAATAAACACGTCCTTATTTCTAGTTTTTAACGCTGATATTTTGGCATTAAAATATATGTTTAGTTAGCCTATTGCAAAATTACGACTCTGCAAAATGGTTCCTGAGTAACAATGAAAAGGTAGCAATTAATATATGACATATACCTGGAGTTAGGATATTGTAAACATCCTCTTACTCTTACGATACGTTTGAGTAGACGTACAAAGTTATATATTGCTATGCTATTTACGAAAGTAATGGTGTACTTCGTCTCAGATAGCTCAATCCAACGTCTAAATTACAGTCAACGGAATACTAAACTTACTTGGATAATGTAACTCTTCTATGACCCCTGCTAAAATTGCTTTCATAAAATGTCTTAATAGAATATTGTTAAACGAAAAGAAAATTACAGAGAATATTTGTGGATTGGATAAAATAAGCTCGATTTCGAATCGAAACAGTTTCTTTTCGACTATAATGAACTTCAAAATAAGCAGAACTATTTCACATCTTACATGCTGTCTATATCATAAAAGTATTAAACAACATTAGAATATAATCTTAAATACGGCCTACGATATATGATTAGGTTTAACATTTAACCATTTAATTTAAATATTTATAGTTATATTAACCGCTCAGCTCTGAAGCATAACTATCTACACAAATATACATACTGTACAAAATACATCTCTAAAGTTAACGCCAAAGATATAGTAGTACCAATAAATATTTAGCATTATATACGGATAAAAAAATAATGCTTAATATTTATCTATGCAGAACGTTATGCGTTAGCGTGTTTGTTATTTTCTGTGTCACGCTTACATCAGGGTTGTTTAGTTGTTATGTACTTCCATTTCTTGTCATAAAGAACATTGTCAAGGTTTGTTTCGGTTTCGATTTCGATTATAGATGAGTGCACTTAAGTCGATTATATTTTTTAAAACAATGTTGTCCAGTATTCTTCATTCATGAGTGTTGGTTTCGCTTCCGATTACTACTGAAGGAACTCAGGTCACATATATATATATATATATATATATATATATATATATATGTATGTATATATATATATATGACTTGAGTTCCTTTATATATGACTTGAGTTTTATATATATATATATATATATATATATATATATATATATATATATATATATTCATGTGTCCTTATTTCGATTTCGATTCCATCTAATGCACCCAATCATATGAATATATATATTTGGAGGGGGTCGCAACTGTATAATATATAAAAATCGATAGGACATTAACTCTATAACAATACATACGAAATCTACAAGAATCAAAATATCATATTTTATCTTACTTTACGACTAGGTTTTGCCAGGCGTTCATGCAAGCCTAGATAAATACTTTTGCAGTTTTAACAAAAAAAAGCTATCATAATATCAAAACGTCTCCATTTACACTGACATCTTACAGCAAGATATTACAGATGAATGAGTCCCCTATGAAATCTCCACAGACACCGCTAGTGAAAAAATAAATCAACTTTGTATCATATTATTCGCTATTCAAACTCCATTATATTACGAAAATGACCGTGCCTTAAAAAGCATGTTCAAAATTGAGGTGATAATGTTCTTTCTTGCTTCCGGAAAGCTTGCAGTTACCTCTAATAATCAATCCCCAACAAATACACCCACACACACGTATATATATATATATATATATATATATATATATATATATATATATATATATATATATATATATATAGAGAGAGAGAGAGAGAGAGAGAGAGAGAGAGAGACGGGGGGAGGGAGAGAGATCCGTGGATGTCTCGAAGAGATTTCTGAGACATTGTTTCACATTTGTCTTTCTACTGTTATTATAACATTGTCTATTTTCGTAAACGAGAAATACCCCCCTTATCTTTAGTTCACTCGCGTAAATTCTTGCGAATTGTGTTTGTGTTTCTCCCGCGAGGAAACCTTATCTTATTCTCTTATACTACCCTGTCGATCAGCCGTTGTATTTTTTCCGCTTTCATTCCCAACTGACAACGACCTCACATGATTTGCATAGTCCGTATTATGGTTTGTATGAGGCATATACAAGGTTAACTAGCTTGTGTTTCTCTACAGATGACACGCAACAACCGCAGGCGCGTATTCCGGTATTAGAGCTTCTTTTTAGAGACTATTTTAGAAAATAGTTTTGGGGGACATATTATCGAATTATTCAGAGTCCTGGTTTGGAAATTAGGTGATATCGATCTTACCATATGTGTTTCCATAAAGAAGGATAAATTTAATAATGTTTCTCTAGTTAATACTCTAATAGGAGATACGTTGGAAACATCATATATTTCATTATTGAATATCCGAGAGTATATGTAATGTGGAGGGAAAGGGGTATCTGATTATATTCCATCAATGTTCATTTTACGGCATATCAGCACATTTGAAGGGCTTTATATAAAGGAAGCACAACATACCTTTTATACCTTCTTTGTATCGCCTGGCCGTGTCTTCGCATAGTTTGTGCCCGGACGTCAACTCCCCTGGATCAAAAGCTCTTTCATACATTACAACATATATAAGGCTAATTTCTCTGAACAATTAAAACTTTATCTAGCTCCACGCTCGAACTCACTCCCCTGTTCCCTGCTAATCCTTAGAAGCAGGTAGAAATTTTCTCAATATATTATCTGTAATTTATCCCAATCTTTACTTGTTTTCATGATAAGTATTTCATAATCTCCGAAATTTAACAGATTTACTGCATGTCAATAGCTGAAGACTATCGAACTGCATGTCAATAGCTGAAGACCATCGAACTAGAATTGTGGACTGACTATAAAAACATATGCGACTCCCTACTAAATTTAATGTATATTTTAAGCGGCAAACCTCGTAAGCCGGTTTGCATTTAAGATGTATCAACCTGTGTTAGGACCTTTGGACCAGAAACACGTGTTGTTGCCAACAGCGTTAAACATGTCAGCTTCAACATTCGGCCTCTGAACAACTGTGCAAACCAGTTGCCTGCAACTCGAATCGGGTTAACCGTGTTATTGACACACAGCATACAGGTCTTACTGAGTATTTACTCCAGTAAAGAGTCCTGACGAATATCTCATCAACACTACTGGACATACCTATGAGCTAGGTTTATTTGACCGGAAAATTGTATATATATATATATATATATATATATATATATATATATATATATATATATATATATATATATATATATAAAGAGAGAGAGAGAAAAAGAAGGAGAGAAAAAGAGAGAAGCTGACAGAGTGAGATAGTTTTTGTTTTTGAAACACCTAAAATTTATAATTATTTACATTATATAAAGTAAGGCAAACCAGTGTTATGATGTGATTATTAATTAGGACATTTTTTCAATAATTTATTCTTTCAAGATAGATTAAAAAGCTTGTCCTATGTCTGAATACATTTATGTAAAATTTCAAATGTTTAGACTTAAACTTGGCTGAGTAATTTGGTAGAGACGGCAGATATATTTTTTTTAAGTTTGACCCTAATTATTACTCCTTGGCATTTATTGTTTTGGGCTCGCTTCGAATTGTACAGTTAGGTATATGTTCAAGGACCTATATCTAAAATTTCAAATGTTTCGACTAAAAATTGGTGGAGGTATTTGGTAGAGTTCTGAAAGGTAAACCCCTTGAATTTTGAGCTCTTAATTATCTAAATTTCTGACCGAAAACCGATTAAAAAGATTTTCCCAAATCTCAATACCCTATATATAAAATCTTGAATCTCTACCCTATAAATTGACAGAGTTATTTATTAGGGAAATGTACCCAGAAAGACATACAGACACATATTTCAACGCTTATATATATATATATATATACATATATATATATATATATATATAAATAAATATATATATATATATATATATATATATATATATATATAAGTTAAAATGTCTTCGTGTATGTCTTTGTGCATATTTCCTTACAAAATAATTTTTTTCAATTTTCGGCCTACCGACTCGAGATTTGACATAAAGAGTATTGAAATTTGGGAAAATCTTTTTAATTGGTTTTCAGAGAGAAACTTTCTTGTCAAGAGGTCAAAGTTCAACGATTTGACCATTAAAATCTCTTCCAAACTCCCTAGCCAATTTAAGGTGAAAACACTTGGAATTTAAAATGTAGGAGCCCCTAAAGATAAATGTCAAAGGTCAAATGTAATTTGTTTAATTTTAATAAATTTAATTTAAAGTCTAATTTAAAAAAAATACCTCTGCGGTCGCTACCAAATTACTTAGCTTATTTTTGGTCTAAGTATTCGAAATTTTACAAAGTGTATTCAGTAATAGGCCAACATTTTTATCGATTTGGGTCCAAATAAGAACTGCCAAGTGGTCAATGTCATTTTTTTCTTTGCGATGTCTAGCAAACTACTCGGAAAACTTTTGGTCTAAACATTTGAAATTTATATACAACGGGTATTCAAACATACGGCAAGCATTTGAGTCAATTTGAGAGGCGGAAATTTGGTAAAATTTAAAAAAGTTGCCCTTTGCAGAATCTTCCAAATTCCTCTGCCAATAAAATCTTGAAATTTTAGATGTAGTTTACTTGGCCAACAACACATTGAAAACTATCTGATTTGATGTAAGACAAAAATACTTAATATTAATGGGTCAAAATTGGTGTCATGTTTTTAAAACCTCTGCGATCTCTACGAAATTACTCAGACCAATTTTGGTCTAACATTTGAAATCTTAAATAAAGTGTATTAAAACGTAGGGTAACTTATGATCAGTAAATAGGGTCAGAGCAAAGGCGAGCTGAACTAAATAAAGAGATAAATACATAGTTAAATAGATAGATAGATAGATATAAATACGATATATAGTATACATTATATATATATGTAATAGTATATGTTATTGATTAGCATTGATTATGCAAGGCTATACCATGCAGGTCTATATTTTTTATATGTTTAAATGCGTTTTCTCAGGGCAAAATAAAATAGAGACCTGTTATTTTACAATTTTCATGAAGGATTCATATTTATAGAAGGTGTTACGTCTCTTAATGTCATTTGTATGCATGTATTGTTCCGAATGCCTACTTACAAATTTTCGATACAATATATGTTGATGCGTTTGTGTTTATATTAAAATCTGTAAACATCTTTATTTTTAACACACACACAATATTTGGATAACGTATAACCAACGCTTGTTATCATGTAAATTATATCTATTCACGACATAATATCCAAAAGCTCTTTGGAAACCGCTTTAATTTAATTCTATCCTTAGATCTGTAATAATACCTTGTTGAACCCTGTTCTCAGCGTTTCCTAAGGTGATGTCAAAGATGTTAAGTGTAGAAATTCTTAAATAATCATTTTGCATTGTTAAGTATCTGTGTAGCAGTAGTGGTCACTGGTAATATGACACAAAGTTTGAACGTTTTGCTTCTATTACTATAGCGTTTTGTTTTTTCTTTGTTTTTTTTCTCTGAAAGCGTATCATCCTTATCATACTGATATAACTAATTGAACAACAAAACTAAGTAATTACAGCGAACATCATATAACCATTCATTTTTTAGTTTCGTATTAATTATGGGAAATGTTTGGCACTCTAGCATAAATTATGGTTCGAGCTCGTCCTGTAATACACCGGATTAAGCCTAGCTCTGTAACAGACGCACTCAAATTACAAAACAAAGGCACCGAAAAAGAAACTATGAATCCAATAAATAAAAAGAAAATCTTATCTGAACTTACTGAATATATGCGTATTTAATTTTTTTCAAGAAACCGTGGTCTTTTATTGTTTATTTGCTGTTATTATCAATAATAATAATAATAATAATAATAATAATAATAATAAAAATAATAATAATAGCAATAATAATAATAATATATATATATATATATATATATTGCAATTTTTAGAATTTTTACGACAATACACATCGTTGTATAAACACAGTCAATCCCCCTATGTTACGAGAAATTTTCGAAAAAAATAGCCTTACATCGAAAGATGTTCTAAATCATGGGTAAAGTGTGTTTATTCCGCAAGACGCTCTGAATGTTTTACACTACGCTTCGTACTGTCGGAAGATATTGACATTTTTTGCGAACTTTTTAGTACCCAGCGTAGTATAAACACTACAACCTTTCCATGTTATGAAGAACTTTCAGAGAGAAACACCCCCGAAAGCTGAAACATGGAGAAATCGGGAGTGTTTATTTCAAAAGAGGTTTTTAAAATGTGGATGCCGGCGTTGTTTACAGTACGTGGGTACTGTCGTAGAAAAATGTCCATTTTTTCAATAAGCAATGTTTTTGTTTCAATAAAATTGAATAATTTTGGGTACTTATGTGCTTATGCTAGTGTGCTGAAATATCAAAGTAAACATTTAAAAAGCCATGAAAAACATAAAAAACATGATAAACATTATGGACATAAAATGGTGTTTTATTATTGTACTGTATTTCACCTTACAATTTACTGAACAAGTTATTGTAAAATTTAATTCTAGTAAAGAAGACTTTGTTACATAAGTACATAGACCCTTTTTTATAATTTCCACCAAAATGTTGAGTGTACATTTAAAAAAATAACGTCTTTTTGTTTATTTAAAATAATTTGTAAGTGAATGTTTTTTGTCTATTCTAACAAACCTTTTTTATATAAGATAAGATGCCTTTAATGAAAAACGTAAATCGGTAAAAGTATGGAACATTTTTGTATCCAGCAAATTTAGAAAATAATGTTCTTTCAACATGTTATAAAAAGAAGCGTATCCCGATCAATGCCGAACAAATGTTAGCGTTTTTTCGTAAACAATGACAAAATGTTGAATTACTGTGTCTCATAATGTTTAACTAAAAACCAAAAACCAAACAAAAGACAAAAAAAGAAGAGGAACATGTATTTCATTAGCAAGAATTTTTTGTTTCCGTAAAATTCACCGGAAAACTCTTAGGTATTAATGAATAAAAAAAATAAAAAATAAAGACTAGTTTTTTTTTATATCATCTTTGTCATATATGTTTTTTTCCCGACATTTTGGCACACTATTCATTTATTATATACAAATAAATATATATTTGCCTTGCTTAATTTAGAGTTAGTAAATTAATATACATATATGTGTGTAGGTGTAAATGGTTGGTGCAAAAATAATTACGTTTAGCTTAATAAAATCATTACTCTTTCATCATAATTCGAAATAAGAGTCGACATATGTTTTCCGACGAGGAACAATTTTTTTTATCAAATTAGAAATGATGAAGTCATTGAAGGCTGCTTTGCTATCATCTAAACTTTTGAAATATTTTTCGCGCAGGAAGTTGTCAGAATGCTTGAAATTATCCGTGGCCGAGAGACCGGTCAATAGGGCGGATGAGGCAGAGTCTCATAGCCAAATTCGGTCAGCTTCTGCGGGGTGAGTTGACCCCCATCGAGGCGAGGGTTATCATCGAAAAGATTCTTGTACGATTATAATGAAATAAGCCTAACCGGCTTCATATAAACAAACATGAAAAAATATGTAGGAAAGTTGCCTTTTCGATAAAACCAGAATCATGTGTACACAGTTTTATTAGAACGATGTTATCGTTAGTGTACACGAAATTTACAATCAATCCTTTTCTTTTTCAGCCTTTAATATGAATGTTGCTATTTTTTCAGTCTCATTTTTTTCTTTCAATATTCTCTCTTTATCTCGTTCGTTTCATGTTTACGAAAAAAATTCAAACATACACCAATCATAAATAGTCATATATATATATATATATATATATATATATATATATATATATATATATATATATATAAAATATATATTTTTAGTCACCGACATACAGTCCTGTTTCGTTGTTTCACAACTCATCAGTGCCACTAGACTAACACCTATCCCAAGCCGAGGATTGAACCTAGAACCGTCGTGGTGACAGTCGACAGTTCGACCCCCTGACTACGGAAGCGGTGGCCGCAAATAATCCGTCCGAATGTCTATTTAATTAAACATCCGTCCGCCACTCGTAAAGTGCTCAAACGTTTGTTTGTAAACAAACCGCGAGCTGCGCATTCTTTCAGCTAAATTAAGTATCGAGTGAGATTATTTACGATAGTGCTCAACCCAAACGGAGGGGCTTTATAAAATATATTTTTTAGTCATCGACATACAGACCTGCACCCCTTATTTGTTAAAACGTCAGCAACATGTCTCCTTTCAATGACAGATATTTATTTCCCAAAAAACGAATATTTAATCTTTTATGCTGAATCACTCATGTACATAACAAACACTGAAGAATGGAACACGAGATGTTAAAGAAAAAAGAATCAAATATAAGAATATACTCATATTAATGAGTATAAATGTTTTTAAACATCACGAGGACATTTATCTTTGAAGATATACTCATAGAAAACAGAATATAGACATCCAACATAAATATTAATGACATCTAATCGGGGACAATTTGAAGTGCTTCACAAAAAACACGGTATATATAAATTACAAAACAATGAAGAATAGTTTACAAAGTGTTGGGGATGTTTTATATGTGCGTTGTTCTTCTCGGGATGAAAAAATCGATTGATTGCATTTCGTATAATGTGTTGTGTTTAGCAATAACAAGAGTAATAGGAATTGTTTTTCATTCTTTAAAATCATTTGAGTTTAGGCGAAGTATATGAATTTTGATAGTATTTCAGACATATTTTTACACCATCATTGTTTATCGTTCGCATCTGTCTTTCTCATTCGGCTTTCTCTCTCTCTCTCTCTCTCTCTCTCTCTCTCTCTCTCTCTCTCTCTATCTCTATCTCTCTCTATATATATATGCATATATATCTATATATATATGTCTGTCTGTCTGTCTCTCTTTATATATATATATATATATATATATATATATATATATATATATATATATATATATATATATATCAATTCCGCCTGGCTTTGCTCGTGCCCTATGTACTGTTCATAACTTTAGGTGAATATGCGTATATTAAAATGCATTTCTATATTACAGACCTCCTTTACAACTATAGAGAGAACGTAGTAATAGCCGCAGACGTAAAAAAATTTAAAAACTTTTACCTCAATGTTGACCTCTCAGCCTTTGGGGGCGATCAAATGAAATTAAAATATTTGACCCATGTCCAAGTAATCTACATCTAAAATTTCAAGTGTTTAGGCAAACAATTGACGGGGAAGTTTGGAAGAATTTGCAACTGTTTACTCTCTAAAGTTTGCCTTCTTGCCAGCCAATCTCGCCCCAAAACGGATGAAAAAACTTGCTGCATGTTTTAATACCAAACATTGGCTTAATAGTTTGCTAGAAACCGCAACGCTATGATCTTTGGAATATTGCCCACTTGGAGGTATAATTTTCCGCAAAAAGACGATTGAGAAGCTTGCACTATGTTTTAGTTTACTTTATGTAACATTTCAAATGTTTAGAAAAATAATTGGCTGAGTAATTTCGTAGAGACCGCAGTGGTCAATTTTTAAATCTGTAACCCAAATTATGATCCCCTCAGTATCTATTTCTAAGAGTTTTCAAAAGTCAAATAGTGGAAAAGTAAAAATTTCAACAGACACCCGAAGAAACAGATTTTCATCAATCTCAATACTACTTATCTCAAATTTCGAGTCTGTAGACCAAAAGTTGACGGAGTTATTTCATAGACAGACACACATACATTTCACTTATATATATATATATATATATATATATATACATATATACATATATATATACATATATATACATATATATGCTCGTACCATATATATATATATATATATATATATATATATATATATATATATATATATATATATATATATATATGCTTGTAACCACATTGGATATTGACATGCTCATATCTTTGGTTCTATTAGAGAAAACTGGATGAAATATTGCAGCTTTTTGTAGATTATACTCCTATTTTATTGTAAACATTTTCTGATAATTGGTAAACATATATATTTTGCAACCAAGATTATATATGAGAAGATGTCCCTACATTGTGCCCTGGTAAGCCAGTTTCAGTTTTGCTGCTTGGGACAATTTTTTATAAGGGTTTTTATTTTTTGCTTGATAGTAATATCTTTGTCCAGAATTCGATTTATTTCAGAATCTTAACTAGATGTTCTAATCATTCAATTTGCGTAAATCACTATACCTTCGCTGAGGTTATATATATATATATATATATATATATATATATATATATATATATATATATATATATATATATATATATATTAGCAGAAGTACCCGTCGTTGACTAGCTTCAAAAACAGCCTACAGAAAATGGATTGTGATTGATGAAAGTATGATAGGTTATGAAAAGGATGGGGTTGTAAAGCGATGGGTTTTGATAATCAAAAATTTTACCCTAAGCAAAATATGATGAAAGCAAAGATAATTTTCGCGAAAATACGTTTTTATATCAACTTTGTTTCCATTTGTAGCCAAGAGTGACCAACAAAATTATGTTTCCTTACAAAGAGAAAATGTTATATATATATACATATATATATATATATATATATATATATATATATATATATATATATACAGGATATAAATGTTACCATAATACATAAAAGTTACTTTTATGGTAGAACAGTTCATTGCTTTGTATTTTTAAGTAGTTTGTAATTTTTTTTGTTTTAAATTCACGAACCGGTTTAAAAATAATCAAAATGGAGGCGACTTTGAAATGGAGAGCCCCGTTTTCAATTTTAACGAGGGGCACCTGAGCATTCTGTGTTAACAATTTAAGAGAGTTCCGTCAACGTAAGGAATATTTATAAATATAGTGTAATGCTTTCTGTTATTTTGTGCTTGAGGAATATTCGATTATGGCATGTGTAGTTTATATAAAAATTAATTTAAGTAGTTATCGCCTCAAATTTCGTTTTGTTTTCGGTTCGCTGAAATCATATCAAGTGAAGAGTATTACAAACTATTTCAAAACAAAAGAAAACCTAAACTGCACTTTTATTGACTATGGTAAGATTTATTTCTTGTATATTTATTTTTTCGTGTAGTCGTTTGTTGGCTTTTCTGCTAAACACTCTTACTAAATAATATCGATGAACTATCGAAAAAAAAAGAAACAAAAACAGTTTTGTAAAATAATGAAGCTTTACTTACTTTAGTAAAATAATCCGAAACAGCAAAATGGGAAAACACGTGATCACTTAAGTTTTGTAAAGCAAATAATCGATATAAATATGAATAAGAAGAAAATGGTGCCCTTTTCAATCAGAACAGCTTCGTTTAAATTTTACAGCATTGAACGGTATAGTATTGCACCGGTGGATTTAGGGTTGTGCTATATTAATATAAATGACCCGCAAAAAGGGTTGTAATCAACTGAATTCCTTCTAGTACACCGACAAAAAAGCTTAAACAGATATATAAATAAAAATACAAAGGTCATGTAAATGTTTTTAAAAGACACGTAATCACCTGAGCAGGTTTTTTCCTTCTTTTGACACGATAACAAGTAAGGTTCTGATTTTTTTATTATTTATCCATTTATCTATTTTCGAAAAAGTGCCACGTGCAAGTGGAGGAGGAAAAAAGAGTTATGCGAAATGTGTGTCGAGAATTGGCTAAAGTTCCGACTTTTGGGGGACATTCACTTTAATAAAAACGTGAATTTCTGGGGCGAATTCATTCGATACAATATGATTCAACTCAAAAAAATAAATAAAAGCTAACGTGAATAAAGATTTAAGTTAAGGTGATATTGTGAACCCTCACACATTTAAAAAAAAAACCTTGTTAAACTTTGTGACATATTTACATTCTACGGAGGTCAGGTGCGATGAACACGCAATGATTTTATAATACCATATTTCTTCAAACTGAATCATAATTATCAAAGTATACTTACGCAAATAGACACGAAAAGTCTTTGTTAAATTTTGTGCCATATTTCCATGGAGTACAGCCGCGAACGTAGATCCCACAATTTTATTATACCATTCCTATATAAGTTGAAACATACTTATCAAATTATTCTTATGTACATCTATATCAAAAACCCTTGTAAACGTTTTTTTTTTTCATTTTGCTATTTCCATACTTAGGGTGTCGGGTGTGAAAGCGGACCCCAGAATTTTTATGAACCACCGTTTTGCCAGATCAAACATACCCATTCGTGATCCTCGATACATCATTATATGTAATCATTTAAAAAAAAAAATAGTCAACCATATAGGAGCCTAGTCGTGACCAAATACACACACACATACGCTCAGTTTTATATATATATATATATATATATATATATATATATATATATATATATATATATATATATATATATAATGTGTTAAGAAATTCCAACGAGAGAAATATGTATATTTAAATAAGGGGTTGGTGAAAACAATGTGTATTTGTAACATTATTTTATTATTCCGTGTCTTGGTTTTTCATTAAAAATTATGTTTAGATCTTTGTAATAATGTTTTTAAATCATTGAAATCGTTTTTAACGCGTTTCAGACGTTCTGTGAAGCGTACTTTACAGAAATTATTTGGTTCATTGCCCCGTTTCCATCTCTCGGAAACATTTCAAATTAACTACGAAAATGTTCTTTTTACATCTTCAATACATATTGAATATATTCTTAGCATTTTAAATAATTTCTAAAGAGGGCGCTTTACAGATCGTCTGAAACGCGTTAGAAACGATTTCAATGATTTAAAAACATTATTACAATGATCTAAACAAAATAATTATTAGTATTACTAATTTATCGAGGGAATTTGACCTGATACCATGAAGGGAAATGTTTAATTAAATATATTAATATTTTAAAGGAGCATTGCTTATAGTAGTGTTGATACGCACGCCATGTATATTTATCCTAGTTATAGAAATATTGGGGATAAACAGTAATAATTATTAATTATAAATCAGTTATAAAGGAGAAACAAAACAACATCAAATTTAGTGTACGATCGTTTGGGAAACAATATTGATTTTATTAATATTGAAAAAATAATATTGACAACAATTGACTACCAACATAAACAAAATATATTGCCCACATGAAGGGTATGAGCATTCCCTTTAATATGTTATGAAAAATACTAAGTTTTTGAAAATAGTTTAACCTGGTGACACATTCTGCAGTGTTTGTATCTTATCATCTCAAACTATGCTAAATCTACATGACAATATGTAAATATATTTCAACTGAAAACAAGAAATATTATCAAGATGCATAAATATCACCCTCCAATTATTATTATTATTATTATTATTATTATTATTATTATTATTATTATTATTATTATTATTGTTGTTATTATTATTATCGTTTGTTTTGTTATGCATTAATTATTAATATTGATATTATTATTAATATTATAATCATAATTATAATTCTTCTTGTTGTTATTATTATTATTATCATTATTATTATTATTATTATTATTATTATTAGTATTATTATTAGTATTACTATTAATATTATAAATATCATCATCATTATTAATTTTATTAATTATGATATACTTTTAAAAAATGCTCAATATATTTTATTTTTACAGTCTATTGTCCACTAGCATATAACATAAGAATTATATTTTTTAACTTGAGAAGACAAACATCATTCTTTATCTTAGTTCACCCTATTTCATATAAAAATGAAAAAAACATATAGAATATAAATAACTGTATATAAAAACACTAATACCATATGTTACCTCATGTTAAATAAAAAAAAAATTAAACATCCATATAAAAAACAATTACAAATATATATACTTATTTACATATATATATATATATATATATATATATATATATATATATATATATGTGTGTGTGTGTGTGTGTGTGTGTGTGTGTATGTGTACATATACTACTGAAATAAAAAAAGAATAATATAGAAGTAGGAAAATGCACAAAACGGATGCCACTCGGGGATAAGCGTTATTGAGTGTACAGAATCAATGGGGTAATATCGCGGTAGTCGTAAGTAATAGAGATTTGAGAAAGTGTCTTACTTAAAGGGGCGATTTACCAGAAATGTGTTTATGTTGGAATTACCATAGAAGTGTGTAGTCAATTGGAAAACAGACAAACGGAAGATAGTTCAACAGTTGTGCACTTCTAAGAAAGAAGCTTTGCTCATGAAATCTACGTTTTGATTTAGGCACAGAAAACGAGTGGGGAAAATTATTGACAGTGGTTTCAGCTAGCCGGGTGTCTTTCGTGAAAGATTGGCAAGGGGGACCAGAGATTGGAGGTCTTGGAGCTCAGACGAGAATTTACCATGGAAATAAAGATAAAACAAAGACAGGAACGCAACTTCTCTTCCGTGGGCGAGAGGTTGCAGGGAAAAGGAAAGGGCATCCCCCAGTAAGACACGAAGTCTATTTTGTAATGTGTCAAGGGAGGATAGCCTGTTTTTAGCAGTTCCTTCCCAGGTGTGGCAGCAGTACTCCATCCTTGGACGTACTTGGCTTTTATTTTATAGAGAATTGCATCAGCAGTGAGATATCTTCTGGGGCGATAGATGTATTCGACCATATTTCCAGCGACCTTGGCAACAGACTTTATGTACGTGTTCTATTTCAGATAAGGAGTAAATCAATCCTAGAAGCTTGCCAAAACATGGAGCTTCCCCAAGACGATAGCCATCCATTTCAATTGATGCCAGATGGGGATCAGATCGTTGAAGATAGGAGCTTGGTATTAGATGTATTAAAAGTAAATAAAAAATGCTTATTAGATTTGTCACTGATTTAAAAAAATGAAAATAAAATATACGAGATAAAGAATAGAAAATTAAAGAAAAAAGAATAAGAAACAACAAAATAGAAAGAACATGAAAAAAGAAAGAATCAATATTCCAAAATAAAAAAAGATAATAAATAAATAAATGAGAACACAAAAACTTCTCAAAATATACATATGCTGTCGAAGGACAGACAGATAAAAAAAAATATTAAAAGACACAATCCACACTTAGTTTACTGATATACATTATTGTTGGGAATTAAAATTATATTTTAATTTATTTGTTATAAAAAGAATTAGAACATTTACAGAATTAATTATTGTGATTAAAAACGACAACAGAAATAGTAATTACAACTACATAATAATAATAATAATAATAATAATAATAATAATAATAATAATAATAATAATAAAATAATAATAATTTCTACTAGTTATAAGAAAGAGGAAACTGGAAATGACAGAAGGCATGTAACCACCCAACCAAACAGGAATGAGGGCACTAGGGGCACAAGCCTACTATAAATACTTGGGAATCCTGGAAGCGGACACCATCAAAGCAGCAGAAATAAAAGATAAATTTGGAAAAGAATGCCTCAGGAGAACAAGAAAACTACTGGAAACGTAATTATATAGCATATAACAGAAACCTAATAAAAGGTATAAATACATGGGCAGTATAACTAGTAAGATACTCTGGACCGTTTACAGGGTGTACAAAAGAAGAACTGAGACACTCGACCAGAAAACCAGGAAACGCATGACCATGTATAATGCACTACACCCAAAGGACAATATTGACAGACTCTACGTGAAAGGAAAGACGGCGGGAGGCGGCTGATCTGTATAGAAGACTGTGTGAAGGACAGGAGAAAGAACTAGAAAAATACAGAATGCAAAACGCTGAGAGGATAATTATGGCAGCGAGAGACACTGAAAAAAAACAACAAAATAGAAAACAGAGAGAACATGACAAAACGATAAAAGAGAAATGGGAAGAGAAACAACTTCACGGAAGATTCACGAGAATGACAAGAGATGAGAATAACGAAAACAACTGGAATGGCTGCGAACAGGACATGTAAACTAAGAAACTGAATCTCTAATAACTGCAGCAAAGTATAACTCGATAAGAACCAACCATACCAAAGCCAGGATCGATAAAACACAAGAAAACAGAAAATGCAGACCCCGTGGACTAAGAGACGAAACGATAAACCACAGAACCAATACACCACCAACCTGGAGAAATAAAAGAAACCATCCTCAGACAAGACAATGAAGAAAGAAAAGCAGCGAAATACTACAGACTAAAAACATACAAAAACCCTAAGAGAAACATAGACACTGAAAATTTTGGAAAATGACTTAATCAACCTGATAAAAAATATTAAATTTAAGAAAAATAAAAAATATATCACTCCAACACTTAAAAAAATAAATAAAGTTTCAAAATCTATTTCTACAAGCCACCAAAATAAACTCATAGTACCGGCAGATAAAACTGGAAATTTCTACACAATGGACTATATACAATATAAAAATCTAATATATAAAGAACTTAAGAAAAATTATAAAACTACTAATAAATCAGCACTAAATAAAATAAATAATGATGCAAAAAACATTTTAACTAAACTTAAAATAGATAAATACACAGAAATAACGGTACCAGGTACCCCGAGATTTACTTTAAAAGACCACAAACACAGCTTCAATATCAACCCTACTATTAGACTCATTTGCCCCTCGAAATCAGATGTAGGACTGGTTAGTAAAAACATATAAGATAGAATTATCCCCAAAATTAAATCCATAATAAAATACCCACTATGGCAATCTTAAAACCAAGTAATCGACTGGTTTTCTAATATTCAAAATAAAAATAATATTAAATGTCTTTCTTTTGACATTGAATCATATTACCAATCTATATCACCTATCCTACTTAATAAATCTCTATTAATGGCACGAAAATTAACTAATATAACTCAAGACGAAACTAAACTAATACTTATAGCTAGACAGTCTTTAATAACATTTGATAATAAATATTGGACCAGGAAAAATACCCCTAACCACTTCAACATTTTAATGGGATCGACGGACTCGACTCAGGTCACTGATCTAGTTGGCCTTTTCTTTTTAAATGAAATACATTGTATACTCCATAAACAATTCAAACTTGAAGGAGGGCTATATAAAGATGATGCACTTGTCATAACGAATTCTACTGATAAAAATTATGAAAATGCAATTAAAGCTCTACATAAATTATTTAAAAAATTATGGACTTAGTATAAAAATCGACCCTAATAAAAAAATTGTTAATTTCTTAGACATAACCTTAAATCTTGAAAATTCTACCTTTGAACCATACCATAAACCTAACCAATCACTTCTATATGTTCACAACCAATCAAACCACCCTAAATCAATATTAAAATCAATAGTTCCCAATATCGCTCTAAGAATTTCTAGACTGTCTTCTACTAAATCAATATTTACCAAAAATGAAAAATACTATAATGAAGCCCTTAAAAACTCTGGATATAATTCACAAATTAAATTCATAAATGAAAATGATAGAAACATAAACTGCATTAAAAATAAACCTATTAAGAGCGTAATAACATATAATATGGCAATGTCTTCCCGTATACGAGTTAAGAAAAATAACCAGGAGACAAAAAAAGATAAAACCAAACTACAAATATTAGATAATAATATAAATAAACAACAAACTAAAACCCGCAAACGTAAGAATAGACACAAGGAGATCCTATGGTTCAACCCCCCGTATTCCAAAAACCTAGAAACAAACATAGCTAGAGAATTTTTTTAAAATATTAGATAAGAACTTTAAAGCCCCCATAGATATAATAAGATTTTCAATAAGAACACAATTAAAGTCTCTTACTCTACTATGCCTAACCTTCATCAGAAAATAATTAGCTCTAATAATAATAAAAGTAATAAACTACAAAATGCAACTATAAAAATACATCGGACTGTAACTGTAGAAGAAAAAATAAATGTCCCCTACAAGGCTCATGTAAAATTAAAAATGTTATCTATAGCTGTACAGTATCAAAAACTCCAAATATACAAGAACCTACCAACAGCCATAACTCAACTACCAGATTAAATAATAACACTAACTTAAATCAATTTACCGATCAATTATTAACCAACCCACCACATTATAATCCAACAATAGACCTAACGGAAAATAATCATAATAATCAAGAGGTAATATATATTGGTTCCACATCTGGCCCAATAAAACATAGAATTTCAACGCACAAACATTCTTTTAAAAATAACTCTCTATCAAACCAAACTACTCTATCCAACTATATTTGGCAACTAAAAAATAGCAATATTTCTTTCAACTTAAAATGGAAAATAATTGAGACTTGCAAATCATATAAACCAGGAGATAAATTTTGTACATTATGTACAAAAGAAACCCTAAAAATTTTAAAATATGAAGATATAACAAGCACAACCAAACTAGTAAATTCAAGACACGAGCTTCTATCATGTAATCATAAACGTTGGTTTAAATTTAATAAATATAAACCACCTTAAATCATTAAAAATTACTCATTAGTAAAAATAAATTACTTTTTTTTTTAATAAATTAAGTTAAACCAATTACCGCCCTTAGACTCGTAAATCAAATAATAAATAAAACCATGACAATTATCTCCCCTTAGAAACTTGCAAAATAAATACTCTCTCTCTCTATAGATATTAACTGTAGCGTCTTTAAATCAAAATACGCTAACGGAAACAATTTACTGCACGAGCGTCGCCCTTTTAAAATTCATCATTCAATAAAATAAAAAGCTATAGCAAACATCTAAATGACTATTTAAATACAGTTCCTGATTTCAAAAAAAGAAAAACCAAAAGGTAATTATATATCTATATATTTTTAAATCAAATTTATTATGTAAATTCAAAAAAATATATATTTTTTCTACTCATTTCTATCTCTAACCTATACCAATTTTCTTATTAATTTTCTTATAAATTTTAAATCCAAACCTTTTACTTCAATTTTTCAGATTCATCTGCCTTACTTTTAATGCTAGGTTTATTTTTGGTGTCTTTTCAATTCAATAGAAATCCTCCTAAATTTGCTGATGAGGAGACCGTGCTTACCAAAAAAACTATGTATAATTGTTCTACGTGACTTCATGTATATCACAAATAAAAAGCACGGATTTCCGAAACGATCGTACAGATAATTGACTTTGTTGTTGTTCCTTCTTATGAAACTGATTTTTAATTTAATTAAATTTTGATTTTTAAATTTAAAAATTTTTTTAAATTTTTAAATTATAAATCACATTACTTAATATTGAATTAGCTCTAGGACATTTAACTATCGAGCTTATTATATATCTAAATTACAACGAGCATTTCCTGTATTTTAATTAAACTAGTAATTTCACTATTACATTAAAATACACTTAGCTCTTTAGACTATTATTCTAATCTCCTTTAAATTATATATATATATATATATATATATATATATATATATATATATATATATATATATATATACTAATTATAATGATCGTTGATTGTATGTATTCATTTTTATCACCAGTTAATTCAACTGAAATTAAAATTCCCAACATGAATGTATATCAACAAACTAAGTAGTACGTTTCATCGATGGCCTATATATTTCTTAACCCCCACTATTTTGTCGTTGAATGATTTGTCTGGGTTTTGTCTATCCGTTGAGAGCTGACGCACCACATATAATAAGTTTCATAAGCCCATGTATTTATATTTTATAATTCTTTTTAATTTTTAATTTTTTTTAATAGTGGTATTTATTTTTTTTTTAATACTTTTCGTATTATATTTATTTTATTTTAAATTTCAAATTTCTTATTTTTGTTATTTTTCATTCTTTCTCTATAAGCACGTGATTTTGATTTTTTTTAAATTTACAATTTTTAATTCTGATACACATATAATATTTTTTTTAAATTAGACGTTTTTTTTTATTTTTCCTGTTCTATTTTATTTGACTTTTTATGATAAGTTACATTTTTTACATTTATTATCTATATCTTACTTAATCGATTTTATTAGTTTTTTTCACACTCTTTTCCTTTTCTTTCTATTTTACCTATTTTTCTTCTTTCCCGCTTTTTTAAAAGTTTTCTTCGTTACTGCATCTTTCTTTTATTTTTGTATTTCAATTCAACCATCTTCCTCTCGTTCTTCGTCTTCTTCATATATGTTAAAAGCGGTTACTTTTTTTTAATCGTGTTATATGACTTCCAGATATTTCCTTCCGATTCTTGATTTTTTGTTTAATTTTCATTACAGACTAACGTATTGTATAAACAGTATCGTCACTAACAACTTGTATTTGGCTAGAATTAAGAGCGCGTACTGACATATTAATGCTTTTGTCAAACACACACACACAAACATAGATATATATATATATATATATATAAATATATATATATATATATATATATATATATATATATATATATATATATATACGAAGACGAGAAATTGCTCTTTCAACGAGACACACAGGAATATTTTTGAAATGGCGAATAAGACTGAATACAGTTATGACAGCACCGTGTTTTGCCAAAACACCGCATGGAATTCCATCGATATATTTATCTGCGTATCTGAGGAAAATATTACTTCTGGTGCCTTTTATAAAAGGTACGATGGCTTATTCACTGTTGACTGCCAAGAGTGGAGAGTGCCAACAAATTCGCCCACTTTTACAGAAAGTAGGGACCACATAACAAAGTAAGTATGCTGACTATATTTTATCCTGGAAGATGAGCCAGCTGGAATTCTCTGAAGCGGTCAAGTAATTTATCTGTATATTTAAAACCGAACGAGACACCTTTTCATAAGAAATGGAAGTGTTTCAACCTAGCAAAACGCGACAACGAAGAGTATGCCACCTTCACACTTCTGGTTAACAAACACTGCGAGAATTTTCGGCGAGCTGAATTATTAGCAGACTGTGTTAAATGGTTGACTATTGTACAATGCCCTTTTTAAGCAAAAAAATCGCAGAAATTAGACAACGACTCCTATCTAGACTAGAAGTCTCACTCTGCAGAATTTTGTCGAGGATTGCCTACATGAAGTTTATGTAAAGTACGAGTCCCGAAGCATCGAGGAATCAGGCATGTCATAGGTTACAATGAATTTTTCAGACCAAAATATTACTCTCATGAAAAAAAAATACTAAACGAGAAGAAAACAGGCATAACTAAAGAGTAACTACCCAATGTTTAAACCTGATTCGCCTACACGGCCCTGTAATCGTTGCGGCGGATAAAATTGGTCCGCTAGATGTTTTACAAAAACTAAAATGCCATGATTCTTGGACGGAAAACTACAAAACAACGTATTGCAATAGGAAAAACACACAATGTTCGACTAAGCACGATTCGACACGACAGTGGAGAAATGGCGAAAATATTTAACTGTAAACATCCTCAAAAAGATAGTTGAATTACTATTGGACTTCAGCTCAATTCTGTTCATTATAAACCTACAAACATGGGAACATTTTGTAGAAACTAACCATGTGTTAGATGTATACGCTATATCGTTCACTCACATACGATACAGTAAAATTTGAGGAAGAACTAATATTCTCTGTGACGTTAAACTTCTCTAGCAAAAAAGTAAACGTTTATGTGCATAAGTGAAAAATAAAGATTGTAGACACACTAACCCTGAGGAGGTAGAAGCCATAAAAATTCTGCCTTCGTCCGATAATGTGCAAAATAACCAAAGGAGTCAGACAGACACGTGGAGACTCTAGCTATCACCACTAGTCCAGCAGTGACCAAAAATATTGCTGAATTACATTTTTTTAAAAAAATTATTTACTTAACACAGTCTGGTATTCAACAACTAACCCCACGAAATAATATTACCACTATTATTAACCCTAATTCAGTTCTGCCCTACAAATTAAATTTTAATATGTTATTTTACTTCATATCTGTATAATTGATATTTTTTGTTTCTTTAAATATAATTTGTATTTCATTCTAAAATTATACATCTGCCCTTTTAATTTTTAATTTTATTCTTATTGCTTCTTTATATATATATATATATATATATATATATATATATATATATATATTCCTTTTTCCCCAATCCATCTGTTTCACTATTTTTTACCCAGAAAGGTCTATTGCGTACTTGTATTTCACTTAAAACCCCATCTTCTTAGCCATGTTCAATTCCTTCGTAACCCTGAATATCTTTATCTTATTTTATTTTATTCTTACATATCTTTAAATCTATATAACGCGTTAAATTGTGTCTTGATTACTTGTTAATTCACAATGTTGGTAATGTTGTTATCGTTGCCTCTTCTCTTATTACTTTCTAATTTACTATCTCTCACCTTTTTTCTTACTTAGTTTATTAAATATCTGTTTGTTATTGACTTTATAATCCTCTTAACTTAATCATTCTGGTATGAAACTCTTTTTTGCTAGTAACATTTTAATAATTGTTTCAAACTTTTTAGATTTTAATTAAAAACGTATATTTTATTTAAATTTCTGTTTAAATGTTAAAATATTTACACTTTTTTTTAAAAATATTTATAATCTAAATTTTTTATTATTTATTTTTTCATCTATGATTGTGCTTTGTTAAAAGTTTACTTTCTTGGGATTTCTAAACGTCCATACCACTTCCATAATAGTTACTATCTTTTAAGTTTGATCTCCAATTACATTATTCTAATCATTAGTCTTACAATTATTTCCATCCGTATGTTTTAGTTTATTTTCTACTCACTATTCTCAATATTTTATTACTTACGAAATTTTATACATATATTAATTTTTATTGTAGATACATATTTATTTTTAAAGCTATTGCTATGGTTATACCGTGCACGAAGATATTCCTCCATATTTATTAACTATATATTTTCCTGTGTATAATTATGTTTTTCTTTAATAACCATTTCCTTATTTATTTTCTCATTGTGTCATATATTTATACTTCAGGTTTCTACTGTGTACTATATTTTCTGAACAATTTAGCTTACATCCCTTATCTTATCACTAATTCTTTTGACACTTTACTTTTTAATCTTTTTTGTCACTTTTATTTTTATGTATTATTATTATTATTATTATTATTATTATTATTATTATTATTATTATTATTATTATTATTATTACAACTGTTGTTGTTATTATTTGATAGTTTTATCCCTTATATCTCTTATATATGTGTTTCAGTAGTTATTGTTTATTCTTTTTCTTCTTTGTCGCATATTTTTATAACATCGTATTATTATTATAATTGAAATAACAACAATAATAATAATTGATTCTTCTTTTTCTTCTTCTTCTTATTATTATTATTGTTATGTTATTATTATTATTATTATTATTATTTGCTTTAAAGGAGTTTTCACACGGGTCATCAAAGATCACTCCTTGAAACAAAACTCTGATGTTCCCTCGAAGCTGAGTGACAACAAGTCTACCCAGAGTTTTAGTACTCTCTACTTTTTTCGACAATATTTGCAATTAAATTTGTGTTATCATAGCAGCCGCTTACTATTGATTCCTCGTAGGCAGCAGAATTTCAGTGGCACTAAGCAATATAAGTAGTTGCTTGTATGTCTCACTAGAAATTCCATATCCTAATTTGTCTTTTATCCACCTTCCGACGTCGACCTCTTTCTCTTTTTGACACGTTATCACTTAACCATTTGATATAAGTTCACCTCAAATGTGTTCATCCACTTTCATTCCTTTAAGTAACGTAATCATGCTGACTCCTTCGTCCCTCCTTCGGCTTTTCTGTTCTTTCTTCTTTTTCTTTCTTGTTCATTTTTTTTCTTTTTCCGTGGTCATTCCTTTATTTCTGTATCTATGTCTACACGTCCTATTTATCAGGTTAATTTTGACATTCTCTTTTCTCCCCTGTAAACTACTATTTGGAGTCTAAAATTCCACTATGTAACATGTAACCCCTCAAACTTAAACTTGGCGTTTTATTATTTTAATATATATATATATATATATATATATATATATATATATATATATATATATACATATATATATATATGTATATATATATATATATATATATATATATACTAAATTAAACTGTTGTAATTTGGCACCGTCGCTTGCTAAATAACCAGCCTTATGAAAAGGCTCACACACACAGTTCCCTCTGTGTAGGTTTGAGTTTATATAATTCATGCTTTCATCATATTGATAATTACATGCTACGACAGCCGTACAATAATATATGATCCAATTTTCATGCCGGTATCTCTTAACGCATCGCCCATGTGGTTATGATTTTGCAAATTTTTGTTAGCAATATATACGTTTTGTGTGGAAAAGTATTCGATAATTATCGATGTCTATAATCGATATAATTTGTATGAAAGAAATAAAGTGGCCGAAGTTAACATCTTACATATGCTTATATCTTACGTACATTTTATGTATCACCCAACAAGCCCAAAATGTCCGGTGTATAAAATCAAGAGTATTTTCTTTAATTTAAACGATCGCTTAAAAAAAAAACTATCTCACAATGATACTCGCTTTTTTATTAGAAACTTGAATCGAGCCATTTTCACTACCAAACCAGTCTTTTCATGCAAAGAAAATCAACGGTAGGTTGTTTGGTATGACAAAGATTCGAGAGAAATGAATGTTACTGTTTAAAACACAATCCAATATGTTACTTTACTTTTTGCATTTAAATTTTAATGCAGACCATCATGTCTAAAACAATTTATTAATCCAAATGGTAGGTTCTCAACAGTGCAATATAGGCTACACTATCTTGTGAATTAAGTCATATCAAGAGGTATTGCGAGTGGGTTACTATTAGAGCAGGGCATCAATCAATTTGATTGGAAAAAGAGATGATGCATTATTTGATTAACATTAAATCACGTTCAACATCGAATTATACTGCTAGTATATATATATATATATATATATATATATATATATATATATAGAGAGAGAGAGAGAGAGATGTATATATATACATACATATATATATATATATGTGTGTGTCTGGGTGTGTGTATATATATATATATATAAATATATGTATATATATATATATATATATATATATATATATAGTAAGTTATACAATATATATAGTTAGTCATAAAATATATATGGCGATTAAGCTACACATAATATTCCGCGTTTCACCCACGCTAGGATTCGTCAGGCTTATATTTTTGTACGAAAATAAAGAAACAATGGAATATGAAATCTATCCGCGAAAAAATCATAAAGAAGGGGTTATGATATTTGAGTTACACAGATTTCATCTAATGTTAAATCGTATTGTTTCTTATCTTATTATTGCTTACTGTTTTCTCGATTTGTTAATTGATTTATGGATGCGTTGCATCATATACATTCGTCTGTTGTGTTGACTGCTAAACGTTTGTTCAAACAAATTTCTAAAGTCGTTCAGCTGGAAGCCATTCTTCCTTTGCGAGCGACCCCCCCCCTACCACTCTACGACAGAGGCATCCATCTCACACGTTTAGAATGTCGATGATTATCACGCTTGCAAGATTCCTATTCGAGTGCAGCCAGTCAAGACAACTGTAAATGGCTGACATAAACTGCCTTTTTTGTTAGTGAACTCATATGAATCGTTAAGCACTCTTATCATTTCACAATTACATTTGTTCGCATTAGTTTAAACGCATTAAGAAAATGCTTATGAATATTTTTTGAAGATAAGTCTTTTTCTATATTCAACTATGTCTGACATCTAGCAAATATGTTAGCAACACTTAAAAGTGAATGCACATGGGTAAAGAGATATCGTGCATAGGAATCTCCAAACATGTTTCTATGTAATTGTTAGAGTAAAACACAGTTAGATATGTGATGTCTTTTTAGAATTTGCTGGAGTTTAAAAACACTAGCTTTAGCAGAAGTTCTTTTATAATTATTTTTTTATAATGCATTTTAATCTGAACATATTGCATTAAAACTATTAGAATATGCACGTAAAAATATAAACAAATTACAAACAGGTTACTTTCTCTAATTGTAAGTAATACACAGGGCGTTCTTTTTAATCAGACTACGGGAAATTCCTTATATTTAACATTATTTTATAATTATAAGCATAAGTTATTTTTCAATATGGGCACATAGTTACGGCGAACTACTTTAAATAGTAAAACATATTATATTTTAACTTTACCTGAAAATTATACACAAGTCCGTATATCATATTATCTAGATATCTATAAAATTGAGACTGTGTGTGAGACCAGATTTTTTATTTGTAAATTTGAAATTTGATATATATGGTATTCAGACATGTGTACAATTTTTTTAATCAGTTTTCACCCTGGGGGAAAAACAATTGCCAATGTATGACCATTGAAAAATATGCGCGTGTGGGTTGTCGGATTTCTATCTATTTCATAATTGTTCCACGAATTTGCATGTGTGAGTGCTTATGATGCATGATCACTTTGTTTAAAAAATACGTTTAAAAAGTCATATTTTACAAACATGTCAAGCCGGCTTAATAGATATCGTACTTAACTCACGATTTTCAGGTGCTTGTTTTGATATCAGCCCGTGTATTTTCTTTTTATACTTACAAGATGTGACCGATTTAGAAAAAAAACATAATAATCCTCATATACACATGTCTTAGTGTTTATATTTATAAAAATATAATTTGTATGAGAATTTTTGTTTGGAAAAAGCTGGGCAGTCTGCTAAGGTTTAATATTACTTTATTTTCTAATTTCTAAGACTAAGAAATTAATTATGACTATGATATATAGTTAACGTAATTCATGCAGCACTCATAAAATGACTTTACATAAATGTTGAACGTTGATTAGTTATAAGGTGCCAATCCTCTAAGGATTCTCGTCTAATTCATTACAGTAAATCTTCGTCTTTGTCTGAGAAATCTATTAAGGTGTGTTTAAGAATATTTAGCAATTTTTGTTTCACGCGACTTTATGACATGGGGTAACTACTGTGGTAATCGTTTGTATCAGTATTGGTGGGATTTATACGCATTGTAGCGTACTCTAGAGATTTAGAGCCCAATGGAAATATAATTTATCAAAAATATACTCTAGTTAAAACCGAACGAATAAAAGCGATAACAACCCAACTTACGTCAATAAATGAAACAAAGTCGTAGTGATATCAAAACACAGCAAATCTTATTCTGTTCAATTCCTATTCTTTTCATTTTAATTAATTCGGATCGTTTTTATGTATTTGTTTTGCCATGCGCTTAACGTTGTTTATATTTTTTATATATTGCGTACACTAGATACTCTACCTAATTATCCAAAATATTTTTGTAACATAATTGTTAATCGTGTCAGCGTGTAATGTGCACCATATTGCGCATAGAATAAGTTTATGCAAATGAGGTAAAAACCAACAAAAAACGCTGGTGCAATTCCGTGAATACTTTTCTTAATATCAACAATGTGTGTTAGAAATCCATCCATAAATGCTAACTCAAATGTCAATATTTCGGACGTATTTTAAATGCCTTCATAGATGACACAGCTCTCTACCCGAAATGTTAAATGTAAGTAGCATATCGGTAACACGTAAAACGTAATTATGTATTACTAGCTGGACCTGTGAAAATTTCACGTTTTCTTTTCTTTTTTTTTTCACATACACATTATCTCATCACATATCCGTACCTTGAAACATTTACATTAACTCTTTACTGCCCTGGCCGACGAAATCACCCTGTGTACTATTTTTTTAAATAGTAAATGAAGAGTACGGTAGGTAAAATGTATGTAAATATGTATATACCAAAATCATGATATTAGTGCTCCAAATATTCTCAATATATACATCTTCATTTATGTTTTATAAATATGTTTATTTAAAAATATTTTCAAAAGTTTTATTTAATTTTTAGCTTATTTATCATATACTTATTATATAATGGAGACTTAGAGTTTTTACAACATGTTATTGTTAATTTCGCACAGTAATGGGTTAAACCTGTGCATTTTGTTCAAAAATATTTGAACCTAACGTTGAACCTAACCCAAACTATCCACGAATATGTTCTTGATGTTTAGATGCATATGCTTGATTACTTAAAATACATTTCAAATATCAACGTTTCTAAATTATAAACTGTCATTACATCTGTTTTTTCTCCCATATACGTCCACTATTCAGATTGCCTCAGGGAACCCAAACACATGGACAATTTTAGATGACTTCTGTGTATACGATATTTCGTGTAAATGTGATTCCTCTTCTGTGGCCATGCGTGGAATCATTAAGATGTTGGACTTTAACTCTCACAGTCTTCATTGCTCTTGCTCTTGAGAACGCTACATAAATCTGGCCATGAGTAAAGCATGGCTTTGGTAAATATATGCCAACTCTATCAAAAGTCTGACCTTGAGCTTTATTTATTGTCATTGGGTATGAGAGGCGAACTGGGAACTGAGTGCGATGAAGAAAAAAAGGAATATTGGCATCGCTAGGTTTCAGTTTTATCCTTGGGATAAGTACTCTCTTATGAGCGTGTGAACCGCTGATTATTGATGCTTTGATGCTGTGCTTGTGAAGCTGAATGACCTCTAGTCGAGTGCCGTTACACAGTCCCTGAGTTATGGAGAGGTTTCTCAGTAGCATAATTATTGCTCCAATTTTAAAATTCAACCTATGAGGAGGCATGCCAGATGGAGTGAGAGCATTAATCAATTCCATTGGATAATTTTGTGCTTCCTCGTCATTATCGCAACTTACAGAATCAGTGCTGAGGTACGTTTTATTTTCTGTTGGCAACATTCCCAAAATTTCCTCATTGACCGCTAAGCATTCAGAATTCTTTGGAGATAGGATTACTCTTGCTTTCATCTCTTCAGACGTACAGTTGTCAAACACCTCTGATATCAAAGAGCCATTACATGTGCACATTTCAGGAATGTCAATAACATCTGGAGCCACTTCATCAAGAGAACTCTGGAGTGATCCATTGCCCATTTGCAGAAGCCATCTTTCAAACTCCTGTTCATCGGAATTTGCTCTCATGTTCTGTGTGAGGCTCATGTGAGGAAAGCTGTGCCATAAGTATGAGCGTTTGAGGCACACATCTAGCACAGCAGCAGGAGGAGCTCTCGGGACAACCGGAAGTACTTGTCTGAAGTCGCCTCCAAATAAGATTACTTTACCACCAACTGCAGTGTGGGTGTTCATTATATCTTTCTAGCATTTATCAATGGCTTTCAGCGCATAGCATGGGATCATAGAAGCTTCATCAATAATGAAGACTTTAACTTGCATCAAAAAGTGTCCTTGCTCAGAGTTCGGTGGCACATGGCAGACACTTCTTTCGCTTAGGGGAACCGGGGGCTTGAATATACTGTGCAAAGTTTTGCCGCATTTCAGCAGTGTTGCAGCAATACCAGTCCAAGCAGAAGTGTTTTTCTTTATGTTGTTAGCGTTAAGGTATTCATATAACTTGTTGAAAAGATAGGTTTTTCCTGAACCACCGGGTGCATCCACATAAAACAATCTATTTTTTGTTTGCTCACCTTGCTCAACAGAGAAGGCACTTGCAACCACGGCATTGAATATCTGCCTCTGTTCAATATTAAAAGAAGTCACATCTATGGTAGAGTTTCCAACATCTCCTTCATGTCCAGGATGATCTCCAACTGGTTCAGGCAGACCAAACATGTTGCAATTCATGCCATTTTCCATGAATAAGGTATTCAGAAAGTGGAGAGCAACATTTTCAGCAGTTATGATATTATATCTAAGCAGCAGATCTTCGATCATAAAATGCTTATTCTTATTCCATAAATGCAGAGCATTCACGGGCTGGTTGAAGACGCACATCATGGAAAACATGGATAATAGTTGTCGTGGCATCTGATGAGCTGCTGCTTCTGTCAAAGCTTCCTGCAATGCATTGTCATTCTCAACCAGGCGCAGTCTGATGCATGCGCCTTTGAAGGTGGCCATTTCTTGACGATCGATTGTCCTCAAATTGCTGAATGAAGTCGCTGCGGGGACATGAAGGAGCAACATCCTCAAATAAAAAATATCTTTATTTCGAGGACTTGCAGAGTACATTCTGGTTAAAATGTTGCTGAATCTAATTCGCCGTGTCCACTTTGTTGTTTGTTTGTTGAAGACATAATGCTCAGGTACAGAACAATAGAAAAGATTTCTTGCATTCTCATCTGTTTGATTGAGTTTGAACCAAGCTGTAAATTGTGTGTCACGTTCTTCTGCTTTTGCTGCCGCCTGTCTTTGATTCCCTTCTCTATAGTAAACATGCTGCTCATCAGGCAAATGTACAACCAAGCGATAAACAGTGTGGGATTGAGCATGCATTTTGAACTCTGACAATCTCCAAAAGCCCTCTGGAGGAGACACATATCTACATGACAGAAACTGTTTAACTTCATTGTGTTCATGTATTCCAGTGGGCTCATTATTATTTAAAACATGTTAGATTTCCATGTTTGCACAATCGTGACCTTTATATATATATATGAATAAATATTTTACGCTTTTCACCGAGGAACACACTTCAACATTAATATGGGCACGGTATTTTTCCAGTAGATACTTATTGTATGGGGCAACAAATCTGTTGTCAACCTCATGAGTGCCAACTTGTACCTTTTCTCCATTGTTTCTCCGTCTGTACACTGGATATCCGGATACATTTGTATTCGTTTCATCAAGGAAATCTTTTGGAAATTTTTTCTCACATGTTCCATCAACCATGCACACAGAATTAGGATTTGATACCCCACATGGACCATGGATCATCAATGTTCTCACGCATTCTCTCAACTCTGGGTAGTCTAATGAACGTATTTCAGCACAAACCATCTGATCAATTTGTTCTCTTGTCCTCAGTTCTTCTCGCAGCATTAACAAAAGGTGGCAATGTGGTAGACCGCGTTTTTGAAATTCAATGACACAGATATGAGCAACTGGAACACCAGATATATGTCTATCCTTGATATCAATCATAAGTTCCTTTAAGTGCATGTTATAAACTCGTGCAACTAAATCTGGCCTGTTTTGTGTTGTTTCATGCGAACCAAGGTTCTCTGTGATTTCTCGACACTTTGGGTTACATGTGTATGTCAAGAAAATATCTGATTTTCTAAATTTGCAGACGATCGCCATGGCATCTTGATATGCTTGTTGCATGTTTCTCGGACTTCCTGTGAATGTAGGGGGCAAAATGACTGGAACACCTGCCTCTTCATGCTCATTCTGTCTTCCTAGGTGATCCATGAGACCCGAATAAAGTGCCACTCTTAATTGTGCTTGGTTATTTTGAATGAAGTTCAGACGGCATCCCTCCACCTTCACATAAGCGTCAACAATATATTGTTGCAATAATTTTCCAGCTCGATGCAAAGCACTAAAGCCATCTCTGATTGCAAGCCGGTATGAGTAAAACTCTTGCATGGTGACTTTGGTGCGAACACGAGTTTGGCGTTGTGCCACATGAGCCATTTGTATATGCCATCCCGATTCTCCATTCGGAAAGAGAAGAGGATAAACCATGGGATCAAGATGGAAAGAGATGTAAGCAATCCTCTCCCCCTGTCGACCTATAGGATAAACAATGATATCACGATGTACTGGAGGTGCACCATCATCACCAACGAATATGGCTGCAATCTCATTGCCTGATAGGTTGTTGTATGTCCTTCTGTCAGGGCCAAGGATGAAGTGCATGGTTACTTGTCTTGGTGACACGTTCTCAATTGCAGCTCTCTCTTGTTCTTGTTGTTCAATATCCCTCATATTATGGTATGCTGCTGCATAAGGATTATTAATCAGTGCTTCATTTATCTTTTGAAAAACAGACACTAAACAGTTAGCATTTTCTGGAGCATTTACTCTATTGTGTATGGCTTTATTGGTTTCTATGATGTACAGCTGACCATATCTTCTCTCTTCAGGGTCATTTGCATAGAGGTTACTTGCGTAGTGGTAAGTTTGACCTTGTAATCGGAAACAATAGGGTCCACGTCCTGGAGGGGGTCTAATATTGGCACCCAAAGATGCAAAAGCAAATGCAGAATTATAGTTTCTTATATTCTGCCTGAAATTTGCACCCTCGGCATTGTTGGCATCAAATAATAATCTTAAATTGTCGGGGTAATCTTGTAAGGGGGTAGCATTACTTTTCCGTTATGACAGCAATTTAGTTGTTCACTTTGGAATCTTAAGGCTCTGCAAAATTGACATCGGACATCCATGGCCCCAATGTAAGAAAAAGCCAAATTGAAAATTAAAAGAAAATTGACTATATCGAAGTTCTTGACTTTCAAATATAAACATTTAGTAAGTAACTGTGTAAACAGATTTTAAAATATTTAAAATTCACGAAGACCGCGTTTCTCTCTCTCTCTCTCTCTCTCTCTCTATCTATCTATCTATCTCTCTCTCTGCCTTGAGAGTGCGTACAGAAAAGGGCCGAACTTGAAAATAAAAGCCAAATAGAAAATCTGATGGCCAAAATACTTTTTCTTTTTTTTCTCCTCCCTCCCCCCATCCATCTCCCCCTCTATCTCTCTTCCCCATCTCACTCCTATATCTCCCCCCATCTCTCCCCCTCCCTCTCTATCCTCTTGGATTTGTTTATATCTAACATCAATCAGTAGTAGTCGGTGGAGCAAACATATATTTTTAGAAAAATATTTCATGTTTCGTTCCTGGATTAGCGTGATACACATCAAACGAAGGATAATTAAAATTTCATGATTTTTTGTTTCTTTTGTTTTTTCTCTCTCTCCCTAGTAAATAACTGTGGAAACTGATTTTTCAATATTTTTAATTAACGGAGATTCTCTCTTTATCTCTCTTTCTCTATCTCTGTCTCTCTATCTATCTATGGATTACACATTAAACGAACGCTCAAGGCAGAGTAGATAGATAGACACGGAGAGAGAAAGAGAGAGTCTTCGTTAATTAAAAATATTTTATAATCTGTTTCCACAGTTATTTACTAAATGTTTATATTTGTAAGTCAACAAATTATAGGGAGAGAGAGAAAAACAAAAGAAACAGAAAACCGTGAAAGTTACATTAGCCAACCTGGCAACCCTGATCTCTGCCTTGAGCGTTCGTTTAATGTGTAATCCGCTATTCCAGAATAAAATCTTCTCAACCAATCAAATATGCCCGAAATTTTTTTTTCATGAAATTTACTGTTGTAGGAGTAAACATATATTTTTATAAAAATATTTCATGTTTCGTTCCTGGATTAGCGGAATACACATCAAACGAAGGCTAATCACGGTTTTTATTTTATTTTGTTTTTCTCTCTCTCCCTAGTAAATAACTGTGGAAACATAGTTTAAAATATTTTTAATTAACGAAGACTCTCTCTTTATCTATCTTTCTCTATATCTATCTATCTATCTACGAATTACACAGTAAACGAACGCTCAAGGCAGAGTAGATATATAGATAGATAGATAGATAGATAGATAGACAGAGAGAGAAAGAGAGTCTTCGTTAATTAAACATATTTTAAAATCTGTTTCCAGTTATTTACTAAATTTTTCTCTGCCTTGAGCGCTCGTTTAATGTGTAATCCGCTATTCCAGAATAAAATCTTCTCAACCAATCAAATATGCCGGAAAGTTTTTTTTTTCATGAAATATAATGTTGTAGGAGTAAACATATATTTTTATAAAAATATTTCATGTTTCCTTCCTGGATTAGCGGAATACACATCAAACGAAGGCTAATCACGGGTTTTTGTTTATTTTGTTTTTCTCTCTCTCCCTAGTAAATAACTGTGGAAACAGAGTTTAAAATATTTTTAATTAACGAAGACTCTCACTTTATCTATCTTTCTCTATCTCTGTCTATATATCTATCTACGGATTACACATTAAACGAACGCTCAAGGCAGAGTAGATATATAGATAGATAGATAGACAGAGAGAGAGAGAGAAAGAGAGAGTCTTCGTTAATTAAAAATATTTTATAATCTGTTTCCACAGTTATTTACTAAATGTTTATATTTGCAAGTCAACAACTTCTAGGGAGAGAGAGAGAGAGAGAGAGAGAGAGAGAGAGAGAGAGAGAGAGAGAGAGAAACAAAAGAAACAAAAACCGTGTAATTTACATTAGCCAACCTGGCAACCCTGATCTCTGCCCTGAGCGTTCGTTTAATGTGTAATCCGCTATTCCAGAATAAAATCTTCTCAACGAATCAAATTTGCCAGAAAGTGTGACACACATAGATAGATAGTTACAAGCGTATTAATATATAGATTATCTCAATTTATGTTACTCCTTAGAAGATATTACTTGGGTCCATTGCGATTCACTAATAACATTTAATAAACTGTCATTAAACATTTTTTAAAGTAATATTCCACAAAAGAAGTAGTAAACTTATATAAATGTATCCACATAAGGAGCATAAAATCGGTTCCAAAATATTCTGTTAGGCATATTTTTGTATCAATCCTAGTAGGAGAATTCTTATACCTGTCTCTCATACAATACAAATAAAAAGTTTGCTTCGGCAGTTAGATACTTATGAAGCGGTAGAATGATCCAATTATTATTCCAGCGATCTTGGCAATACCATTGATGTATGTTATATTTTTTTGATTAGGAGCGGGGGTCAGTCTTAGAAAATGCTAAAACTATGAGCTTCCTCAGGAAGAGAACAGTTTATTTCAATTGGAACTTGATGAGGGCAATGAGATAATGATGAAAGGAGAGAGGCTTCGTTTCCGATACATTAAAATAAACCAGACACATTCTTTCACATTGCACCACGTTCTTTAGATCGACAAAAAAATTAACAAGACCTTTGTAATTACTGACCTTTGAAATGTTGCCATATATTGTGGTGTCGCCTACATATATGTCTACGAATGATCTAAGAATGAGATTTGAGAGAATATCGATGAAGATTAGGAAAAGAGTTCGGACCAGATTCAAAGTTTGAGGGGAAACTCGCGTTCATACTATGGGTGTCTGATTGTTGTCCATAATCAACTACAATTATAAGAAATATAGGATTTAATAACTGAGAGAGCATTTTCAGCTATTGCGTAGCTGGCAATGTTGTGAATATCATACTCCATCAAACGCCTTTTATATATCTGGAGCTATTGCTCTTGAAACGAAACGCCTGTCAAAGCAATTGACCAAACATCGTTTGATTAGTAAGAACATCAGTTGTAGATCTCGCAGAAAGGAAATCATATTGCTTGTCAGTTTGCAGGTTATTTTTCTGATGTGGTTGACAACTTATTTATTTATCACAGATTTCTGAAAATTACTCATAATGCATGTAAGACTTATTCGTTTGTATTAAGATTGAGATGACCGATCTGCAGACTATTTTAAATACTGATCAGATAACATTTTCCAAGGTGTTGAGAAGTATTTCAAGTGAAGGCAACGTTGCAACAGATTTATATGTATGAGAGCTAGTTCCGTTGAAGTGACTGGAGCTTATGACTGACATTCCGCCAGGGAAATTTGCTTTATTGGAATTAAGGTGTTTGACAAACTTTACACTATCAAATACGTGTATATCTATGTTGCACAGTGTATTTTCAGTCACAGAACGAAATAAAGGGTGTAGGCGACTCGAACTGCAAAGGATAGAATTTTCTAGATATTTATTATAACTTTACTATAGTTGCTGACATTTCCAAATGTAGCTTTGATTTCACAGCAGGTATTACCTTGGAAACAATGGACATCATGATTTCTGTACGCAGTTGTACCGGCATAATCTTGGCAGAAGTACGGCTGTCTGTTGGGCTTTTGCTAGAATTCCTCGAAGCTTAAAGAGCGGTCTATACTGACAATGCACCATTAAGAAACGTCATCTGTAAGATAAAGGACACGCTCCATTTTTAATATAGAACGCAGAAGTATAGGTACCATAACTGTTCAACCATATATGCAGTACGATGAAGAGATACATCGAAGGAGTTATTACATTTTGAATTTACCTTAACCGATATAACTGAGTACTTGGAAGATTCCAATGGAGAAAGAACGGAGGATGAGCACATTTCTTTGCAAGTTACGTCGAGAAATCATAACAGGACCTCCCCTCATCATCCGTGTTGTTTGAGTGATTTGTGAGCATTGAAGGTTTCACAAAGGTGAATGTTAGCTGAAGGATGGGCAGAGAGAATACTGTCAATTTTCTCAAAGACACATTCAATGATAAGAACTCCGCTGCTATGGGGGCGATAGAGGGCAAATGTGAACGCGGTGCGGTTAGCAATGCTACTATATATATATATATATATATATATATATATATATATATATATATATATATATATATATATATATAAGGCAAAGGATTTTCTCTTGAGATGTCTATACCACATCGAAGCAATCTCTTTATTAGGCACATATTCCATGCACATGACGATTGCGGGTGTAGAATACTCACGAACTCATCTGAAGAAATATTCGGTCGAATGCCACTTTCACACAGTAATGATAGGTCGAGCTTAGTCTGATGTAATCCGAGTTAAACCTCTGATTATAGAATAGGAGACTTTAATTTGGGATTTTTCTTTGGGATTTGAAATTGTTGGCTTTATTTTTGTTTCTTTGCGATTTCACATTTTGAGGGCTGAGATACGTGAGAAACATTGATAAAGTTGTTAGAGCAGATAAGGGATAACATAAACGAGCAATGTTATTTGCAGCTTTGTAGAGGAGAAGTCGTAACGAACTACGGATATGGCATCAAATAACCCAAGTAGAAGCTATGCATGGTCAATAATTCATTTATTAATAACAATACAACAGTCCGAGTACCTGGCACCTGCTGATAGATCGGCCGCATTGGGGGGTTATCCAAGAGTCAGTTACCCTTATTTCCAACATGGCTACAAGGATAGAAAGAGGAAGATAACCTGTTCGACATCTCAATCGATTGGTCAGAAACCAGATCCGGATCAGTGTAGAGCTATTTCTTTCTTTTGTTCAGAAACGTCGCATATTGCAGATGAGGATGGGGGAACAACATAGAGAAAGTCAAGGCGCTTCCAACAATACGTTTATGAACTATTATTTTACTTTAATTAAGTTCAATGTAAGTTTTTAACCTTTAGATCTACATTGTGTTGAGTGTTTCTAAAGAAAGCAGGTTATTTGGAAACATTATATTGTATTTTGACAGGTTTATTCATTGTATTCCCTTTATCTATATATATAAAAGCGAAAATGTATGTATGTTTGTTTGTGTGTATGTATATGTGTATGTTTGTGTGTCTGCAAAAAATCTTTCGACACATACGAGGAAAATTCACAAACTCGGTATCATATCCAATCCCCATCCTTCGCTTGAAAAATATCGAAAAATTGGCCAAAAACGTTAACTTTTTCACTCCGAAATCGACAATTTTCCACAGACCCCCCCCAACAAAAAACGGGTTTCTCGTAACAATGACCGATTCTACGCATGCGTCAGATGACGTCATGACGTCGTGACCGGATTTACTTTAAATAGTTGAAAAACCGAGCAATGTCATCTCAGTCGCTTTAGGGCAGTTGGTTAACGCGTTTTTTCATGATCTGAACGTTTTGGGTTCGAATCGTGGTGTGAGATGTTTGTTTTGTTTTTTTTTCGATTTTTTTAAATTTAAATATTTTACTCTGTATTATTGAAGCCATTTTTCACGTAACGTTCGTTTTCCTGGTGTTTTCTTTTTTTTTTACTTCCCTTATTCTTAGCCACACCCGGGTATCCACCGATTTTTTTAAATTTTAATATCGAAACAGGCTCATTTAAGCCATTTTTCACGTGTTCGTTTTTTTTTGTTTTCAAGGTTCGTTTTCCTTACGTTAGATTTTTTGTTTTTCTTATGTTTTTATTACCTCCCCCCCGCTTAATTAAAACGTTGTTTTCTTTTCTTACTTCACTTATAACAATGCTTACATCGTCGACGTAACCCTCGACGACTTCCAAACATCTTTCACTAACTCATTCTGGCTGGCCGATTTTATTTTCAAACTTCGCCTTAGGGCTTCGGGTTCCATCCTACCCCCCGGTTTCTTTTTTATTTAACACCACACACACCTACAAACACACGGGCAACGCCGGGTACCCCTATTTTTCACGTAACGTTCGTTTTCCTGGTTTTGTTTTTTTACTTCGCTTATTCTTAGCGACACTCCAAAAAACCCGGGTACCCACCAATATTTTAAATTTTAATATCCAAATAGGCTTATTTAAGCCATTTTTCACGTGTTCGTATTCTGATTTCATCGTTCGTTTGCCTTACGTTAGATTTTTTTGTGTTTTTTTTACGTTTTGATTACCGCTTAATTAAAATGTTGAATGCTTACATCGTCGTCGTCGTCGTCGCCGTCGTGGTAACGCTCGACGACTTTCAGACATCTTTCTGGCTGGCCGATTTTATTTTCAAACTTCGCCTCAGGGCTTCGGGTTCGATCCTACCGTCCCGTTTCTTTTTTATTTAACACCACACATATCTACAAACACCCGCGCAACGCCGGGTACCCCTGCTAGTTGAAAATAAATAAACCACAATGGAGAATCGGTAGTCGGTAATGTCAAAGCTTCAGAGGTATTCGCAGTAAAAAAAAAAAAACACTTACTTTGTTACATATCAGATACAACTACAACATGTCCAGAGCGAAGAAAAATGATATTTGAGAAGCAATTAAAGCATCTTACTGGAATAAGAAAACATATATTATTGCTATAAACAAAAGCTAGATCACAGAATGTAACATCGCGTTCTTACAAAACGAGGACGACTATAGACACTTGCATTTACAGTTAAGACGAAGGGAAGCCGTTTACGTCATACATAAGAAAATCTGTTGCTATGTATAACATTGATTTCCCCGATGGTGCAGTTTATTAAAACATTTGTTTATTGAGTAAAATCTGAGTACTACAGAATATAAACGTATCAGTGTATTATATTTTATCGCGAAAAAGAGTGCGTTAGAATTTCCTGAAACTATAAAACAGGACTGTGTTCTAGCGAACTGAAAAACACACAAAATTGTGGAAATTGATTATGTAGTTAAAGTAATGAGAAATGTTACATACAAAAAAAAAAGAGTGCATTTTCTTTGTTTGGAACACAGAAAAAAACTTCGTTTATAGGAGTCTCATTACTATGCATATGAAATTAAACTGCATAGTAGGAGAGAAACGGTTATAAAAAGTACTTCTTGTTACTTAACAGTAGAGAGAAAGAACTAACGGTGGAGATTTCAGGTGACGTTATTCGTGTGAAGGCAGGAGTTCGAACAAATATTTACTTCATTAAATTTACTTTTTTAACTCATATTCAGACCGAAAAGATTGTTATTTGGTAAACGCTAGAAACACATGTTTTTAATCTATAACGAGAAAAATTACATCGATAGTTAAAAATGCAATGATTATATAATATATGAAATTAAGTGCTGACTAGTTTAAACTAGTCAGTACTTGATTCCATGCTTTTTTTACCCTCGATGTAAATATAAACATCGATGTAAATTTGTAAAATTAGACATAAATATTCCTGTTGTATAACCAAAAAAAAAAAATAAAAATAAGTATAAACATTGGTATCGACAACGGTTTCTGAGAATACACGAAGAGGCTTTATTAAACGACAACGCAAGTAGAATTCCATACTACAAAGTTGCCGAAAATTGCCAAAAAGTGATTAGCATTAAAGAGGACTTAAATAACAGTTTAGAATCTGGCGTGGTGTACGTAAGAACTGTACTTTAAAAGTCAAGGCCTTATTCCACAGGAAGAATAAAAACATAATTAATATTACACCTCCTGCAAACAATAAAGAGAAACCACAAAAAAAATAAAGTACGCACCATTCTATGTTATCGATATGCTGCCCTGACTTTTGACAGAATAAGGCATTAATATTCCTATTGTATAGCAAAAAGAATTAATAAATGTAAGGTACGATCACAAAACAAACAAAAAAAAACGTGAAAAATACGGAAATAATTGCGAACGAAATCATTAAATAAATACCTGATTCAATAGATAAGAAATTACCATACAGAAAAAAAAGAATTATATAAACAGTCGGGGAACACCTGTGACTGTATTGAAAATATATTTTGAACATTGGATTAATCACTAAGGTTACATTTACAAGAGAAAAAAAACGTGTTCGTGTTAAGAAACATAGGACAGCTTTTATGTAAAAATAAAATGTACTGTTCACCACATTGACAAACGCTAATGTAGGGCTTGAAAAACTTGAAAAACGAAATCCTATCCATGATAATATTCGCTGAATCGGTGGGGCCTATAATCTGTGTCAAAAAAGAAGTAAAATATCATCCTTATTTGCACCTAGTTTTTGTTTAGCATTGAACATCTTTTACTAGTCTAAACGGAAGAAATATATTTTTAAAATTCTATTTAATTGATGCATACCTTAAAATTGCGCTCGGGAAACATCGCCCGAAATGCATGTGTTTATACGGTGTCATGTAGATTTTAAAAGTGTTTGGGGTGAAGAATAATATGTGAAGCGGGATTGATTTCGCGAACGCATACACTGATCATATAATTGAAATAATTATGACAAAGAACACAGTTGAGTACATATCCACACGCTGTTCTATCGAATAGAAGTATTTTAGTTTAAAATAAAAGAAGGAATCTGTGATTTCTTCATGGGAGAAATAATGTATTTCGGACAAATCCTTGAACAAAACGGTTGAACAGCATCGAGACAATACACGCTCACACAGTATATGCCCACTCTATGATGGGATGGAATTAGAAACCGATGGGCATGCGCCATGCTCCTTGCTCTCATCAGGAACCACTATTCACAAATTGAGAAATTAGCGATTATTATTATTTTCGCAACTACAAAGTTATACCGATATTGATGTAGACGACTATTCATTCTGCAGACTGAATATAATTATCTAATGATGATCTTTGGGTCGAAAGAAAGAGTTATCTAATAGACAACAAACGGACTGTAAATACCGAGTCCTCTTATACCGAGGCCCATTACGACACTATTCTAGACTGAGTGCATTTATACTTTTTCTACTTTCCTAGGTGTTAGCCGTCATTAAGTGGTTACAGATTTTCTATCACAATCGTATATTTTTACCCCCTATGCCATACACAAATAATGATTTCTCCTAATCGATAAATCCGGCATAGCTGAGTTGCTGATAATAATGCATTCTAAAATTACCCAATTCGGTTATTTCAACAAAAAAAGAGCAGTTCTAAACTATAAACTAGGCTGCCATTTCTGTGAGAACACGTTGTTCTTATCTTTTTTTATACAATTCGCGTAATTACTTCGCTTGGATTCATTTATACTCATCACGTAATTATTCTGATTAGAAACGTCTACATTTTATTGCTTATTTGTGAAAATATTACACGCTAAAACAAACTCATTGACGTCGGGGGCAGGAACATTAAAGATAGATACATGTGGCCGTGTTACAGTTTTATTTAGGTCGACCACACGTTATACGTGTTATTCATAAGCCGATTAAAGCGACAAAATGAATAAACAGATCATTGTAAAATTATGTCAATTCACACCTTCAAATATATAATATCATATATATATATATATATATATATATATATATATAAAATTATATATATTTTGGCAGGAAGGAAATGATAGTATGATAAAGGGCCATTTGAATGAATTCACAATGATTTAATATTGAAATCGGAACAAGAAAAAATGTCTCTTGCAACTCCCCCGCTGATTGGCTGATCAGTATACATTCTGTAATTCTGTTCTTCGCTCCTCCACCCTTCCAAATAACGATACAAAACTCATAATCACCCCACCATGTTCATACATACCCATTAGTTACATGACCAAACTTTTGCTATACAACCTTACTCAATTCCGTCTTCGGTATTTCTACATTTTATCTTTATTTATGTATATATTTACTTACTTAGGCCGTATGTTCTTTTATTATGAACTCGCCGATTACATAAACCACTGAGCAATAGAGGGATAGAGAGAGAGAGAGAGAAAGAGAGAGACAGAGAAAGACAGAGAGACAAACAGACAGACAGACAGACAGATCGGAAGATACAGGGAAAAGTAGAGTAAGAGATAGATAGACAGAGATAGAGAGAGTAGGAGAAAGAGAGAGTTAGAGATAAAGAGATACAGAGAATTATGCCCTCTCCCGTTTTCGTTGTCTTTACTTATTTATTTTGATCGTATTTCTTTTCGCACAGAATTGATTGTTATATCGACCAGCAGGCGATACGGAGAGAGAGAGAGAGAGAGAGAGAGAGAGAGAGAGAGAGTGTGAGAGAGAGAGAGAGAAAGGGAGAACTCTGTATGGCTCTCATTAAATCACGATATTAGTTCACATTAGAACCCTTCTGATTCGATTTATATTTTGCTTGTTGTTTATATACACATAATGGATCTTCGATTTTTAAGTTGTAACTACTTCACAAAATATAAATAATTTTAACTGCCTCAGAAAATATAAATTTCAACAATTTAATCAATATATTATTTCACATGTTAGATGTGGTTAACAATTAATTTAAATTAACCTTCCCCAATAGTAGTTCTAGGGGCATATCTTATATGGATAACATTACATCACGCTATTCTAATACATGTAAGAATGTCATTAACTTCGACCGGCGAATTGTTAATTATTTATAATAATTACAGGATGAATTCCAATTAAAATAATATAATAATTCTAGGTTAATTATTATTTTTTGCATAATTTTTCTTCACCTGAATATGATACAAAACGCGTAAAGTAAACCTTTACTAATTAAAAGATTATGCTTGGCATAACAGTTTTCATTTAATCTTTTTTAATTAGTCTGAATTCTAATTCAGAGTCTTACTAATCACGGTGTCTCACCTATGTGCTATCTGCTTCCATGCAGTTTTATAATTTGATTGTATGTTATGTTTTTTGATTGCATGTTATGTTTTTTTTGTATCTTAGTCGAACTAATCAGAAAAGACGTCGAATACAAGATAGAAAACTAATAAACTCGCACGATTATATATTTTTTATTATAAGCCAGGCTGAAATGCTGCCGAAACGGGTCGCGATATCTACAAAGCGTTGGTTAATGAACAATTACTGAGCTCACAGCACAATGGTATCAAACATTTTATGACGACAGCGAGAGTCTTGAACATTATAAACGAAGTAGTCGGCCATCGAATGGTGACAACGATCAATTAAAAGCCTTAGTCGACACAAATCCATGCACACATATTCGCGAACTTTCTTCTGAATTATATATTACGTATACGATGATTTCCAATCTCTCTCAAGATTAGAAAGCTAATAAAAAAACTTGAGAAATGGGTACTTCACAAATTGAACGAAAACTAAAGTAATCGCCGTTATGAAATTCTTTTAGCGAATAAGAACCACCCGTTTCTCGATAGCTTTCTAGCTTCCGATAAAACAATAGGTTTTTACGACATCGGCGACGCTCATCTAAGTGGATGGACCCTGACGAAGCTCTACGACACTTCCTGAAGCTAAAGTTGTAACAAAAGAATGTTATGCTTAATGTTTAGTGGTTTTTGACCGGTTTCATATATTACAATATCATGAACGCAAGCAAAAACATTATCGCGAGAAGTACTTTTAAAAAAATCGAGTTAAGTCTTCCGAAACTTCGAGAACACCACGCATTAGCAAAGAGAAAAATGTCCAATTCTCACACGCGACAATGCTCGCAGTTTGCACAAACGACAATGCAGAATTTGAGCGGACTGAGCTAGGAAACTCTGGCTCATCTGCCCTACTCTCCCAACCTCTCACTTACCGATTACCATTTTTTGAAGATTCTCGACAACTTTTTTCGTGAAAAATGCTTCAAAACCCTAAGCGATATAACACCGCCTTTAACGATTTCATCGAAACCAGAACGAATGATGCTTACGTTACTAGCATACATACGCATGTTTTACGTTGGCTAAAGTGTGTTGATTGTAGTGGTATTTATTTTCATCACTAAATTTTGTTTGAACCGTGTTTTGTCCTATCTGCATTTTGAGGTTAAACAACAACAACAATAATAATAATAATAATAATACTAATTATTATTATTATTATTATTATTATTATTATTATTATTATTGTTGTTGTTGTTGTAGTTATCAAAATAAAATATATACACGGTAAGGTGGTATGATTTGACACATTTATAGGTTTAATAAAAAGCAAATAATCTAAAGAAACAACAAGGTTTTTTTTATTTTCAAAATATTCATCTGATACCATATTTTTTATATAATGCCATAGTTTTTAGTTTCTTTTTCACTGACATTAATCAGCGTTCCGTTGGCACTTCAATATTGGTTGTCATGAACACGTATCAGTTCCAAACACGATTTTCTTATATGTTCATAGCGTTAGAGATACTAGTTCTCTATTGAAAGAAAAATCCGTCGGTCAAAATTCAAGAAAACTTTACTAATTTATTTTTAAAACCTAGTGAAACAGATAGTCAGTGTTTGTAAAGTTTACAAGCTTCAGCATATTTACCTAAGTGTAAATTTGATTAACATTATATATATATATATATGTATATATATATAAGTAGGTTGTAGTTTGCTTGAAGCATTGTTGAGGAAAGTTATAAGGTAAAATTAAAAGCCAAGAACATCCCTTAAAGACAAAGATTTAGTTTACTTACCCTCTGATAAGAGCAGAGAATTTTGCGTTATCTCACAGGAATCTTATAACAACCTTGCTATAGAGCATCTTTCCAATACCGACCTTTACACCCCAGCACATAATATCACTGCTGCTCGTATTGAGAACAACATTAACAAGACATGGTCTCAAATTTGTTTTAAAAGAAATCTCTCAAAACAACACAGACTAAATTTTCTTACTAAATACAGCAAATTACCTACCTTTTATCACCTTATTAAAACCCACAAAAATAGCACACACACACAGATCAGACCCATTGTTTCAAGCGTTAACGGCCCCTTTATAAAATCTCTTGGTTAATATCCCGCCTACTTAAACCTCTACTCTCTACCTTCCCAGCCCATGTTAGTAGTTCCAACCAAGTAATTAACAGACTCAACGATCTACCACACCATCTACTCAAACTATACAGATACCCATTTAGGCTAGACGTCGTTTCTTTATACACCTCCATTCCTGCACATCCAGCCATCAATCTCATGGCAGACATTATAGCATCTAAAAACCCACAATGCTTCGGAATTACTCCAGGAGATCTCTTACAACTCCTCCGTATTATAGTAGACAACACTTACTTTACTTTCCTACAAAACACGTTCAAACAAGTATCTGGACTACCCATGGGCTCCAGTCTATCCGATATTCTTGCCATTGCTTATATGGACAAACTCGAAAGACACACCCTTAGTACCTGCTACTCTTATCTCCTTTTTACTAGATATATCGATGACATTTTAATTATCACATACTCCCGCGAAGAACCTATTAACATTTTCCACAAATTCAATAACGCCGACCCAAACTTAAAATTTACTATAGAACACCCAGACTCTTCTGAATCTCTTTCTCTACTTGATTTTAAAATACAAATAAAAAAAATGGTGCCATATGCACTGAATTCTACAGAAACCCCGCCAGCAAACGCCTCTTCGTACATTTCAAATCTGCACTACCTCGCAAGGACAAACTAAACTACGCACATGCCGAAATCTCACGCATACAAGACAAATGCACTAACATCTCCGACAAACATACACACACTAACGATTTCCAACAGACCCTCTCACTAAACGGCTACCCTAATACGATCTTATCCTCACTTAAAAAGAAAAAACGCAACATCCGACCCTTCTCTAACAATTGTTTTCTAAAACTACCCTTCCTCAGTGACAACATCTCATCTTCAATCCGAAAAGCCATCCGCAGCGATGGACTCAACATTCAACTCATCCACACTGGATCTACTTTAAGACAACAGCTCAACCGAAAACATCCATCGCATATACCTTCCCCTTGTTCACTCTCTAATTGCCCAATATCACACACAGGTTTATGCTTTAAGAACCACGTTGTTTACGACCTACAATGCGCTAAATGCAGTGCCTCTTACATCGGAAGCACTACCAGATTGCTTCATCACCGCATTAAAGAGCACTTAAACACTAATGCTTCGTCGTTCTGTAAACATATTCGCACTTGCATTAATTCAGAACCAGATTTTCACATCAACATTCTTTCTTCTTCAAGAAACGTAGGTCAACTTCGTATCCTCGAATCTTTAATTATTTCAAAAAATACTCCCACACTAAACAATAGACTGGAATTGAGCTCCGCTTTTATAATATAAGTTTAAAACATAAGAAAAGCAATAATTAAAAAAAAAAACTTGCTTGAATAGTCATCTCCCTTTATTCACAAACGCAACAAGTATTTCAAACATCAACTGATTTATTTTAACGTTCTCCTAACGTCATTTTTTGTTCTATATTTCGCGGTATCACGTGGCAAACTCTGCGGCTGCTTTTCCAATTTTGAACACTCTTCCGCTGTCTTCTCTTGAAAAAGTAAAAAGGACTAATAAGTCTGAAATATATTGAGATTTATAACACCATTGAATACAACAGAAAAAAATTACTGTTTTTTAGAGTTAAAATTTCTGTGAAAAAGAAAAAACAAACAACAAAAAAAAAGAAATGTATTTCTTTTGTTTTCATTTAATTTTACTCTATATAAAAAAAATCTCGCATTGTTCTTGGCTTTTAATTTTACCTTATATATATATATATATATATATATATATATATATATATATATATATATATATACCTGATACTAAAGATTACATTCACATCTCTAAATTTTATTTAAGCAATTGATATGAAACTTTTGAAGTAAAACCTAGACTATTCTAGATTGCACTTAAAGGATAATATAACAAATAAATCATGTGAATAATGCTATTTTATTTATTGGAAATATCATAAACGCATTCTAATATCACTTCAAATTCAAAATTAAAACTCCATTTCACTCCGCCACCTATCCAGAAAATTAAAATCATATATATATATAAACAACACTAGTAAAAGGTATTCACATGTTCTCTGTAATACAACAGCATTTTTTCTGCAATACAACAAACGAACAAATATTGAAAAACAAATACTTGCTTTATAATATTTTATATATGGAAACGAAAATAGTTCTATATATGTACCTAGGCTTAAAATTGTCATCTCAATTTTTGGCATTAAACTTTGATTAATGTGTTACAGTGGTTGTTTTAAATAATACATTGACTTTGAAATCTTTATTTTTAACTTACCCCTTCGTTCCACGTCTTCAATATGCAATGAGATATCTGGCAAGTCAACTGTGTCTCCCAGTTTATATTGAATTTTTAATCCATTGGCAGAAATGTCTACTGTGAGAGACGGCTTACAAAAACCCATTTACTAACAACACATTTTATTATTTTTAGTGTAAGGATTTATATTTATTATCAGGATTTTTAAGGAATCCTCGATTTGATTTTCTCTCATTTAAAGTATATAAAATAGTGCCGTTCTTCATTCCTGCACATCTCTTTGGAGCGTGGCATAGCGTGTTCATACAGCAAGTTAAGATAATTTCAAGAGCATATACATTACATTGGGACACCCTGTATATATATATATATATATATATATATATATATATATATATATATATATATATATATATATATATATATATATATATCAACGCCCGGTGTCCACTTAAGAATAAGATTTTATGTAAAACGTGATGGTCTGTGCATTGTTAAAATTTAATTAGTATTTAAGTGAAAGCAGTTCATCAGGAACCTTTTTACGTTGGAGGTAAGAGCGACCATGTTATAATTAGCAGTGTTGTAGCTCGACCTGACTGTGTTCCACAGACGAACATAGATTTGTTTCTGGAATTTACGCGGAAATATGGTCACATATAGATAGTAAACAATTGGTGATAGTGGTTTCAGCTTGTCATGTTTTTGTCGTGAATGCATTAGAGGGATAATTATTGAGTGAAGTTCAGTCAGGTACCTGCCATAAAAAAGCAAAATAGTTCAGAGGTCTGCTCGTATCATCTAGCCCACCAGATTTCGAAATCAATTGTTATACCTTGTCCAGGTAGAAAAGTGTGTTCAGGGCTATTCTTCCCCGGATGTTGTAATAACACCTATATTTTAGGAAGATTTTACCATTGTTGAAGTAGAAAATTGCATTAGGAGTAAAATACTGCCTTTAGCTGGAGAATAGTCTGACTCTCGATGACGCTGGCAATGAAGTTAGTGTATATGTTCCAATAAATTAAATGTTACTTTTAAAACATAGTGCTGAATAAAGGCAAGAGTTATCTATTTTTATGGGGCACGTGCGTTTGTCCTCAGTGTAGTCGATATCTGAGTTTGTTTTTAGATTTTCAGATTGACTGATGGAATAGTAGGAACATGTAAAACATAAAAATACAGTAGCGAAAATAAGCTTAACATAAATATACTGTATTTTTTCTAACAAAAATCCAACTTCATTTCAGTAACCCTTAATTAAACATCCAACTTTATTTCAGTAAACCTTAAATATAAATCCAATTTATTTCCGTATACCTTAAATAAAAATTCAACTTGATTTCACTAAACCTTAAATAAAAATCAAACTTTATTTCAGTATACTTTAAATAAAAAATCCAATAAATATAAACCTCGAATAAAATTCTAAACATCAAGTTACAGAATAATTAAATATTTACGTAAGGCAAAACCAAAAATCTGATGAGGTTTTTTCTAAGAATTGAATGTGGAAAGCACCGTCCTCCATTCACTATTGCAACGAATATTTCTGTTCGATAAGAACTATAATTGGACACTCATAATATTTTATGAGAATTACATATTAATAAAAAAAACATCGAACCTTCATATCAAAATTAGATGAATAACCACGGTATTGAAGTTGTTTGAGAGATAGGAGATGTGATAATGATAGGAAATTTTCTGATCAATATGAATATGCCTAATACATCAAAGGCTAATTTTTTGCTGTTTTTTTTACTTTCAATATGTTTCAGTATATTATAATACTAATTGGTATAATTTTGTTTATCATTATACTAATTAGTAAATCTTATATACAATCCACACTAATATATTCATTATTAAAGTGTTCTATATCCATAATACAACTGTACAATACTGACTGGCACACTTTTTAAAAGTTGTGTAAAATTAATAGTACATTTATAATAAAAATGCAATTTCAAATAAAATGTTTTACTCTTTTAAAATAAGGGGCAGATTCTTTTTTTAGTGATTTAATATAAATAAATATATTTCTTTTGTTTCATTTCAAATATGAATATTGCATGTATTTGACTGATTTATGTTCCATCTGAAATTTTAAAATTTTAATACACACATTTATTTATAACAAATCAGAGGACAACCGTCTTTGGTTTTATTAATTAATATATACAACACAATACTGTTAATTGGTGAACCCGTCAGTTAAGCTCATTTGTATTTTAGCAATTTAAAGCGAGATTATTAGGATCTCCCGAAACAAAGTTATAAACGTGGTGGGATTGTTTTAAGTGTGTGGGAGGCCTTTTCTAGTCTCACACAAAAACACGCGTTCACATCTCAAGCTATATTACTTGCCATATACTTACGCGCACACAAACATACGAGCGCACGTCCACACCCGTAGATATATTCACGTTCGCTTACATACACTAACATTCACGTGCATACACACACACACGCTAACGTACGCACATGTACGCACAGATGGACAACGTCATTTCCCCTTTCAAAGGAAATCCACACCTGCGCAAAAAGCACCGGAAACAAGTATAAAGGCAAGATCAATAAGCAGCATCTTTCATTTTTTTCGGACCAGCTCTCGAGCTGAGAGGTTCGGCTAACCAGCCGCATCCCTTTCGGGAGGCGGGCGCCGATGCATGTCACGTCCCCTGCTACTATGTATGGCGCAGGAGCTAAAAGACAGTGTGTACACTTTACACGTTTTCTATTTCCAATTTGGTGACCCCGACGGGATGATGCACACGCATTTCCTTCTATACACTAGACAGCTACAAAATGGTAACGCCCGAACATGAGATGAACACACATTTCATTCTAAACCACAAGCCCCGAAACAAACTGGCGCCCACCTGACGTGAAACGAACGCGCATGGTGACCCTATTTTTTAAAAGGAATTGTTTTGAGCGACACGCGCATTTTTATTGATAAAGAAAAAAACGAACATTTCAACAAAGAAAACAAGTGAACTACTCTCGATAAGAACGTCAACGAACTACAAATAACAATGATGAAACCCCTCGTCAGACTCGGCAGAAAAATAAATACGGAGCTGTCGACTTCATAGCGAATTAAAAAAAACAATTCGAGCCCGACAAACATTTTTCACGGTTTCCTGACATTACCCTGCAGCAAACGCGAGGAACAAAATCATATAGGCCTATGCAATTCTCTCCCGCACAGCAAACCTTACAACAAAGAAACAGTTACAGAACATCCCTATCAACACATAGGGAGAAGCTGAATTAACAATGAGTTGAGATGCACCACGCACACAGATAAACTCACAACTGATAGTTTCGTTGACAAAGACAACTGGAAACTCGTTCAAAACGAACGAATGCACACGAAAAGCCTGTACAGACAATGTACACACACTACCGTAGACTCACATGCGAAGACAACGGCAACTGGAAACCCGTTCAATACGAACCAAAGCACAACACACACCTGTACAGAAAATGTACACACACTAGCGCAGACCCACATGCGAAGACACTGTCAACTTGACACACGAGGACTACACAAAAAAAATCTTCACAACGAACAATTCACTTCAATATCCAAGCAACTCGTTGCACATGTCAGCACATAACACACTAAACAAATGTCAGCGTAAAAAAAAGTAAGCGCCTTTTCCACGCGTAAGTAAATACTTTTTATTAACAAACACACTCCATTTTTGACGTTTTTTAAAAGAACCAGAGCAACAGAAAAAAACAGGGCGAAAAGGCAATTGCCGAAAACACTTAATATAATTACTTAATAATATATTAATATATATATATATATATATATATATATATATATATATATACACACACACACACACTTCATATTTTTTCTTAGGAAGGAGAGTATTGTGGGAGCCTTTTCTGGTCTCACACAAAAACCCGCGTTCACATCACAAGCTATATTACTTGTCATATACTTACGCGCACACAAACATACGCGCGCACGTCCACACACGTACATATATTCACGTTCGCGTACATACACTCATATTCACGTGTATACACACACACACGCTAACGTACGCACATGTACGCACAGATGGACAACGTTATTTCTCCTTTCAAAGGAAATCCACACCTGCGCAAAAAAAACACCGGAAACAAGTACAAAAGCAAGATCAATAAGCAGCATCTTTCATTTTTTTCGGACCAGCTCTCGAGCTGAGAGGTTCGGCTAACCATCCGCATCCCTTTCGGAAGGAACGCGCCAGTGCAAGTCACGTCCCCTGCTACTATGTATGGCGCACGAGCTAAAAGACAGTATGCATACTTTACACGTTTTCTAACTACATGGCATGGGTTGATTTTTCTCAGTCTCTCTCTCTATATATATATACTACAACAGAATTTCCTCCTCACCGGCTAACAGCGAGAGACGCACACCTAACTTGATTGACTTTCTCCTTTTCTCTCTCTATGACAATATACTTTCCTTCTCACGAGTAAAAAGCAAGAGACGAACGCGGACATGAATACGTGTTGTACCCTTTACTTTCACTTGTTTCTTCACGAAATAAATCCTAGTTCGTTTAATTCAATTAAACGCGTCGTTCGTTCCTTCCTCAAAGCAATTCATTTTTCCTTTCCCAATTCAAATCATTTTTCATATGTTGTACGACTGGTGGATGCATAATATATCCACCAGTCCACTACAACGTAGAGTGTAATAACTTTGTTTTTTATTAAATCGTTGATTCTATTATTTATAGATATAATTATTGCCGGGATTTTCTGTAATATTTAATAATATAAATAAATACTTTCCTGTGATAGCAAAAAACGTTTATCGGATATAATTTTGTTCGTGAATCAATTGGAATAAAATGCTTTTTATCTAATAAAATTTAATTTTCCAATAAATATTACATTAGCATATGCCATATTGTTTTTCGTTTGTTTGTTTTTGTTAAAACGTATTATATGAAGAAATAGCAATACAAAACAAGATAATAACACGTACAAAATATAACTTTATTGTAATTTAAAGGACACACACAATTCCCTTAAAGTAGATTATGTAAATATATACAGTTATTAGAGAGAGTAAAATATATTATTTACATTCTATCATAAATGACACACGCCGTAAAAGTTAAACTGCATAAGAGTATGGTGGAATCTATAGTCGTTAAACATGTTACAAGTTCTAAAGGAAACCTACATATTTTAATGTTGTTATTATTGTCTGTTATTGATCATCTGGATGAAAGAGATAGAGAGATATAATTAACTCCTAAAATTCAAAGTACGATTCTATTAATAAAGGTGCTCGTAACGTACCGCTGCAATGAATCATAGATTTGTTTCATGAAATTCGAAAATAATTAAGAAAGAACGCTACTGATGCTATAAGACAAAAAAACATAGAACCCCATCTTCCAACGTAGACCCCTACTGTCAGGTCTCCTTCTCCAACATCAGTGGTCTACGTTCCAACTTTCAGAGGTTGAAACCAAATTACAGGAGACGAAACCGAACATATTATTACTAAGTGAAACTGGAATAGGGCCGACCACTTCCCTAGATGAGTTGATAATTAACGGATATTCTAACTTAACAGCTAAATCTGACTCCCAAGATCGCCATGGGCATGGAATATGTGCCTACATTAAAGATGGCTCCCCGTGTGGCAGGGATATCTCTAGAGAAGATCCTAATTTAACCTATATGTGCTTCAGGGTTGCACTTACTAACACCACTGCATTTATATTTGCCATCTATCGGCCTCACAACAGTGGAGTTACTATCTTTAAGAGCATATCTGAGAAAATAGACTACATACTGTCTGCACATCCCTCGGCTAACATCCACATATGTGGTTACTTCAACATCCATAACGTAGAATAGCTGACCCATTCAAATAAGACAGATGATGAGGGGAGGTTTTGTCATGATTTTGCCATTGCTTATGACCTCACTCAGATTGTTCGCGAACCCACCCGTGTGCTCAATACACCCGGTCAGTATGCAAGCCTCCTAGACCTTTTTCTCTCAACTTCCCCTGAGCTATGTTCATGTTCCGTTCATTCTCCTCTAGGATCCTCCGACCACTCTGTCGTATCAGTTAAGATAAAAACAGGAAATGTAAAAAGTCCCCAGACGTACCCCTCAACCGTACTGTATACCGATACTCTATGGCTGACTGGGATAGCTTCCGTACATTTATATCTGATTTACCTCTGCACTCCATGTTTAAAAAGGAAGTGTCCTCTATATATGTGCCTAAATCAAAACGTGGATTCCATGAACAAAGCTTCTTTCTGAGAACTGCAGGTTTGTGGTACTCTGTTCCGTTTGGCCTGCTTCCCACCGGACTACAACTTGGATGTCTTCAAGTCCAACGTTAACAAATTCCTAATGAACCACCCCCTTAAGTAAACACTTCATCAACTCTCCACACTAACGTAATGTACTTGCAAGGACCCTTAACCCTAAGTGGCTTCCGCGCCTTGATAACTGGTGATCACTGTGTAAAAAAAAAGACAACGTTTATAAAAATACAGAATTGTATGTTACAGAAGTCTGGGACAATTAATATGGCTACAATCAAGAACGATATTTAATTTGTTACTTTCTTTCAATCGCAGATTGCTGTGACTAAAGGCAAGAAAGTAATGGCACGTGAGTCAACATCTCAAAACAAGAAAATCAAAATTGTTCTCAGCGTTCCAAAATTGAGGCACCAGCATTTAATAATGAGCTGATCAAGCTGCACACCTGAAGTGTGGGACAATTCCTGTTAAATGTGTCTCTACAATTAAACATTGTATTAACTCAGCTTTACAAAATATAATCTATACAACTCAGCCCCTTTCCCGCAAGGTAATGTTTAATATTGAACATCACACTGGTATGCATACCATACCAAAGGCGCCTGACTGCAGCCAACAATTCACGAAACGTCTTTAGTAACTCTGTATATTATGTGGATAATTCTGTCTATCCTGTAAATGGGTATATCAGCATCTCAGCAAATGAATATTTATTGGTGTTTATTGAATATATGCATAACTTGGTATTGGTGTTTATTAAATGTATGCATAAATTGTTAGACACCAAGATATATAATTACTGTGTGTGCACACTTAGCGCTTACAATCAATGCAGTGGATTGTACATATTTTGCAAAATATATTATTATGTGGTAATTACTGACAGTTACTTTGACTTTTCTCTTAGTAAAGGGTGAAAAAAACACGCTTATCTATAAATAATACATTACACACATTGTGTGGTTATACAACTTACCTTCGGATGGGATCTGAGAGAGAGAGAAAGTAAAGATGGCAGCAATGGGTTTATAAGGTGTAGTCTGGTGGAATCTCACGAGATCTCATCTTCCACTGCACACGTATGCAAATGGAATAGGGTACCTTTTCTAATAAAATGCCTGTTGGCAGAGGCAGTGGGGAGAACACGTGCTGGGAGCTGAGAGTGAAAGCTGATCTTTTTTCTTATTGCATTAATTTTATGTTGTTTTGCTGTCTACCAGGCCATTTAACTGCAATCTATTCCGGCGTAATGGGGGACAATTTCGACCTTAAATTAATACCGGAATTTGACGGCTCGACCCCGCTACTTGACAGGGTGGAGAAGGTGGAACTGCATTGTCTGCTGTCTAGTGTGAAGAGTATTGAACACGTGGATCCTCTACGTCTGTCCGGCGGGGCTTTCGCGGTATTCCAACAGCTTAGTCCTTAGAAAAACAGGATTATGAAAGGATCAAGGTGGAATTATACAAGACGTTTGCTATCGACCCCGCCACTGCCTGGGAGCAATTTGAGGCAAGAACCTTGCATCTCGGTGAAACTGCCGACATTTATTTGGCTGAGCTTACAGAGTTGACGGTATGCTGCCTGAGGGGGCCTTGACCTGCAAATTTTTGGCAGAGCTCCCAACCGGAGCAAAACAACTCCTACGGGGTCAAGCGTAGCTTCATTGTCCCTTAATGAACTGGTAGACCGGGCCAGAACTGTGATGAAGAATACTTATGAGATGATAGAACAGGAAGGCGCAGCACAGCCCGCATCAAGTGATGATAGACCGTCTCAGGGGGGCGGCTTGCGTGGTGAATTCATGTGTGATAGGTGCAATGTCCAGAGTCACATTGCGAGGAAGTGCTGGCGGCGACTGACAGCTATTCGCTGCTACCGATGTAATGACTGGTCATATGTCCCGGGATTGTTCTGGAAACGGGGTCGGGGCAAACTCTTCCCCAAAACAGAAATTAGATGAGGCGCTTTCGACCATTCAGGTCTATGTCAATGAGACACTCCTCGACTCTGCGTGCTCTCACACCATAGTGAGTGCGGACCTCTGCAGCACTTGCAATAAGAAGACTACTAGAGTAACCACCCTCAGTGGAGCGACGCGGATATGTTGCGGAGTGGGCGTTGTGAACATTCGCACTAAAACTGGAAATCCGGCTAACGTCGAAGCGCTGGTAATACTCGAGAAACCGCTGAGCTTTTGGCTGCTTCTAGGTATGATGCCACCAGTGCCTTAGGCGGTGCTCGCATAACACAGACGGTACAGTTTCAGGAGAAGGTGTCAGTGTGCACTGCTTTGAAGATTGATCAGCCAGACTTTATTGTTGAATTTGACCAGCAGCAGAAAGCTTAGACAGCCGCGTGGAAGTGGTCGAAAAACCAGGAACAAGCCAAACAGCGAAATGGCGTAACAGAGTACAATGTGCCCGACCAAATGAGGTCTGCATACGAAGAGGAACTTCGTGATTGGATCAAGGATGGTCGGTTAATTCCCCGTCCCCATGAGAAACTTAGAACTACCAAAGGCCTTATTCCGCTGATTGCGATCGCTCAACACAACAAAGTAAAGGTGAGTCCAGTGATGGACTACCGTGAACTGAACGCGCATGTTGATGCGTTCATGATACATGCTGATGTTTGTGCCAGCAAGATACCAGAGTGGCGCTAGCAGTGTTCCAATGCGTCCCTGCTGTATCTAAAAAAGCATACCTACAGGTCCGAATCAGTGAGACAATGTGGCCATTTCAGACGGTGGTGATTGCTGACAGGAGGTAGTAACTTACGACACTAGGCTTCAAGCTGAACGTAACACCCCAAATAATGAAGACCATTATTCACGCTGTGTTGTCACAGGAAGAAAAATTGATGATATATATGTGAACGAAGACATTGTGTCATCATCACGTGTAATGTCCAAATGCGTTTGGTATGCCGTGTAAGGACCCAGAACGTTTGGAGAATGGCATCCGTGTCTTATGCCTGAACGTTCGATATGAGCGAGGGAGTTTGAAATGGAGGTGCGGAACTGAAGTGGCCGATGTCTTCATGAGGCGAGCAGTATTCTCGCTGTGTGGAAAACTTACTGGACACCTACCAGAGTGTGCATGGACTCGTGTGGCAACAGGCATTATAAAAAGGAGGGCAAGCACAGTCACCAAAGGCTGGGATAATAAAACAGTCGACGATCTGTTTGTTTTTATAATGAAGGAGATCATCGCATTGGTAAAACAGGATGACCCCGACAAAGGAGACTGGTGTGTGCAAGGAGACAACCTGAATATTTGGGATGAAGAGAGCTTTCTGGCAATTGGTGTGCTTTTGGAGAATAATGGGGCTAGATTGAGGACACCTGCTCATTTCAACCTGACGCTGCTCATTTCAACCTGGCAGAGCTCGATGCGGTGATAAAAGTTATCAACCTGGCACTCCAGTGGGAAGTCAGGAAATTATACATACACACGTGGTCACTATGCGTATACCACTGGATATAATACACACTAAAATGCAAGACCAGGTTGCGTACTAAGGCAGGCAGTGAGATGCTGATCAGACGGAGGTAACAGAGTAAACCTGTCTGTGAATATGGTACTGGCCACTTCAAATTGGAACCTTCCTGATAGACTCACTCGGGCGGCACAGAGATTGTATGACACCATGAAGAAGAAAGCCGAGCCAGTACAATAATGTGCCACCTCTATTGAGGTTGCGGATTAAATCAGTGGGCATCCCGGAGTGAGACGGGCATGCTATATTTTGCAGTTGTTCAATCCGTCGGTGTCCAAAAGTGCAGTGAAAGCGGTAATAAAGGAATGCCTTACATGCCAGCCAATCGACCCCGCCCCGGTCATATGACGGAAAGATCAGCTAGGGGAAGAGGCGACTTGGAGCCGAATGGGTATGGGCACAACCCACTACGACAGCCAGCACTTCTTCACCCTGATCGATTGTAGACCGACAAGGTTCGCAATCTAGCGCCCGTTAATAAGACAGAATTCCTCCAGTGAATTAGAGTCCATATTTTATGAAACGGGGCCGCCTGAAGAGATCCTCACAAACAGTGACACAGCCTCCTGCAGTGGGGAGTTTAAACGTTTCATAGACAAGTGGGGGTCCAGCTCAAACACAGATGTGCATATGTACCGAGTGACAACGGCATATCAGAGCGGTGCCATCGAAGAGTGAAGAGGATCGTAGCAAGAAAACAATGCACAATCGCAGATGTGGTTATAGATATAATGCAACTCCAAAGGATGCCATAGCTTCTGCAAGCGAACCCTTCAATGCGATCAATTGCTATGGAGTCCGCATCAAGGACAGTGACGCCCGTTTGCCTGATCGGCAGGAAACATGAGGGCCGTATGAGTACGGGTGAAGCCTCCCAATAATCGATGCACCAGCAGCTTTCAAAGAGGGCGAATCACTGGTATCATAAGCCAGCAAGCTGTGATAGACGATGGTAGCCCGCGCCATGTGAAGGATATCCGGCCTGCCCTGAATACAAACCAGTTGACGAGTAGCAGTAATGGTGAATAATTCAACGATGACCTGTGGATCCGACCTATTCCCCGTGATAGTACTACGAACCCACACGCTGATGCCGAAAGTTCCAGCACCCCTTCTGAGATCTGCGATGAAGATGAAGAAGCCCAGCCTGATGGTATGACGATGCGCCCTATCGCTGATGCCAATTTTTACGACGCCTCTTCTGAGAGCTCCAATGAAGATGAAGTAGTCCATCCAATTCCCCTTCGTAGGAGTGGCCGCTACAAATGACCACGTCCACCATGCCACATGTGTGGTCTGAAGACCAGGGGTGGTGTAGGGTTGAATGTAGTAATCAAAAAAGAAAGCGCCTGCGCGTGTGTGTATTGTGTGGTTATACAACTTACCTTCGGATGGGATCAGAGAGAGAGAAATTAAAGATGGCAGGAATGAATCCATAAGTGGCAGCAATTGATTTATAAGGTGTAGTCTGGTGGAATCTCACGAGATCTCATCTTCCACTGCACACGTATTCAAATGGAATAGGCTACCTTTTCTAATAAAATGCCTGTTGGCAGAGGCAGTGGGGAGAACACGGACGTGGGAAGAGAAAGTTTGCAATGACGAATACTAGTTGAACTTTTGCTTATCGTATTTATTATATTTTGTTTTGCTGTTTACTAGCTTATTTAACTGCATAAAAGGTAATTATCATCAATATATAAGCCTTATTAAACAAATACATTTTGAGCAATCTATATATTCGTCCTGGTTGATAGTATTAGGAAATATATTCCTCTAAGAATAAACTTATTGTTTTGTAATATATTTCACTCGCGTTGCATTTCATTGAAATTTAATATGGACTGATGTGCTGAGAATTTTACTGACGCCGGATAGTTCGAAAACATTTGGACACGATTATAACGTGATGCGGATGTTTAAGATTGTATGAAAATATTTCTTTCGTTTGCTGTTAAGTTAATGATGTAAATAATATTAATCTAACATTTTCATCCTGCCTTTGCTGTTGTAATAATGCCTTTATGAGACAAAAAGAGACCTAATCTCCTTTTAGTTTTACCTATAATATACAGACGATATAATATACGCTGGATGTGTTCAGCTTCCTATTAACGTTCTTGTTACACAAACCTCAGTCTTTAAAAATCAAACTTCTTACGTGACATATACACCCACCATGTTCGTTCCCGAATTGTAATGCATGACACTTAAGTATATACAATAAAACATTTGCACTTTTTATCTAAACAGTTTACAGTATTGAAAAATTATCGCATACTTAAATTAAAAAAAACTTCCGTAATGTTATGCTAGAAATTTATACGTAGTTACCTTTATATAAATTAATTCACAAAAAATGGAAATAATAACTAAGAGATATTCTGATGTGCGTTACTGATATTATGCATCAAGTCATACCTTTTGACAATCGCACCAGGTTTTACATTAAAATTCTCAGATCTCTATGATGCCTACCAAATGTTTAGTTGTTCCTCGTTATACTATCAAAATTGCTATTTTATTATTCAATATCCGAGAACTTGGCGTACTCATGATTGTGTACTAGCGCAAATATGATACTAAACGTTAGGATATCGTCCTGCATAATAATGCAGTAATATTTCATTTCTTATCAAGTAATATTGACTATTTTATGAATTGCAATTTTTCGTTTACTTTCTTATAAACGAGCTGATTCTTGCAAAATACCTTAGCTATATTTCACTTTCGGAACTTCATAGACAAACTACATCATCTGGGCAAAGCTCCACTCACTTCACGCGATTTATAGACTTCAATTTGTAGTAAACAAATTCTCTATTAATACCTTTTTTAAGTTTAGATATTTTCCTTTATTTCAAATTAATCATTTTTATTTTTATGGTTTTAATAAGGCGGGTATGTCCAAGTATCTTCCCAAAATCAAATCAAACATTAAAGGAAAACGTGTCTGTATATGTCTCTATATTAAATCTACAAGTTTTTCTGCTTATATTTTAGCAATATGAAGTAGACACACTTTAACGCCCTGATTTCATTAGATTCCTGAGATTAAACTACGATGTGGCTGATCTGTACCAGTTGGATTGAGAATAACCCGCGCACTATGTAGGACAATTAAGGGCACCGCCAAGAATTGTAAAATCCAATACATTAATCTCCCTTGACAAGATTATAGATGCGACTGGGGACCGATTGCTGATATTCCCTAAAAACCTCCTCCGTCTGAAAAATATCTTTCTATTCGCACAATATGAATACCGCAAGTACTAGCGCATCCTTATTCATTGCAATATCAATTATTCAAAACATTATCCGCTATCATTTTGATGATGCAGTATTTAATAAAGACAAATTCATGAGCAATTATACTTTTCCTTTCCTGAGATAATTACTGTTTGTACCTTAACATCCTTAATGATGTAGCAGTGTATTTCGAACACGAATGACACAATTACAGAAGTGACGTACACCAATTAACCAAAACACAACAGACAGAATCACGTCCAAAACTATTTTGAGAAATACGCTGTTTGTTTTTTTAATTTGTTGGAGGTTATAAGACAAACAATTTCAAGGTAAAAAAAAACAACAACAATGGTGAGCATGTTAAATTGTGTCCGAAACCCTGGGTGGTAAAATAAAGAAATGAATTATTACTTATTTTTTGTAAATATCATTTCTTTTTTTAGATATTCAGAATTTGAGTTATTATTGCCTCACAAATAGCTTCCACACAGGTCATCAAATATATCTTTTTTAAACAACCTCCAAATTTCCCTGGAAGTTGAGTAACAACAAGTTCTCCCATATTTACAGTACTATCGACCTCGTTCGACAACATTCGCAAATGAATTTGCGTTATCGCAACAACCGGTTTACATTGCGCTATGGTTGACAGCGTGCATTTGTCTCCACCGGAATTTCAGTGGCAATAAGTAACCCGAGGTCCAAGTTCTCTTCGCACTTGTCTAGTGGATGTATGGCGAGCGACTTCTTGTCATTTTTTCCATCCTTCTTGGTCCTTCCTAACTAATTGTCATCTCTTTTTGGCAGCGTCGATAGCACAACAAAGATGTGGGATTTGATAGAGAACTTATAAATATGCAGCTTTACGTTATTATTTTATGTAAAGTTTCTTCATGTTTTGCTCCTGCAGCACTTTGTTTTTCCCGTGCAGCTCATGTGTATTCGTCTCAGCATTCAACATTTGTTCTTATATGTTAGCTGTGTTGATTGTATCTTTCCGCTATTCCACTGATTACAATTTCTCTCATTGTCTTTTCAAAGCTTTTCAGAATTTTCTCCAGTGCTTCCAATCTTATAGGTATTATCTTAATTTTCTTCATCATCCATATTTCTTCTAGTTCTCTGGCTAGTTCTGTGTATTTGCTCCGTTTCTCCTTTTCTTTGATATTCAAATTTTGGTCAGTAAGGACACCAAGGTATACGATTTAACAGGACATTTTCTTGTTAATTATTACGACATCTGGTCTTCTTGCTTTGATGAGTTTGACTATTTGTATGTCCATGTCCCATAGGCTTATGTGTTTAACGTTTTAAATTATTGTGGCCGGTTTTTGTTTGCCTGTGCATTCGTGGGACGTCGTTTGCATAATTCCCAGTGCACTGCTCTCCCTAGTTTGCCGTGTCTGGTTTTGTACTCATTTTGGGCCAGTTGTCTTACTATATGGGTTATCGTTTCGTCTTTTTATCTACAGAGTGTGCATTTGATGTTTTCATGTGTTTTCTTATCGTATTAGTTGTTTCTTATCGATGAATCTTGTGCTGGGTTTACGTGTCCTTTTCGTATCTAATTCCAGGGGTTTTCGTTATTCTCATCTTTTGTCATCCTTATGAATCTCCTTGTAAGTGTTTTTTGTCCCATTTTACTTTTCGTGTCTTACCCTTTGTTGCTCTGTTTTCTGTTTTGTTGTTTTCCTGAGCCTTTTACTTGCATAATTATCCTTTCAGTAGTTTGCATTATTTTTTTGTATTATTCACACATTCTTCTATACCAACCATTTTTCTTCTGCACACTGTCCTCTCTTTGTTTAGTGTTTGGGTGTAGTGCCATGCGCATGGTCATGCGTTTCCTCGTCCTCTGGTAGAGCTGTTTAAGGTATTCTTTAGTCCACTCTAGGAACGGTCCAGATTATCTTACTAGTGATGTAGAGATGTATTTATATTTATTATTATACTGCTGCTGTATAATTGGGGTTTCAGATGTTTTCTTGTTCTCCTAAAGAGTCCTTTTCAATTCTCTATTTCATTTTTGTTGCTTTTATGATGTCTGTTTCCAGTATTCTTAAATATGTATAGGCATTTTATTCTCCTAGTGCTCTCATCTCCGTTTGGCTAGGTAGTGCCATGCTTACTGCCGTCTCCATTTTTGCCTTTCTTATCTATGATTTTATTTTATTTATAAATAAATAATTTATTTATAAATAAAATCAAATCATATTCCCCCGTTTAGTTTGACCTTAATAGGATTAAAACTCAAGACATTTCATGCAAATGTAATATGCACAAACTGCAGCACATCCGAGGTGTAGATTTCTTATTGTCTCTATCGCTAGCTTGTTGCAAGAAAATGTTTTTAAATAATAGAAATAAAAATTGTTACTCTTTAAAGTCTTAATTGCTACCTTCCCTGTAAAATCAACTATCCTATGTATAGCTCGTCTTATGCAACATTCATAGTACGCATATATACATATATTACATTCACCATTCTCTTTTCCAAATTAATGTCTGTAAAGGGGAAGTAAGGATCGGTTTAATTTATTTTAAGTCAGGTCACGTATAGTCAATTTTAACTACAGCCGTTTCATACATTCCTTTTAAGTGTGATCTATTTTAGACGTGAACAATGATTTTCACTAGTGAATCCATGCTCTGTTTCATGAATAGAAAGCCTTCAGTGAAGATTTATGACACTGTTAAATAATGCATGAAGCAGGCTTAAGCAGAAATTCGGGTGATTAAATGACTTTTGGATAAATTACTCATCCACCAAGCAGTGTCTTAAACGGCTATCAGCAATGTCATCAGGTCAATTGAATAGACAGAATTAAAGTTACTACTATTATGAAATGTTGGCGTTGTCATCCTTAACATGTAGCCTATTAATCTTAGATCGAGTGACACGATCTTCAATTTATAATTACAAAATGCTTATCAACGATAAATATTTGTTTAATATTTTTATTTTAGTTTTGATAATGTATCGTAAATGTTGCGTCCGATTTTACTTAGTAATAGATATACTCACAAAAATCTTGTTATCTTTCCTGTAAATATTTCATCCATCTTTCATATATTAACATATAGTAACTTCTAATGTTGTTACTTTAAAATAAGAAAAAAGATAATACATATGCACCTAGCGAACATGTATAGAATTGTCTGTGGTATCAAGTTTATGTGAGGCTTTAATGTGATTATGTGTTAAGTACATTTTCATCGTTAAGAATATTATTATTGATTAGGAAAGACTTTCCTGTATTGATGCTCTCAATTTAAATGTAAATGCCGTATAGATTTACCAGAATTACATAAAGAATCCTGCAGTCTACAGTCTATTAGTGGGTCTAAGACGAGGTTAGATAAGACTCTCTTAGAATAACACTTACAGTTAAAGCAGTCGTCTTGATAACCCAAAAATACAAATGAAGTATCCTAAAGCATACCAAATACAGATTATGCATTTGATTTTCTTACTATAAGTACATTTGCACTTTATACTAATCTTTGATCATTTTGTAAAAATGGATTCTCATTTATTAACTACATGATTCTGTTATTTAAATAAAAATCCGATTAATCAAACGCTTGTAAAGCATAGATATTCCCGTCGTAAATCTATATTGACAAAATGTCTTCTTCAATCCATTCACATTGATAGAGTCTTAATCTATCCATACATTCGCGATTTCCTTCTATCACGGCTTAATCGGCACCATAGACAAACTAGCAGAATAAGAAGTCAGGCTGCCAAATAAAGTTGAATTATTATTCCTATTGTTATCTCCTTACGCTGGTCACATGTTGTTCTCCTGCCATGGTGACTAAACTTTGATTACCGCCATTAACGCGCTGCGTTGTTTCGCCTTGTCATTGTTTATTGCAACCGTAGATAAAGGCTAATGGCTATTTACTGATGGGGATATGATTGGTTGAATGAGTCTCAGCAGAATTAACTATATGACTCCTCCTCCTCCTCCCTTTTCTCTTCCCTCTTCTATTCACTCTCATTCTCTTCACACATCAGTATAGCATGATCTAGCAGAAGCCATTGTACTGTCTATTCTTCGTATCATCTACACCTTATTGAGCGATTTTCTCTTAGCGAATTTAATATCGTTGCACAATCAGTGATATACCATGTGATACCAAACAAATCAATAGACGAGACGGCGGGGCGATTGATTAATTAGACTCTCTTCTGAAAGAACTAATGACTGAATATTTGAGCTTAGAAACAACGTCAATGTGTGTCCGTATATTCATTCCTAAATGCACAATTATTGCTATCTAAAATTAGAATATATTGAAATATGATAATTCATTACTATTCAGTAAACAGTAATAAAAATTCAGTTTTACCGGAGACAGTTTTCTTAAATGATAAAAACAGAATGAGAGTAATTATTAAATTCATTTTATACTTTATAAATTGCTTTTTACAATGTATTGCTTTGAATTTTCTTATATCTATTTTGGTCTTGTATTATTTCGGTAATATGAGATATTATTATGACCGTTGATGTTGTTTTCACTATGTTTCAATCGGTGTAAAAGCCCGACTCTATTCAGTTACGTTTGGTCGAATAAAGTTAATTTTACAGAATTACGCTGGCAACAAGAATATAATGAACAGTGCGAAATGAGCATGTGTGGTGTGAATAAAATACACAAGGTGAAACTCATAAATTATATGTTTCGGGCATTATGTTAATAGATTAAAACAGTAGATCGAATAATTTAATACAATGAAATATCTTCATCTAAAACCACATGTGTAAGAAAATCAAAAGATGCAATTATATTTACAAGTGATGCTGGTAATAAAAATCACTTACTATATGATCTGACGATAAAAGACACAGACGTATGACATTGCGCATAGGTAGCCTTATTACCATTCATAGTGCGGTAACAATCACGATAGACATAGCACCACCTTCAGTTTATTAGTCTCATTCGGATTATAAATGTGCTTTAAACAATCCTGCATATAGAAAATGTACACGTACCGTTAATTAGTTATGAATTAGATCGTATTTTAACGGTTTAAATTCTAA
>NC_136508.1:5482902-5495402 GCF_053919585.1 Euprymna scolopes
TATATATATATATATATATATATATATATATATATATATATATATATATATATGCATGTATGCTTTTAATAGGTGGCAGATATTGCATTTCATAGTAATTCAGAAGTCAGTAGTATATTGTTTGTTTCATCCACGCCCAATATATTGGTTTGTTAAGTTGGATAATTTTGCTAGATAGCTATGAAGCTTAGGTTAGAATTACTAACATTCTTATCAGTTCGAGATGCATTTTAGGAATAATAAAATATATTGTTTTAAATTTTTCGAAATATAAATTGAAGAACTAATGGTAAAAAAGTATTAATTTTAAAATATTGTTATTTCTTTGCCTTTTAATCAAAAAGGCAAAGAAATAACTATTTTAAAATTAATAAGTTCTAAGTTCTAGTCATAGAATTCATTGAAAAGTTATAATTCTAGTCATTGAATTCTCTTTATATCTCGACATTAATGCATAAATAGTTTTCTGTTGACAGACTTAAATGTGGTATTTTATGGTTTTAATCGCATATATATATACACACACCCATATATATATATATATATATATATATATATATATATATATATATATATATATATATAAATGCCTACATATAAGTGTATGCCGATGTGATTCACTATATAGTCTCTCGTGTAATACGACACTCTTAACTAAAAGAAAGACTCTTGCGAAAAAAACTGGAAATTAATTTTGAAAAAGTTTAGGTTTTAAATTCATATCAGACTGCTCGTATTCGTTGTTGTAAATAATTGGCTTAGTTTGGAAAAGCAAGCATTATTCGTGGAAACAATTAAAAATATAAGCACTGCGCAATATTTACGAGTACGCCATTAAGACTGATGAGAAATCCAGCGTTGAACAACTGATAAAACTCTACAGACATATGAGAATTCGGATTATGAAGATTTGCATTCTGTCTGGTCAAGTAAATTTGTCTGACATATCATATTATTTGATATAACAGATGGAACCACATCTGTCCACTTATTCCAGAATTATTTGCAAACAAATATCAGGTTTTATTTGACGATTCTATTTAAGAAGCTGCTATTTTAGTAATGATTTGGTGAAAGAAATTAAAGTATCCTGTCATAAAATGGTCGGTCCTTAATAATACATAATATATATATATATGTATAAATATATATATATATATAAAAATATATATATATATATATATATATATATATATATATATATAAAGGGTGTCTCAATATAATGTATACGCTATTCACCGAAATGCCACGCAGGAAGAACCAATTTCTCGTTTATAAACGAGCATATGTGTATTCTGTTGTTTATATCTTGTTTGTTCATAATTGACATAGATCACTGGTCCTTGCAGTCGAGAAATTCAGAACTATATTGTTGACCTCTGCAGAGATTTTCCTGTCCTAGAGATTTGTATCCTCCGAGGTGTTGTCTACCGAACTCTCTTCTTTGCTAACTAATCCCATATATATATATATATATATATATATATATATATATATATATATATATATATACATTATTCCTTTGTGACTCATTCTTGTATGCATGCACCGTAGCTATCTAACTATGTCCCAATTTAACTAAATTTTTACTGAAACTCACCCAACATCATTTATAATTTTAATTGATATATTTCGTTCCTAATAAATCCAACGCTAGACGTCGCATCCGAAGTATTGTACCTAGCATCTCTCCACGTCTGACGAGAAACATTAGGCTTCGTAATGTATTGGCAAAAAGGGTACCTTCTATCCCAGAACTAATTGTTTGTATTCCCTTCACTGAATAAATGAACCTATCTATATTTACCACCATATATAGTGTTTATCTGCGTATCTAAATGTCGGCTGAATTTTATTATTAGTTTTTTTTTTCTCAGAGGATACGTGTTTAAATTTCTAAAAGCTGTTTTCTAATATTAGCCGATTCATTTGAGATTGTACTTTTACATCTTACTCAAAAATTGTACTACATTAGTCAAGGAAATTACTATGTCGGCATGATTGCAACGAAGTGGTTTAAAATGTATTGCCTAATGATGCCATTCTTCGCAATTGAACACCAAACACTGAAATGTGTGTGCAATAGAGGGTGGTACGTATGGTACTTAGGCTGAGAACAAAAGCAAACATTCGATATGTCCACCCAATAAGACAGTGAGAGTCTTACGTAAAGGGAATAAACTCAATCTAACCTTATAACATTATAAACCTTTAACTGATATATTAACAAAATATTTCTCGTATTGTTTCACTCTGATTGGTTTAAATCTGCTGGGTATGAATTTATGGGGGAAATTAAACTCATGATAAACGATCACCCAAATTAATGTAGTTAAAATGCCATTTTCATCAAAAATTCGGTGTGTTCTTGCGGGTGTTCCAATAAAATCTCTATATTTTAAATAATTTAATATAAACGATGCGAACTAATGTGTTGTTTTTTGCTTTACTGTTACAGTCTGTATCTCTCGAGTTTTGTTGACTAATTGTTGAAATGTCTTTTTATCTCGTACCAATCATTCTTGCATTAAAGCTGTGCCAGAAATACACTGGTTTCAAGATAAATTACGCATAGTTGATGTTTATCTGCTGCTATCTAGTATAGAGTTCACGTTAGATCATATTAGCGTCATAAGAAACTTCCATGCCTGCTGGGTTCACCAACAAAAATATTGTATAACAAAACTCAGTTCCATTATTTTTGTGATGATCATAAAGGATTCGTATCATTTCGATTATTTGGACTTATGTCCTAATTTACAGTGGTATCCTCCAATGTGTTTTCGTTATATAATCTTCGATCTCTATCTATTTTGTCTTGAAAAAATGTGCATAAAATTTCGAATTCAAAACTCTATGCAATCGCTTAAGGTAGCTTCACTCTTTACGTTCAAACGAGAGTAGTTTAGTCGTAAGTAATAAGCACTTGTATTTTAGGGGTCGCTCGAAACTCTCATTCAACCAAAAGTGTTGCTAAGCACTGGATTTTACTTATTATTCATTTGCGACGCCACATTTCCTTGCAAACACATGTTAGTTTGAAATTTGACAAAAAGAGGATCGAGAATATAAGAAGCGACTGAAGCAACAGATATGGTGGGTGATCGTTATCTAATAGACCGACTAACTTTAGAAAGAAAACCAATAATTACACAGAAAAGAAAATGTCAGCATGTAAGACTACAAACAGACACTCAGACACAAATTTCCCTTATATATATATATATGTATATATATATTTATATATATATATACATATATATATATATATATAATAACTTATACATACTAAACAAAAAAAACGTGTAAATTATTTATCTTGGGCATTATTTTGCTACAAACCTTTTAAGTTAATTTACACATGTTAATATTGATACTCTAGTGTCGATAAAAAATATCTCCTTCTCTCGCTGCTCTCTCTCTATATATATATTTGTATGTCTTTCGCCATATATAATACGTGTAACGGAGAGTGTGTCTTATCTCATAAGTATAGAGGTTTGCGTTACTTACCTCAAAATTGAAACACTTGTAAAAATTAATGTGTCTAAAAGCATTTTTTGGTTAGAAGAAAAGCATACGAAAGCATTTTCACATTGGATAATAACGTTTCAAATAACTATAGAAACACCTTCACAAACGTACTGTACACACAATAATCCTTATCCCCGAGTAGCTTCCGGACCTTAATAAGTGATGACCACCTTGTAAAAAAATAATTGATACCATATAGGCTTGATATACTTGTCAGAAACGTAAAACATATAGAAAAATGTGGAAAATATATCAAAACCATTTAAACCAACATAATAATTGAACAAGCTTTTATATACAATCTGGCATACAAACACGCACAAAATAACACACACATGTAAAATATATACATAGATATATAATTAAAATGTCACATTTCTCTCTCTCCCTCTCTCTCTTTCTCTCTCCATCTATGTCGATCTCTCACTCTCTCTCTCTCTCTCTCTCTATACATATATATATATACACACACACACACACACACACATATATATATATATATATATATATATATATATATATATATGTATGTATTTAAAGAAAAAAATAATGTTACCTTGAATTCTTTAATGCATCCTCCGAATTATTGTCTTGCGGACGTTTTAGTTTTGGTCGGTTCTTGCACTATATATACTTGCCAAGTAAATCAAGGCTTAAATGTGTATCCGTTTTACCATATAATTATTTTTAATATATAGTTTGTGTGAGTTGTGTGGATTATGCGTTTGCGATTATTGTTCCACTTACATTATTTCTCAGCTAATAATAATAATAATAATAATAATAATAATTATTATTATTATTATTATTATTATTATTATTATTATTATTATTATTATGGCAGGGTTTGTCTTGTTGCAACATAACTCTGCACTTTGTTATCCCTTCAGTGTGTGTAAGGTTACACTCTATAAAAGTATATTTACCTCCCTAATTTAAACAGATACACGAGGCAGTGTTGTATATATATATATATATATATATATATATATATATATATAGAGAGAGAGAGAGAGAGAGAGAGAGGGAGAGAGAGAGAAAGCGAAAGAGAATTCTATAAACATACACACACCCATATATATATATATATATATATATATATATATATATATATATACATATATAAATGCAACTGCAGACACCACACACTTTGCCCAGTCCAAAATAAATGTCTAACAAAAAGCGTAGTTTATCAAGCAATAATATTTGCGAAAGAAAACTTGAATAACAAGAAATATTACGTAGGCATGACTTCCTTAGATTTCAAAACCCGATACTATGACCACAAATGTACATTCACAAATAAAAAAAAAACATCGCATAAAAACAACACTAGCGAATAAATACTGGGAACTCAAAGAAGCGGACATTCGCCGGTAGTTGAATGGAAAATAATAAGACAAGCTACCACGTTCAGACATTTAGACGTCCCATGTAAATTATGCCTCCATGAAAAATTTGCTATCCTGTACTTTAACGAACTCCAAAATCTATTAAACTGTAGACGAGAAATAGCAAACAACTGTGTTCACAAAATAAAACTTACTCTAGGATAGCGATACAAAATAGCTTTAAAACTAACAATTACAATAAAAAACAAACAAATAAATAAATTAAATAAACATGAATATACATAAACGATCACACATATATGTATATATATATATGTGCATGCATGTGTACACACACACATATATATATATGTATATATATATATATATATATATATATATATATATATATATATATAAGGAAAACGTCTACCTTAAATCACTAACCTAGTTCTAAAACATATCCTTTGTTCGATAAAATGCATGCATCTTGGCTGATACGAAGGGACGCGGTGGATACTAGAAAGCTGATTGGTTAACTAAAAATCCTCAACAACGACAGAATTCGCGCATAAGCCTAACGAATCCTATAGTGGATGAAACACAGAATATTCAGTGTAGCTTAATCGCCATATATATGTTATAATTTACTATATATATATATATATATATATATATATATATATATATATATATATATATATATATATATATATATATATATGAGAAAGTTCACCAACAATTAGGATGTATTCTTTCATATTATTTTAATATTCTGATTTTTGATATTTCATTCAAAAAGCAATCATATTATTGGTGGCATGTTTCTGAGCGGTGGAAATGTGTGTAAATGATTATAAAGGTCTTACTCTTCGCGGGTGTGTTCTTCTGTGACAATCGTCATAGATGGCTTTTCAGCTGAAAAATGACGTCATCGCCATAGTACCTAGCAAGCAAGATAATGGAACACAGATTGTCGATAATGAGCAGACATTTTTTACAGAAACCGTTAGAAAACTTCAAAATTGGATGAAAAAATGTAAACATGATACTTTGTACTGAAACTCATCCAATATTAATGATAAAAATATTAATAATAAAAAACGAATTACGAGGAGAAAAGTTGTTAAAAAGTTTAAAAAGAAAAGGAATACGATTTGACTTGTATGTAACTGAAGTTTATTCAATAGACATAAATAAAAAATGAACAATAAATATTTTTAAATAAAAAATATTTTAACAATTAAAACTGAAAAACAAACAATAACTTAGTTTAACCGAAATACGATCAATAAATTAGTTTAACTGAAATACGAACAATAAATTAGTTTTACTGAAAAACGAACAATAAATAAGTTAAATTGAAAAACAAACAATTAGTTAAAAATTAAATTCAAACAAATGTTAGTATAAACAAAGTTGGTAAGGCAGAAATTATTCAAACATTGAATATTAAAACTTTTCAAAAATCTGTTGGAGAATTTTATTAACAGTTTGAATTTTTCTTTTTCTGTTATTTTTTTTACTAATATGACCATTCTTTTTGCGACAAAAATTGTTTATAAGGGAATTCGATGAACTCCATATCAGTATTTTTTCAATTTGCCGAATAGTGTGACCCTCATCACAAAAGTAAACATGAAATAATCGATTTTTATTAGCCAACATATTTAAATTTGTGTACAGGGCTAATTTTCTCTCATGAGTCGAATGTAAAAAATAATTGAATTTTGTAAGTTTGTTCATAACTATATAATTATAGAAGACAAAATTATTAGTTATATCCTATAGCAGAAACCATCTGTTAGTACCCTTAAAGTACCTGTTTAATTCAGCTACTTCTTCAGCAGTCTCTCTCCCGGATATTAATTTTTTTCAGCTATTGCATTAAAGTTTTTTTTTTTTTAAACTGCATGACAGGAATAACCTGCAAAGTATAACATAACAGGAAGTACTTTCTTGCATTGATTAACATCATCTTCTGTTACATCTATGTTAAATTTATAAACATGTAACTCTTGCCCCATTGTCATTTCATCCCAGTTTGTTTCTTTTAAATTCTTCAAATCAATAGTTCGATTATTAATTGGTAATCTCATTTTTAAAACTAACAACATTCTGAGTTTTTTCCACATTCATACACCTGACGTATCTATATATTATACTGATCTCCACTAAGTTGTCGATACTGGTCAAACCTGACGTCAAGGTTATCTGAAACATTCCTGGTAATATATACACCATGTTCAGTACATTTATACACTATTTAGTCAATTCTAAAATTGTGTAAGTAGTATGGTACAAAGCAGTATATGTTTCTTTTGTTAAGTTACCAGTTCTTCCAGGAATGCTATTCCAAGTTTCTAACAAGTCACAGAACATATGTAGGAAACTATAATTATCACTATTTAATGTAAGTTGATTAGCATATTTATTACGAAGTCGGCAACCTTTGTATGGTGTTTTCACATTCAGTATTGTGCATTAAATATAAAATATTTGAATGTATTCTGTGATTTCAGCATAATTTTGCAAGTATTCCTGTTTACCTAAGGTTAGCAAACCTTGAATAGTATATTTGTTGAAAATTTGCAAAACCAAATTAACATTTTACCTTTCAAAAGTAGTCGGAGAAAGAGCTTTTGATGTCAACTTATAGAAATATTTCACAAGTGATTGAGATTCTAGGGTATAAACTTTATGTAAACTAGAAAATGGAGCGCTTTGGATATTATCTAATTCATGATTTCCATTATAACAAAACTTTGGGAACATGCATTTACGTTCATCTTTTTTGGAAAGCCAATTGTTTCTTATGCATTTTAATATATGCACTGAGTCGAATAAGAAGAAACAAGGGCTAGACGTTTTAACTGGATGGGGGTATACAATTGAGATCTTTGATAGACTACAAAAGAAAGACATAGCTTTTTTTATTTATTGCATTATTATCTGTTATAACAGATAATACCTTAACCCCTATATCTTCCAAGTGAATTATTACACGTTAAATTATGTCAAATAAGTTCTCAGCTAGAAGACATTCATTTGACATAACATGCACAAAATCCTTATATTGTGGGAATATACTGCTAAGCATAAAAGCAAATGCACTTGTTGTAGGTTTATTGCTGTTGTTATCTAAGCCAAAAATATTACCACATTTATAAAAAAGATAAGGTTTGAGATGTATTTCACCAACAAGTAAAGCTACTGTGATTTCATTCTGCATTAGTAACTTATACTTGCTTTTAATATACATGAGAAAATTGTTTTCGTGTTGTTCAATGAAAGGATTCATAGAAGTTGATGAGGTTAATCTTCGAATGGCTGAATAGCATGGTAAAATTACATTTTAGTGTTTCTTAGCAGTCTGCACCCTCTAGGGGAGCAGATATATAAGGAAGAAAATACCATCATTTCACTCGAATAAGTAACCTTATTAATTGCCATCATCTTAGTTTGTTCATATATGAAGTTAATGGCATTAAACTATTTAAATGATTCATCTTACACTAATAACAAAAATGATGAGATTAATTTTAATAAAGAACTTATATTAGAAGTTTTCATTTCCTTTTCTTCGATGCCCATTTTTTCATGTGTTTTATCAAAATCTGCAGAGTATTTTCCTCTGTTATATGTTTTGGAATTCTATACTCCCCGATAGCATTCATTTTCACACCACTACAGAATACTCTAACGGCAAAGTCCGATTCAATCACCATAGACATTTTTATTTTGGGGCATGGCGATCTCTTTATATGCCATATAATTATGGTATCGTCTTGTTTAATAGAAGTCCAATAATTTTTATCTGTAAACGTTATTTTTTTTGTTCTAAATCATCAATATTATGTAAAGTTTTATGTTCTGTAACTCTAACTTGTCAGCAACACTTTCACATAATGCACGCTTAAGAGTAGAATTTTTTAAACGCATTTTCTTTGCGTTAGGAGACTCTCTAAAAGTGGCTGATGACGATAAATAGGAGGGACAGTTTGGTAATATTCGAGGAATAACACCATCCTTAAGATAGGGATTTTTTCATTTAATATTTATTGTCTTTCCAATCCTTTCATCAAATACTGATACCTCTCGTTGTATGTCTTCAGGTCGAACATGAAGTTCACATACATAAAGACCCAATGTAAAAAAAATCGTACCATGTTTGACTTAATACAATAAAAAGAAGAAAATTACATGACAAAAAACGATAAAATAAAAGATAAGATAAATGTGCAGAATTAGTCCGCCCTCGAAAAAGGTTTTGGGGGGTGCTGAAAACGAAAATAATGTTTAAAATTACGGCAAACTAGTAGTTTCCAAAATAATTAGACATATTAGTTAAAGGGCGGGATAATTTAACCTAAAACGACCACCCACTTTATGGCCATTTTTTTTTTACATGGGCAACGATCAATTTTTTTAACATATATGTTCGCCTCAATCAAGGCAAAGTGCCTCTTTGATGTACGAATGAACACAACTAAACGTAAAATGAGCACCTACAGTTGACCCCCTCTCCCCGACAAAAATTATGTTTACATTTTTTGAAAGGATGTGCTCATTTTACGTTCAACTATGTTCATTGTACGTTGACTCTCAACCCTCAACATAATGGTGGCCATACTCATATTTCTTCGTTTTTACTTGTTAAATGGAAAGCACCCCCAAAAAAAGATGACCATGAAGTGGGTGCTCATTTTACGTTAAATTTTTAAAGAAAAGTGATCGCCATTTTTTTTAAAATAGAAATATTCTTTTTATTACAGGAATTTTGTAAACACCTTTTTTAAATAAAAAATAATATTTCTATTATTTTTTTAAACAATTTTAGTAGTTTATTTTGGAAGTATATTCTCCAAAGTTCTGGCACCTACAGGGCCACGACATTTACCACAAATAATCATTAATAAGCTTTTGGGATAAAAAACTGTCACAAACTTTTTTTAAAAAAGTTTAATCTATTTCACACTGATATAAATATTGCACAGTAAAATAGTTGAACTAAAAAGATATATGATTTTTTTTATTTAGAATTATTTAAACAGGGAATTCCGTTTTTACGATATTTGCGGTTAAAAAAACGGGAGATTATATTACACTTATAAAACAATAAAAACTTTCTTTTTTACCTCTAAAAAAACCTTTAGATCTAAATCACTTCTAAAAATAATGTGACTATAGAAGGATTTAAAAATTATATAAGCACTAGGTTCACTAAGAATTTAAAATACTAAATTAAACCAAGTTAGGTGGTTCTGTAATTCTATCTTGTATTATAATTATTCATTTATTTATCGTGGGTATTCCTCTTTATCTATTATAATTATAATTTAATTTTACATTATCTCTAGTCTCATTTTTTAAATCTTATAGAATACTTTGCATCACTCCTATTTTTATTTAGTCTGGATTAAGTTTAGATAACAGGAACTTATTTTTATGCAGACATCCTTGGATGATTTCTTTGCATGGGTTCAGCAATTTGTCGTTTTTCATTAAAATATGATAAGATTCTAGTATGCATAAGCCACACCTACCTGATCTTGATGGATAGTATTTTCTGGCTTTCCCTGTAATGGGCCATTTTAGTTCCTACTTTATGTTTTTACTTATGAGATCTCTAACCCTTTCCCCAAGGGCAGTATCGTTTTTAATTTTCATATTTTTATTCAGTTTGTTCTTTATTTGGTTATTAGTTTGGTTGGTTCCATCGATATTATTCACATCGCTTCTAATTATTTTAAATGATGCAACATGGTTACAATAACGCTGCTTAAACTTGCAACCAGTTGATCCAAGGTATGTTTCAGTACCATCGTCCGTAACCACATTGCATCTGTACACTATGTCCGATATTAGACATTCTCCATTTAACGGGCATGATGTTGGAATTCTACAGTTACAACTGCTTGCGTGATTATTTACAGTGTTCCCATTATTAGTTGTCTTCTCCATTTTTTCTATTTGGAATTAATTCGATCCTATTATGCTTCTTGTTTAGTTTGATGCTGTAGAGAACGATATCTTAACAGCGTTTTTGTTAATTATTCTGCCCAATTTACGTCCAGGTGGAAAGTTTTTGTCTAATATCTGATAGAATTATTTTGGTATATTGTTTTTGATATGTATGCAAAACGGAATATTGAACCAGATTTGTGATCGACGTCTATTCTTCTTTTTATCTTTTCTTAAGTTATTCTTAATATAAGTAGTTTGTCTTCAAGTATTGGTAGTTGTATTTTTATACATATATTTTATTTGGTTTCCTCTTTTAGTTGTTTTCTTCATAGCCGCATTATATGATACTATATTATTATTCCTTCTATTCTTTTGATACTTATATTCTATATCTTTAACATAATATATTTTTCTTTATATCCCGATCTACATAGGGCATTATTTTAGTATTCTTTATAACTGTTGAATTTATCTATATTATTCGATAATGTAGAAATTCTTTGGGATATATTATGGACTATTGCTTTCTTCATGGGTTTTGGGTGGTTTGAATTAGCACCAATGTAGAATAAGAATTGGTTCGGTTTATGGTATGGACCATAAGATTTATCATTCATGTTAAATGTAATGTCCAAAAAATTAACTATTTCATGATTAATGTCGATGGTAATTTTAAGGTTAATTTCCTTGAAGAATTGTTTAATTTCTTCTTGTTTTTTCAAGGATCCTATCACTGGCATTTATGTAGAAAAGTGCGTCATCCCGATATAGACCTCCTTTCAATTCAGGGATGTTGCTCCCAATCTCATTTAGAATATATAGCCATACTCTATGGGTTGCTTACGCTGAATCCGGTGACCCCATTGTCTGGTCAAATTTTACTGTCCTATTTTTTCTAGTCCATTATTTGTTGTCATATTTTACTATAGTTCTTTTGACTAGTTTGATTATATCAAGTTCAAGTTTCGTTATTGGAGTTGATTTTTTAATAAATTTGATAGACTTGTCGTAGAGGACCGGTGTTACTGAAATATAGTATGAGTCGATGTCAAAAGCAATAAATTTACCATTTCTTGATTTTGGCAACTTTTCAAACCAATCAATCACTTCAAAGGATGAAATCCATAATTCGTTCTTCACTTTAGGTTTTATAATTGGTATTATTTTATCTAGTATTTTTTTGCTTATATTACCTAGATCAGATATACATGGGGAAATCAGTCTTATCATTGAATTGTTATTGAAGTTTGGTTTATGATCCTTAAGGGTAAATCTTGGGCATAAAGGCGTGTATACTTCCATTCTATCCGCTATACCCATTTCTTCACATATTTTTATGGTTGACATGTTAATGCTATGTAGTTCAGTTTCATAAGCAATCCTATAATTTTCTTCAGTTCCGTTATTATTAATTTTTTGTATGTTTCTATATTCATTGAATAAATGTCCATGGTATTAACTGCTGGTACTGTTAAATTAACATCTTCTTTAATTTTTTGGAAAGTTTGGTTAAACATTTTGATTTTACTATTCATATATCTTTGTTTTTCTTCTGCTTTAGATTCTTAGCCATGTTCAACATATCCAATTCAAATTGTTCTAGTGCAGGTATTATTGGTGGGCATTTATTGGTTTTAATTTTAAATTCCTTAGCGCATGAACATTTTT
>NC_136508.1:5502902-5595402 GCF_053919585.1 Euprymna scolopes
ACAATATCTAAATGAATCACAGAAATAGGATTTTCCTCTAAAAGGTATGCAAAGAAGCCATTTTTTCTAAGAAAAACCTCAGTGATAGAAAGAGATTTTTCTCGTTTCATGGCAAGATATAGAATGGGTCAGAAAAGTTTGTTGGTCAGATGAATCAAAATTGTATCTTTTTTAGTGATGCTCTTGATGCCCCCGAACAGTGTAATCTAAGAGCTGGAGAAAGATTTTTGACAAGTGGCATAAAAATAACAGTTAAACATGAGAATGGAGGGATAATGGTATGGGGAACTTTTACTACATCAGAGGTTGAGAGCACTTATTAGATGTGAGGAGTCAATCAATGCAAAGAATATATTCGAATATTAGAAACAGGACTGTTACCAAGTATCCAGAAGCTGGGAATATCCCAGAACATTGTTTTTCAACATGATAATGCCCCCGCACACTCTGCTAAACTCACAAAAAATGGTTTTCTGATAATTCAATTGATGTGATATTTTGGCCAGGACAAAGCACCTATTTAAACTCAATTGAGAATATTTGGTCCATAATATCTTGTGAATTAGCCGGAAGAAGTTTTGAGAATAATGATAAACTGTGGGAAGCTGAGCAAAGCGAATTGAATGGCATTTCCTCTTCACATGGTTCCGCTTTGGTTGAGAGCATGTCTAAAAGTATTGGCTTTTTTTAAGAAATCAAAAGGGAATGCGATTTCATACTAAGCATTTATTAAAGTAAATGTCTCCTTCTGTGTTATTAGTCTTGTTAAATTTTTCTTGTACAATTGACCTTTGTTACATATAGCTTTTAGTGCAATAAAATGTATAGCATTTGTTTGGTCCATATTTTTTGCTCACGAGTACACGTTCACTTATATATATATATATATATATATATATATATATATATATATATATATATATATATATATATATATATATAAATGTAACTCTTGGTTCGTTCGCAATTAATAGTCTAAAAATCCACTGGACGGATGGCTTCCACGTTTTGGTATAATATGTTTACTATACCCATGTGTGTGTTTTATATATTTCTTGTTAATTGTAACATTATACTAAATTTTTCTATAATAAATAGGTGGGTTTCTTTGTACCGATAGACCATTTTTTTATTTAGGGGCAATTATTTATTACCGCTTCCCGTCAGGTGACCAGTGTTTCCAATTTAGCGATTTTCCTGCTAGATCTGGATATTTCGTTTGCAATCTAGCGGGGAATTCTAGAAAATCTGGAGATATTTCGCACCCACACATCCGCAATTTTACATCAAAAAATAAATAAAAGCCCTTGAAAATACTTTAAATACTAAAATAAACTCATTCATGTAAATAATAAAAGTAGCATTTATTGCCTTTGGTTACAATTATTTTTTGATTATTTGTTGTGTTTTTTTTCGGCTAACCATTCTTGAATCTCGCTATAAAATCGATTCTTCTAAGCACATATTAGGTGGAGGGGGGCGTTCCAAACTGCGAAGTTTAGTCTAGAATACGATCTAAGCAGCCCCGCTTAATTTAGAAGTATTTAGGCGAAGAATGTAAAAGGCAAGAAAAAACAGCCAAACAAAAAATCTTATACCAATACAGTAGAATTTAATTATCTACCAACCTAAATACTTTTAACATGCTAAAACAAAGTTTTTTTCGTTTTTTTTTATTTTTCTAATTTCAAAATATGTTGCACCATTATTGTGATGTTTAATTTGCAGTGTATTTCAATTAAACTTTTATTATAAAAAGTTTGAGTTTATGATTTGTTTCTTGCGAAAAAAATACCCTCTCTGAAAAAAAACAGATAACACTAGCTGATAAAATATGTAAGCCTTCTAGGGGACTAAGCGCTTCAATATAATTCCAGAAACATATAGTGAGAAAATACGGAACACTTTATATATTGAATATGCTCTATGTATGATTTTTTATGGTCGGAAGTTTAAATATGGAGTTTTTTTTTGGGGGGGGGTAGCGATTTTTGAAATCAGACAATAAAAGTTAAAAATCTAGCGATTTTCTGGAGATTTCTTTCTCCTGATCTTTTCCTTTTTTATTTTTTTTTAATCTCAGTTGCATCTGATATCACTTAAAGGAGATTTTGGTCGCACCACTACAGAGAATGTGTTTACAATATCGGTAAATTTTCAATGGGTTTAATCACATGATTATTGATAATGTCACCATGTGACTGAAATTTAATTTAAATTAACAACACGTGATCGCTTTCCTATCAAATATTCATCGAACAATGGTAGGTACAGACAAAATGAATGCCGACGCTCAAAGTGTATAAACATTTTGACCCCTACCTTTACTTAACAATTCACCAAAAATCAGGAAATTAAACAATTTTAATGATAATTTCATTATTTAACAGATAATGATCGCAGCATATAATGAACAAATTATTTTTACTTCACGCTTAGTGGCAATGTTTGATTTTGTTTAAACAAAAAATACCGTTACTAAAGATATGGTTTTCAGTAGTAAATAAAAAAACGGAAGAATTTATTTTTACTTTTTTTATATAAATAAAGCATCTTAATTAGTAACAATAAAAAATGATTTTTACAGGAACGTTATGAAAAAAGCCCCTAAAGTCCGTATTAATGATTTCGATATAACTCGAAGAAAAATGAATTTCTCGCATACTATTCGGGAAATTAAAGATTCAATTAGATTTCTATTTCAGTCACCTAAATTATTTAGGGTGAAATGAGTTTAGGAATTTATAGCCAAACCTGAATATTATTTTTGCTTGAAAAATAGCATTAATACAGTAAGTTAGGGAAGATTTGCATAGAATGCTCTTCTTTACGGTTGTTGTAAAAATTCGTCCCTTTTAAATTCGGTAGATTTTTACATTACATCCAACTCATCGTTCACATCCGACACGTCAACTTTTATAGCTTTTCGGGTATGCTGACAAGGTTAGGGGTGTCTATTCCGAAAGCCGGTCTTATCATGAGTAGATTGGAGGGTTTATTCGTTGTAAACGTATCTGACAACTTATAAATGCCGGCATTTCTAATGTGAATGGTAAGCTGGACCTATGTAAAAAATAACAAAAAGATATACAAAACTGACTTTTTTGTTTAAAAATGGAATTATTTCCCTTTCGTTATTAACTTGTTTTTTTTAAAAAGATTTTGTGTTATATACATAAAGTACAATTGTTGAATGTTACTGTTTTGATTATATTCGTTTGGGGGGGCATAATTACAAATTAAGAAAGATTAAAACATTTTATCGTAATTTATTAGCATAATGTTGAAACACTAAATCAATAGTTTATTCATTTTTTTGCATAATGAATGATGGAAGTATTTTTCTGTTTATTTTCTGAACATCTTGTAAAAAATAATAATTTGTACATTCTCTTGAAAAAAAGAATCAAACTTTTCTCTACTGTCACCTAACTATTTACAGTGTTCATGTAAAGCGTTAATTCCGCTTTCAAAGAGAAAAGTTTACTGCCAAATGCCCTTTAAATAAAAGTGCAAGTTTTCCTGATAAAAAAAAACTTTCACCTAACAAATTATGGTAAAAATGTATTCCTTTTTTGGGGGAAAAATAACAACTTTTATTGATTAAAAAAATCGCAAAATATAATAAAAGTAAATGAACGAACAAAATGCAATTTTTCTTGAGGAATGTGTTCCATTTTAACAAACTGAGCCACAGCAACGCGTGGCCGGGTATATATATATATATATTCATATATATATATATATATATATATATATATATATATATATATATATGTATATATATGTGTGTGTTTGTGTGTGGGGGGAGATATAGAAAGAGAAATATATTTTATATGGGTATATATTTTGGTATATCTTTATCCCATAATTTTGAGTTTTTTCTCACTCCAACATAACGATATTTCTATTTAAAAGTTAATAAAAATATTCTCAATATGCATAGTCATTAATATGCGAAGGTCTACAAGAAGTTTAACAAATGTTTCGTTAAAAAACATGCGTTTATTAATTACTCATTCCGTTTTTATGGTTTATTATTTAATATTAGTTTCATTTTACTATTTCGCTAAATATTATTTTCGCATAGTTCTTACAGCTTGCATAATTGCGTAGAATTTGAAAATGTTCTATCAAATGTATATCCATAATTATCTGTCTCGCTCTCTCTCTCCCCCTCTCTCTCTCTCTATATATATATATATATATATATTTACATATATATATATACATATATATATATATATATATGTGTGTGTGTGTGTGTGTGTGTGTGTAAACTTTTCGGCGTGTATGCGAAAAGTACATACCAAACTGGCTCTGGATTCTGTTTATTAATTATTAGATTCATTTGACTTATTCTTATTCTTATCTTGAATGTCTGCAAGGATCCATAGGGAAGTGGTTTAATTACTTGGAAAAATTGTAAAAATTATGATATTCAGAAAATTTAATGTTAGATTTCTTAGTGTGAGCGATCGACAATTCTATTTCTAATAACTAAAGACCTCTATCTCGTCAGGGCAAATAGGACAAGAGAATGCTACACTGTGACGTAAATGTAGGCCATTCTGTCCAAATTCATAAGTTCAACGGAAACATTACCGAGTTGGACAAGATACATGTACAGATCGTGAAGGGTTTAACCGATCGAAACATATGAAAATGAAATTTAAGGGAAGAAGAGTAATTTGAAACATTCTTGTTTTGTGGAGCATATTGGGAATTATATACAAACTGAGTTTAAGCATTGGACGAAGATAAAATATCGTTAACTCACTACCCGCAATCGTATAGCGCAATAGTGACTGTCGTTTTGGGGTCGGGTTTCGATCTTGGCTTGAGATCTTTTCATATCAAGCCACACTGAGTAGGTGTTATATAGCGAAACAGTGCTGCATGTGTATTACTATATATATATATATATGTATATATATATGTATATGTGTATATATATGTATATATATTGATGTATATATATATATGTGTGTATATATATATATATATATATATATATATATATATATATATATATATAAACAAAAATAAAATAAAAATACCAGCGATGGTTGACGTTATGTGGTTTAAAAAAAAAAAACGAATGAATTTATGAAATGATCAACGACATGTATGATTTTTTTTTATTTTAGTAGATACTCACACATAGTTTCCTTCCCGATATAGGTAGGATTCGAACATATTTGCTTTTCATTTTCATATGGTCTATGATCGTTGTCTTTTTTTGCATTTTTCCTTTTAATATCCTGAAGATGTCCTCTGCAATAGGGATGAAACGTTGATCATTTCATAAATTCATAAATTCATTCCTTTTTTTTTCAAAACAACATATATATATATATATATATGAGTGTGTGTGTTTGTGTGTATGTGTGTGTGTGTGTTTGTGTGTATGTGTGTGTGTTTGTGTGGGTTTGTGTGGGTGTGCGTGCATGTATGTGGTTATAATAAGTGCGTGCAGGCGTAAGCATTTCAGCTCAGCTTTGCGCGGCCATTATGTACTGTTAATAACTTTATGTGCATATGTATATATTAAAAAGTTCGCATATGTACGGTAATGTTTCTCTATGTAATAGGGTTATTTAAGTACCATAGAGAAAAGTTGGTAAAAATCACAGAGGTTGAATTGTTTTAGACGTTGACACCATTTGTGTTTACTCAACATTATTTTTGGGGGTACAAACCAAATTTAAATGTCCAAGTAACATACATCTAACACTTCAAGTGTTTAGACTCAAGATTAGCGAATGAATTTTTATATAATCTGCAAAGGTGAACTCTTTCAATTGTGACCTCTTTGTAGCGAAATATTCGCTACAAAATCGATTAAAATGCTCCGCACGTCTGAATACCCGTTATGTATATATTTTAAATGTTTAGATGCCAAATTGGCTGAGTAGCATAAGTCAAATCATTGGAGCTTTGATCTCTATGTAGTTCAAACTGATTAAAAAGCGTGCTTGAGTTATTTCTGAAAGACTTATGTAAAATTTCCAAAGGTTTAAATCAGAAAGTTGCTAAGTACTGCAGAGATGATTTTTTTAACACTTTGACGCCAATTTAAACCCCCTAAACATGTTTTTGCGGTCTAAATAAATTATAAAGTTGGACATGTGCCCAAGTACCTTACATTTAAAATTTCAACTGTTCAAACCCAAAATTGGTGGAGAGGTTTGGTAGAGTTTTCAAATGTCAAATCGTTGAACTTTGACCCTTTGACAGCAAAATTCCTGGCTCAAACCTTATTAAAAAAGATGTTCTCATATTTCAATACACATTATTTTTATCTGGAATCGCTAGACTGAAAAGTGACAGACGTTGTACCCAATGAAGCAGTTCAAAATAAAAAGAAATATATGTTGCAAACCAATGAATTAGTTGTTGTTTTTTTATCCGAAGACAACACGTATAGGTTTTCCGTGAACGGCCCATATATTTTCAGGAATTAATTCCTATTTGAGTCACGTAAGTTCATAAGAGTTGAGTCTATACCCAATTAATATTAGTGATATCAAAAGAAACTAACATGATAATTTCGAAGCCATCAGGTAGAATAGAAACCGAGAAACAAAACTTACAGTTCTCCAGTTATCGCATGAGATGTAAATATGTATAATTCAACTAACAATAACGTATATTTCTATTCTCGCGTGCGTAGAAGGGGCATTAAATTCGTCTGCCATGTTCCAATGGTAAATTTTGACCCCTTCTCAATTTTAATTTTATATTTAAATAATAAATAGTGGAGTAAAGATCATTGTTGTCATTTTGTTTTGAAAGTTAATAATTATCAATAATTTGTGTGACTAAATTAGGATTTAAACTGAAGTTGTAATAAATTAAAATTTTTAAAATGTAAAACGAACAAAAAAGAAAAAAATGTGTCGGGTATGCAGATTGCCCATCGTATACATTTTTCTGAAATAGTTTACATTTTGGATCTATTGTTAAGTACGTGGAACTTTGGATTTTCTCCGCAAATATTATAGTTGCAACGCAAGATAAAACATAAAAAACACATGTAAAATTCATAATGATCCGTCAATTAGTTTAGGAGTGAATCCAACACATGAAAATATATGAACATATACACGTCATTAATATTCATTATGATCAGTTAATTATGTTAGGAGTACATCCCATACAAATGGCATTACTTGATATAGTTACGTGTTTTTTTTTTGGAATATAACGAATAAGCTGACATATCATATATATTTTGAATATGACATTTTCGTGACGTAAATCAAAAACAGTTTTCTGTATTTTTAATAAGTGTTCTTGTATATTACATAACCTTAAAAAATCAAGAATATCGGAATGTTTAAAAAAAAAAGAAAAGCAATTATGGGGATCGAAACCGCAACACTAGTGCTAGTAATCGGGCATGATAGCCATTACACCAGAGGGAAAACGGCGTTAAAATGCATTGTGAAATATCTAAATAAATAGATTTCTCTTTTACTCGATGTACGCATGCGAACAACGACGCTATGGCGATAGTCTCTTCAAAGTGTCATTTCTTTCAAGTTTAAACCCCTTGGCAATTGTTTTAGCCGATTGTATACGTCTAATAAAATACTGCGCCAAAAAGGCAATCTTTTGAGCTATTGCACGCCACCAATCGATCATCCGTCTAGGAGAGATACAATTTGAAAAACAAAGACACACACCCACATAGTGAGTTTTGATATAAGATTTTACGTAATGAATACAATATTATTGATTTTCTATTTGTCTTCGTCTTGTTATGTTCATTCGTATCGCCGCCATACATACGAGATGACTTCAATATTTCTTTATTCTTATATCGTATTGACACTTTAATTCATTGATGGCACCAGAAGCATTAGTCCCATTACGAGTATTCTCCTCCAGTTGCAATGCACTTGTTTAGCCGTTGAACATCTTTTGGAAGGCACCATGGTAGTTCTCTTGTGTGCGTGTTCTGTCGCCATACATATTTTACAAGTGTCTTTCTAACACATGACTACACTCTTAATATCCTCAATTTTGATGTTATTCGCCGTTCACAGTGGATTTCAAGGCGTATATATATATATATATATATATATATATATATATATATATATATATATGTATGTATATTCAGTGAAAATGAAGTTTAATTTCTCAAATATTCTGTAAACTTGGAATACATATAACTTAATTCTGTAAAGTTGGAGTAAATATACTTGTGTATGTAGACGTTACTCAGCGTATGCTCGACTTTCTCCGGAACTTGTCGTAAACAGCCGGATAAGTCAGAACGTTGACGATGAAATCATAACGCAACGCAAAAATAAACATTTTAAATGCAGAAACATCAGAAAAACACTAAACTCTTCACCTAATTTATTTTTTTAAACTGTGTGTAGAAAAGTTGTATTTTGTGTGTCGGATAAAAAAAATTTTAAGCAAACTAATTTTTCCAAATAACAGTGTGTTAGCAAATAATTTTTCCAATACATTATTTTAAGCAATTTTTTTTTATAATCTTTTGTCAAGTAAATTTGTTATGATGGTAAATTGATAGGAACATTGAGGGGATATGTTTTTCAGGTATTTTTTAAACAAGAACAGTGGATGGGTTGGGATAATTTTTTATTGTGTTTCTGTCTGGGAGTTGTTGGAATCTCTTTTTTTCTAATGCAAAGAAAATCTCCTTAGAAAGAGGTTTTGTCCTCAGACAGACAGAATCAGACGTCGGACAAGGGGGGGGGCAGAGAAGAGGTAGCGGATATGTAAGAAAGCTCTTCTTTAACCGGGTAGCTGTAGGCGATGTGAGTTAAAGCCTGGCTGTTGTGAAATACCTGCCGACGTTATGTTTCCATCCGTTGAAAACAGATACGTATACCCCCACCGTATGGAGCATGTCTCCTATCTACCGGGAATTCCTGAGAAAATTACCCCCGCCAAATGTCTCGCAGAATATACAAAGGAAAAATATTTAAAGTGATATGCGTTAAGTGACATAGATAAAGGGAATGAATGTAGAATGTAAGGACAGGATATGATGTGTGGTATCGATATATATATATATATATATATATATATATATATATATATATATATATATATATATATAGTTTAATTAAAGTTTTATGATATGTTTTTATTCAATTGTAGGGTTAAAGTACAGAATAGGTACACAATACCCTCCCCATGTAAAGCCTGCCCTTGTAAATAATAACGTTATTATTTCAGCACGGATCTATAAGTGCATGAGTACCTAAATAATATAGTACATACGTTTTGTGACACGGAATGTTGGTCCCAGTAATATAAAACGAAGTATATCAATCTGAAAACAGAACAAGCAGCATTCATAAAAAGATGGAGTAAAAAGTTGGTGATACTTTGTTATTTATTCTAACAAACATTTGCAAGAACAATAAGAAATAAAGCAAAAACGAAAAAAAAAAACAATAAAAGTAATAGCATAACAAAGTATTCCAACAATACCGGAGTAGCATACACAGCACTAGTGCTTAAATGTATAGTTTCGATTTTTAAAGATTATTCATGTTCAGTATATTTGTCAATAAAAATATCAATACCAATATGAATTGATTTACATTTGTATTTTCTAAATTTTATTACGTGCCTTGACACACTCTACCTATCCTGAAACATTTAGGTCTAAGAGTGGATATAGTTACATGTTTTAGTGTATTTATATCTGTTTTTCTTGAATTCATTCATATCGTTTAAGAGTTCTTTATTATGTTTGTAATGGATTTTATAGGATATAAACTATAACTTGATTTGATGGTATTTTTATTTTGTAGATTATGGAGAGTATTATCAAGTAAACAATATAGCTCAATAAAAGTTGAAAAATATTTTAATTAGAGGGATTAAGTGGGCAGTTCACATAAACGAAATTCATTTTCTTTCTTTTTACTTAGAATTACTACCAAGTAGAAATGTAATGTAGTTTATTTGCGTTTTTTGTAATACTTTAGTGGCATTGTGAGATTAAATGAAAATTAATTCTTGAATAAGTTTGTTACTTATATTTTCGTAATAAATTTGAAGATATGTTGTATCATAAGTTTTGTGACTCATATTTTTGTAATAAATTTGAAGATATCTTGTATCATTAGTTTTGTTACTTATATTTTTGTAATAAATTTGAAGATGTGTTGTATCATAAGTTTTGTTACTTATATTTTCGTAATAAATTTGAAGATATGTTGTAGCATTAGTTTTGTTACTTATATTTTTGTAATACATTTGAAGATATGGTGTATCATAAGTTTTGAGTTGTTAGAAAGAAGTAGAAGTAGATCGCAATTACATATGTAGTTTTTAAGGGTTCGTAAAAGCCTGATTTATGTTAAAGCATGCATCAAGTAAAATTTACACTAAACACATACTATATTAATTCATTGTTTTATATCCTTGAATGGGACTTTCGTATTTTTTTCGCATTTGGAGCCGTCGGTATTCTTTAAAAGAGTACGTTGCCACCCTATAAATACTTCTTACTTTCAACAACAATTATCTAACTGAAACAATAGATCCATATTATACTTTTTATTAGAATATGTATGTAATTCGGTAGTGTTTTTCTCCAGTAAAAGGAACTCGTGTCAGCTGAGAGGTCAGTGTTTATTTATAATTCACTAGGCGAAACATTGTATAAATTGTGCAGTTATTATGTAAAATAGTTATAAATCAATGTGTATCTTGTTTTTGTTTTATCGAACACTATTATAAACTTCCTTGGTGTTATATTTTAATATACTTTCCCGCGAATAGGGCATATATATATATATATATATATATATATATATATATATATATATATATATATATATATTAAAAATGCATTGACAATTTTATATCCATATCATTAATTGCTAGATGAAAGATAATGTTTTTAAATTGCAACAAAATGTGCATTACATAAAATAAATCCAAGATAATTTTTGGATTCAATTTAAATACAATTTTTATACCTTACTTTGTAAAATTTATAAAACTGCACTATGACAATAAATGAATTTCAAATTAAATCTCGTACCTTTATTTTTAAAGCCTATTGTAAAAACATTTTGTTTAACAATTTTCATGCCTTGGATGAAATGCTTTTCTAACTTGTATTTATCTTTTTAAGATTATATTTTAAAATTCTCCTTCTCTCTATTTCAGTTTGTATTTCTGCTCAAACCACAACTCATTTTGTCAACCCCGTCTTTGTGTTATTACAGGTCTGAATATTCTCTCTGTTTCAATGTGTGTTTCTCCTCACACAACAATTCATTTTTTTAAACTTGCTCTTTGTAATAAAGGTCTGATTAATGAGAAATCTGTTTTTTTTTAAACAAAAACTTTAAAATAACTTTTTTAGATTAAAGTTTTTAAACTTCTTTCAGAATAGAAAATCTTTAACATTTTATGAGGAACATATTTTATATAAGTTTGATTAACAAATATTCAGTACATAACGAGAGAAATAGAGCTGAACATTTCACAAGGACTGTATAACTCGTTACGGTCAATAGTAATCCTCACCAACGAAAGTCTTTGTTATTGTTATTCTATTATTAATAGTATTTAACACATTTTGTGGCCTGCTCTTTCGCGCGCGTACTAATATATATATATATTTATATATATATATATATATATATATATATATACCTATATATATATACATATATATATATATATATATATATATATATATATATATATATATATATATATATATATATGTATATATATATGGGGGTCCGTGTGTGAGTGCGTGTAAGATATGATATTTTTAATTGTATTTCACTTTTTATATATTAATGTTTTTATTAAAAAACTCAGAGAAATTACAGAGCATATAGCAAACAAGTATAACACTTCCATATTCCAAATAAAATTATGTTCAGGATCTTACGATGTATTATTGTAATTACGTTGATATTTGCAATACTTAAAAAAAAAAACTGTTTCCTAGCGCCAAAATTATTATTTAATTATTCTATCAATCAATGAATCAATATAATTTGTATTACGCTATGTCGAACTTTAAAAAATGACGCAATACAAGAGAAAATAAAAGGTAATTGCAACTTCTCTTCTAATCTTTGAATTTTGTAATAACTCACAAATTCATTTTGTTTTCTTTTAGTAGATTGATTGTTTGTTTTTGTTGAGATGAAGTCAAAATAGATTCCTTGATTGATATAATAATTAAATAAATGACTTTAGTCTACGGAACAGTCGATTTCGAGAATTGTAAATGTCAACGTAATTGAAGGAATAAATTGTAAGGTGGTCACATCGGGAAATTTGAAATATCTCTTTTACACACACACACAAACGCACACACACACACACATATATATGTGTGTGTATATATATATACGCACACATAATTTATATTATATAATATAATGGTATAAGAGAATAAATCTTTAACAAAACAAACTTATCAAAATAAGACGCGCTTATATTATAAAGAGGGACAATCAAAAATAGAAAATTGTATATATATATATATATATATATATATCCATATCAATATCAACGTTTGACATTGAATGGGCTGTAAAGCAACTTTCAAATGGTAAGAGTCCTGGTGATCGTTGCAAACTAAGTGCCTTGCTTTCATTAATATGGGATATTAGTACCGTGCCACAACATTTCAAAGCCGCATCAATTATTCACCTGTTACAGCACACAGGAAATAAATCTGAGTATAATAACCAGAGGAATTTCTCTGTTATCTGATGCTGGTAAGATTCTACCTCATGTAATCTTAAATTTTACTCAATGGTTCAATCTGTAACAATGTGGTCCCAGACACTCAGTGTAGTTTTAGGGCAGTAACAGTCACTTTGGACATGATCTTCAGCTTTCGGCAACTACAGGAGAAAGCGAGGGAAAAGAATAAGGATTTGTTTGTAACATCCTTTGCCCTCACAAAGGCATTTGATACCGTCTCTAGGGATGTCTTAGGGACTCTTTTGATAAGACTTAGTATTCCGGACAATATGTTAAATGTGATGGTCTTCATTTACCGGGGAATTGTTGAGACAGTACGATCTGGCTGTGAAAAAAGTGAACCATTTGAAGTGTCAAATGGAAATAAGCAAGAATACATCCTTTCTCCGGCCCGTTTTGCTCTTTTCTTTTCGTTGGTGGTTGAGACAGCTTTCAAGACCACCTCAGGAGCTGTAGGTGTTGAGTATCGATCAAGTGAAGGATTATTTAATCAGCAACGGTTCAAGGCGAAAACCAAATTTCTGTGCAAACTGTTCTTGATCTCCTTCATGCTGATGAATGTGCTCTTGTCACCCATAGACTTCTTGACATGCTGACCATCCTCACAAGCTTTTCTGATGCATGTAATCCTTCGGCCTTACTTTTAGAATAAAAAAAAAAACTTAAATTATTCATCAGTCAAAACCAGACGCTACGTCCTCTTCACAACCAATGGTATATGTTGATGGTGAAGCTTTGAAAACCATACCTTCTTTTACATACCTCGGGTCTGTTGTGTCTGATGATGTTAAATTTAAAAAGATCATCCAAAGTAGAATTAATAAAGCTAGTGTGGCATTTGGAAGGTTTCGGCACAGACTCTAGAACAGCGACGATGTGTGTCTAAAAGTTAAGGCGGCAGTGTGCAAATATGTTGTTCTCCCTACTCGTCTGCATGGTGACAAAATGTGGAGCTTGTACCGCAAGCATATAAACCAATTCGATGCTTTCCATATGAGATGTCTACGTTCTATTGGCAATGTTGGATGGCAGGATCGTGTTCCAAACAGTGAATTACTGGAATGATGTGAACTCACTGGTATTGAAGCATTTTTGTTCAGTATACAAATGCGGTGTTATGGTCATCTAGTGAGAATGGAGTTCCTAAGAAAAATTTTTATGGGCAACTGACAAATTTTTGCCGTCCAATAGGTAGTCCCCCACTTTGTTACAACTATTAACTAAAAGACAACGTGAAGAGTGGTGAAATTCGTCTGAGATTATGGGAGAGTGCATCAGTGGATCGCAGAGAATGGAGGAACATGTGTTTTCTAGAGACCAAAGAATTTGAAAATAACGACCTTTGTCACAGGAACGCTGTTCGTGCAAATATGAAGGCAAAACACAAGAAACCCCTACCAAAATTAATATGCATGCCACTGTGATTCCAAAGCACGCAGCAAAGCAAGATTATCTGTTCACTTGAGAAGGCATCTGTGACTGACAGGCATATGCACGTTCAGTGGAGTGTGCCGGAACGTCTACAGCATTGCAGAATTATGTATTAGGGACTGCTGAAGATTGAATACTGTACCCCGATTCGTCGTTTTCGATGAAAGCATCCATCATATATATATATATATATATATATATATATATATATATATATATATATTAATACATAAATATAAATACTTATATATACTATATAGATATAAATTCTTATATATACTATTTATGTACGAGCTTATATAATGTTGTTTACTGCGATCAATTCGCAGTGGGTTTTCATTTTAAATCTTGTTCGACTTTAAGCACTATATTTTGCATTGCAGATTGATATTTCTCCGACAATGAAAACACATAATACACACATAATAACACAACATTCTGAATGTAAATGTGTGAGATAGATGAAACATTGCTAACATATGTTTATAATAATTTTTCATAAAATCTCCAGTGGAAATATAATTTAGTTGTTCATCAAAGCATTGGCTATTATTAATTCAAGATGACAGCTACTGCATTTTTATTATATAACTAGCTGAATCCGGCAAGCGTTGCGGTGGCACAGTTTGTAAAAATGAAACACATTCCTCAAGGAAAATTGCATTTTGTATTGTTTATTTACTTTTATTATTTTTTGCAATTTTATCAATGAAAGTTGTTTTTCCCCAAGAAAATATTAATTTTTTACCGTATATTGTTAGGTGAAAGGTGTTTTTTTTTTTTTCAGGAGAACTTGCACTTTTTTTAAAATAGAAATTCAGCATTAAACCTTTCTTTTTGAAAACAGAATTTCTATTATAAAATAAGATGGTTGCTTTAAATGGACACTATAAATAGTTAGGTCAAATAGAAAATGTTTTTTTTTTCATTAGAAAGTACACATTATGGTTTGTCAACAGATGTTAAGAAAATAATCAGAAAAATACTCCCATCCTTTATCAATTATGCAAAATATATATAAAATGAGGATTTAGTGTTCCAACGTTTGAACAACGTTCGGGCTCGGCTGAATCCGGTTATTGTCGCTCGAACCCTAACAATAATTGGACTTCTGGGGGAGGGGCGTGTAAATTCTGCATGAGTGCCATTTATTTTAATTTTGACATTTGCTCAAATTTTTGAGTGGGCTGTCAGCGATTGCAAACTAGCAAATTTAAAGAAAATGCAAAATTTTCAACATCTAAATAATTTTAATAAGTGCCCAGCTTCTTATAAAATCCTAGTAAATCAAACTCTCTTATTGGAAACACTCAGGGGAAGGACGAATCCAAATTATTGCCTGCATGTTTGGGAGAGATTCTATTTTTGTCCATATTTTAAGCAGATTTGAAACGCAGCTACCAGATTTATATCGGTCGCTCGGTTTCTAATATAACGTAAGTAGATCTAGGTGTTTATAACTTACTATAAAACTTGCAGAGTGTGCGCTGTTTTACGGTTGATGTAAAAATGGAACGGAAACTTAAATTTCGCCCTGTTTTATTCTTTTTTTTAAATTGTGCCGCCGCCCCAAACGAATATAATCAAAAGAATAACATTCTACAATTGTACTGTATATATATAAACACGAAATATTAAACAAATATATCTTAAAGAGAGGGAAATAATTCCATTTTACAAAAACAAAATTCAGTTTGGTGTATATGTTGTTATTTTTTCCATAAGTCTAACTTATTGTTCACATTGGAAATGTCGACATTTCTAGGTTGTCGGGTACATTCTCAACAAATAAATACTCCAATCTACCAATGTAAAAAACGGCTCTCGGAATAGACTTGCTTAACTTTGTCAGCATACAGAAAATACTATAACAGTAGACATGTCGATTGTGAACGATGAGTTGGACCTAATGTAAAACTTTACCGAATTTAAAAGGGAACGGAATTTGAATGTCCGTTCCATTTCTACAACAATTGTAAAGCAGAGCATTCTCCGCAAATTGTACCTAACTTAGTGTATTAATGTTATTTTTTTAGTAAAAATAAGATTTAGGTTTGGATATATATTCCTAAACCCATTTCACACTAAATAATTACGGTGACTGAAATAGGAATCCAATAGAATCTTTTATTTTCCTGAATAGTAAAAATATGATCTACAATGGTGGAGTTGCTGCTATTATCCATTTTTCGATGAATATAGAGATGGAAGCGACTACATGTTGTTCATTTTTATTAAATTTCAAACACACGTATATATATATATATCATTCCTTAATTGGAATCCGTTTTGAGATGAGCATTATATATATATTAATTTATTTTTATTTCGGACTATTAGTCTCATCTTTATTAGTTGTTGTTTTTCATCTATCCGTAGCGGTTACCACCTGACGAAGGCCAGAGGTATAGTTGACCGAAACGTTGTGAATAAACAACCCAATAAAACAACAACTAATAAAGATGAGATAAATAGTCCAAAATAAAAATAAATTATTAATTTCAATCGCATAGTTATATTATCAACAATCACGTGATTTAATCCATTTCAAATTTAACCATATTGTGAACACAGCCGCTTTAAATTAAGCTAGACCAGAGCCTGTGGAAGTGAGACCAAATGTTCCTTTTAGTGATGGCACGTGATGGTTGGCGGTGATAAATATATGTCCCCAAATAGAAAAATGGCCACATCGTTACAAAGAAAATCACCTATATATTAAATAAATATAAAATATAATTTTATAATTAAAAGTGATATATAAAACGCGCATGTGTACCGTAAAAATATTATACCAAAATATCAATGCAATCGCTCTAGTGGTTATTTAGACAATTATTACCTTAGGAACCAAGAATTAAATTTATATATATATATATATATATATATATATATATATATATATATATATATATATATATATATATATATATAGCTATATAGATATATGCACATTATTTCAAGGAAAATTGCATTTTGTATTGTTTATTTACGTTTGTTATTTTTGCCATTGTTTTATCAATTAGAGTTTGTTTTTCACCAAGAAAATATTGATTTTTTTACCATAAATTGTTAGGTGAATGGTTTTGTTTTTTTATTCCCAGGGACAATTGAAGTTTTTTTGTTTAAATAAAGATGACAGAAAACGTTGCTTTTTGAAAACATTCTTTTTTTTTTAAAAGAACAGATGAATGCTTTATATGTACACTGTAAATAGTTAGGTGGAAGTAGTTTGATTTTTTAAGATAAACTACAAATTATTTTTTGTCAACAGATGTTAGCAAATAAACAGAATAACTACTCCGATCACTAAGTAATTATGCAAAAACATAAATAAAATGTTGATATAGAGTTTCAACATTTGAACAACGCTTGGCTGAATCCGCTGATTGCTGGTCAAATCCTAACAACAATTTGAAATCAGGGGTAAAATTCTGCATGAGGACCATTCGTTTTAATTTTGTCTTTTGTTCAATTTTTTTAGTGGGCTTTCAGCGATTACAAACAAACATCTTTAATAAAAATGCAAAAAAATAACAATTAAAACATTTTCATAAGTGCTCAGTTTTTAATACGAATTCTAGTAAATCAATACCTATTATTAAAAACACCGAAGGAACGACGAAACCAAATTATTGCCATTATATTTGGGAGAGGCTCTATTTTGTATTTTTATATTTTTAAATATTTTAACCAGATTTGGCACTCAGTTACCAGATTTTTATGGGTCGCTATTTTTTACATTGAATTGTTATGTGAAAGTATTTTTTGGAGAAACCCTTGCACTTTTTTATTTAAATAAAGTTGGCATTAAACGTTTCCTTTTGAACACCGAATTTTTATTCTAAAAAGAAAAGATGAATTATTTATAAGAATGCTGTAACTAGTTAGGTGAAATAGAAAAAAAAGTTCGATTTTTTTCAAGAGAACGTACAAATCATATTTTTGTTAACAGATGTTAAGAAAATGAACAGAAAAATACACCATACATTTATTAATTATTACAAAAAAATTAAATAAAATGTTGATTAAGTGTTTCAACATATGAACAACGCTTGGCTGACTCCGGTGATTGTCGTTCGAACCCTAACCATAAATAAATAAATTCTGCATGAGTACCATTCGTTTTAATTTTGTCTTTTGTTAAATTTTTGCGTGGGCTATCAGCGATTGCAAACTAACAAATTTAATCAAAATACAAGAAAAATCTCCAAATAAATAATTTAATAAGTGCTCAGCTTCTAATACAAGTCCTAGTAAAGCAATCTCCCTTATTAGAACCACTCAAGTGAAGGACGAAACCAAATTATTGCCAGGACCTTTCAGAGAGATTCTATTTTTTTCGATATTTTAAGCCGATTTGGGCCAGTGGTTATTTAGTTTATTAATATATATATATATATATATATATATATATATATATATATAAAATGTGTATCATGTTTTTTTGTGAATCAAGTAAATATTTTCTTTTCTGTTGCATAAATAGTAAAATAAAATAAAGAAATATATGTCATATACTCTGAATAACTATTCTCTGGTTGGCTGTTTTTGTTTTACGGCATATCAACAGTTCTCATGTTATTTAATGCCGAATCCAGTGAGTTTGCAGAACATTTTTTTTAAATAGAATATATTTGTTTTTTCAAGTTAGTTTCTATTTCACTCATAGTTGGGACCCTAACAGGTACCACCACTCCGGGTCGGACTAGACCTTTGAGCAATGGCAATTAAAAGGTGGATCCCCCCGCCAACCCGTAAGCTCGGACCTCACAATCGGATATAGTTTAAGGTCATATCAAGGACTACTAGCCTATGATTCCAAATAATAATTATATCAGTTAAAGTTTTCATAAAGTATATAGCTATTGTGACGCTTATGCACCTTTTTGGAATATGTAATTATAACATTAAATGAAGTCTACCGTATTAAACCTGTTGTATGACACAGGTTTAAAAAATCTTTAGAGGCGGTTTGTTTTTTAAGAGTGCGTATCGGTTAATGTTTGATTCTATATATCATAATGGCTATGTGTGTGAGTTTATCCCGGATGTAAAATAGTGACTGCAAAATATTAAGTGCAGTATACTATATCGTAAGAAAACTAATATAAAGAGACATAAACACAGAACCTCTCAGGGATTTATGAACCCGCCCTGCTTAAGTTGGAGAACTTTTCTTTTTTTTAGTGTTGGTTAAACACAATGATAATTCCTAATTTGGTAAAAATATTTCCCAATCACGATAGACTCTAACATTTCCGAACTGGAACAAATCTGATTTCTAGTCATCATTGGAGTATTAATTGAACTGTTTACAAATATAAATAAATGTCCGATTTCTGAACCGGTCTGACAGCAAACAAAAGATACTATCTGTTGAATCATTAACAGTCCGGTGCCCAGTTGTTACTCCTGGGATTAAAAATTAAGATCTGTTTTTCTTTCATCCAATCTCTGTCTTCATCATTTGAATCGGGTGTATTCTTTTACAAATATCTATACACGATGAATAAAGAAATATGACAACTGCGTAGTACAAAATATATACTGTGTTGCCTCATAAAATCTTCACAGGGCACATAAATACACACATATATATATATATATATATATATATATATATATATATATATATATATATATATATATATATAGTATAGTTTTGAAGATGTTTCAACATTTAAACCTATACATAAAGCGTAGGTTTCGGTGGAAAATAGTTTACAATTAATTCCTCGGCAATCGCTGTATCAATTTGATTTCCTGAATTCACAGTCATAATCTTACATCACAATCATCACTTGTTTTACCACGAACTACTGTCTAGAATTTAAAATATCACAGTTTATTATACCATGTCGTCGATCGATATTAGTCAAATCGCACCCCATTTCAAAACAAGTAGGAAAAAGGAGAATGTGTAGTTTTCTTGATGCATTGAGCGTAGTGTAAAAATATTTGTATTTAAAGGCTATGACTAAGCGGTTTGTGCGACACATTGTGGACCCGAGTTGGTATATAGCCACATATTCCACCTACACCCATCTAGTGGATAGTCCGCAGTTCTCATCTTCAGTCTATGAGATCAGTGCCCTTAATCGAACTAACGTAAATGCCTACTAATATATACTCATGCCCACCGCCTTTACAATGCTCAGTCAGCTTGTTTATTTACGGACACACACGATTGTCACTGTACAATAAATCTAACTGTTTTATCAGTGAGATAGCTTGAAAGGACACTTTGCCGCCTACCTTGAAACTTTACATTTATTCTTTTCGAACAACTTACATCTACATATCATCTCTGCCAGTGATTATATTTTGACTACATTGCTATTTAATGTTATCTCCAAATTGTTAGAAATTTCTGATTATTGTTATTTTCAGTATCATATTTTTAGTTTATGTTTTCAAAACTATCTTAAAGTTAAATATCCCCTTTTCACGATGGCGCTTAAATCTTACGCCATATGTTCACGGACTTACAATAAGGTCGAAATTCTCACTCTGTAGAAATTATCTCATTAGGACTGTGGATTATTTCTACTACATCGAATATAATTAATACTTCGTCTAAAGCTGTTATTTAATTTGTACGTGTTCGTAATTTATGCTCATTACTTCCGGGGCTACTTTCAGAAGTTCCATACTATTTTTATATGGGAATGTCATTTGAAAGGTCCTGCATAATCAAGATATATTTCTGCTCATCGAACACTATTTTTAAGAAAACTATTGAGTTTTAACTGATGGAAATTTACCTGCTAGTAAACAAAGGAATATAACAATGCTTTTCTCCTACACTTTCTATAAAGACAAAATGAATGTCGTTTACTATCATTTTCCTGATGGACACGAGAAGTAATCAGCCTGTATACATATCATCACCACAGCAAAAACAATGAATTTTTTTTCTTTAAGCACAGCAATGATTGCGTCTTCCAATAAATGTATTTTTTGGTATTCCTCTTACTATCTAAAAGAATTATCTATGCTAATGAGCATACGTAATATACTTAGATAACAAACGCACTATTTAGAAACAATAATTCAATAAAATAATATACTATCTTAATAGCCTGTTTGCAGTAGAATTCGGTTATTCAATATTTACAACAAAATTGGCAAAACCGATTTAAGGCCCGGTTACACAATAAACAGTAAATACTTATCCAGTAAAAGTAGAGGTAAAGCCACTTATTCAATTTGGTTATAATTTAATCTCAGTGAGTATAACGATCATAAAATCAATTTTTGTTCCTTATTTTTTATATACATTGTTGGAGTTCTCAGATAAGTATTAACAGTTTTTTTAAAGCATTGTCATTATTCCAGTCTCTGTAATTAGATTACAAGATCTTATGTTTCCCTGTTGTTTGTAATTGGTGTAATCTTCCAATTTCAATTCGAGTGTAACCTCAGATTTCTTACAGACATACACTCTTCTTTAAGTAGGTATTTTGTTTCTTGTTTATTTGCTTAGAAATGTTTTTATGTAAAGGTAGTTTTCATCGGCCTTTTCCTTTGAATACTACCACTCAGTATATACCAGATAATTAAATGTAATATTTGTTTACGTCTAAACTGTCGGTCTATGCGTATTATTTGATAAAAACCAGTTTGTTAAAAATCCTTGTGTTTTCCTGATACATACTCAGCTATTGAATCATTAATATATAACTTGAATCATCATAATTTATTTCAGGTGATCTTGCCAAATAACATTGTAATTTTCGAATGTGAATATGCATTTCTGTCCATTTATGCCATGTCTACCTATTTTTCTCTAAGACATATGTTATTTGCTTGTTTTCAACATGTATGAAATCTTCCCGTGTGTTTCTCATTTCCCTCTCACAAACTCTTGCATATGTCCTTTCTGAAGGTTCTGTTATTGCAATGTATGTTTCCTCTGCATAATTAAAGTTATATATATATATATATATATATATATACATATATATATATATACATATATACATATATATATATACATATATATATATACATACATATATACAAATATATTTATATATAAATATATATGTTTATATATGTTGCATAGGGGTATTTAGCGGGGACCCATTAACGGGGGTACATATAACGGGGACTCATAATACAGACATAACGTAAGTGATGATGAGGGAGAGAAGACATGTATATATGTCATATCACGACGACTGTGACAATTCTTGGGGAGTTCATATTAATATGGACTAAGGGTTTTATGATACAACAGTTCTTATACACATATAGAGAGGAAGACATACTTCACTTATGATAGAGGAGGCACGTAATACTTGGAAGGGAATATTTATAAGAAGTCAATTAAGATGATAATAACTACATTAACTTTTTGTTGTAAGGAATTAACAGACAGACACTTACAAACATATTTGGTTCTTTATTCAATCAAACGATCGGGGAAGTCAGAAATTCAAACTTCTTAGGGGGCTCTCCTCTCCAACTGACTATCTCTCATCAACACTTGACTCTCAACTCTCTCTTCCAGCTGATACTAACTCCGAACCTTCAGATTCTTATATTGAGAAATGCCCCTTGTTTATGATGTAAGAAGCGTGGTCTTTAAACGCGATTAATTTTCAAGTGGCTTTTCATATGTTTGTGAAGACACACTTTTGGCAACAAATAAATTCTCAATTTTAATTTTAACATATTTTTAAACAAGAACTTTTAATACGCATTGCCCATGCTTTTAACTGACATATTTAATATCGAAATTTCTAAAAGAATATTACACTGCAAAGGATAGTCGGATAAGCAGAAGCGGCGTATAGTGGGATAAACCAAGGTAGTTAACTAGTTAGAAAGCAGCTACTTGGATTTTTTTTTGTACGAGGTCTCAGGGTGAGGAAGTAAAAATGGCTGTTATCAGAGACGAACCACGGGATCTTATGGCGGCATATAAAACCTTATCTTAAGTAAAATAGGAGATCCGGCTCAACGCAAGCCAGGAGAATGAGGATGAGCCTACGGAGGTTTATCACCCGAGACGGCGGATTCCATCTGACGCTATGGGTCAAGCCAGTTCCCTAAGATATGGAGCACAACGTTACAGAGGGGGCCAAGTAAAGAGTATGGGTTCGATATATAAAACTAGGAAGAAAGAGGAAGGTATGTAGAGCATTACGTGCTACGGCTCTGGCTAAGTTTGTAACATAGCAAGATTTGGCAGCAGGCGTATTCAGGTAAACGGAGGCGCTGCGTTCGTGCAACGTCCGACGAGCGGAACAAGAACATACCTACGCACATAGTCGACAATATGGGCGCATCAAATTCCGTTTTAATTAGAATAGAAGGGACAAAATATAGAACCCTAGAAGATACGGGAGCAGAACTGTCAGTGATACACAGCAGTATTTTAAGGCACTTAGGTAGGGACCCGAACTACATGATAAAAGGGTTAGTCTTAGAACAGCAAATGTGTCCCCATTAATTGTAGAAGGGATCGCTTGATTAAGAGTAGGGATAGGGGGTCAGCCTAACCACCAGGAATTCTTTGTCGCAGAAAATATGAACAGAAGCGTAATACTAGGACGCGACTGGCTTCAGAAAAATAGGGCTAGAATGTACTTCGATTTAGGAACGATAAGAATAGGGGACGAGTAAATAGCTCTGGAGGATGATGCCCATATTTCATCAATAGTTTGATTAACACGTAAGGTTAAAATAAAACCTCAGCATCTGCATACGTGCATGGCTTATGCAGGTTTTAAACACGGGAAAGGTTCGGAATATGAGGTAGAACTAATAAGTAGTGGTTTTGTTAGCAACCTTAATGATATATAAGTAGCTAATCCGGTAGTTAAAATGGAAAAATCTGGTAGGTTCCCGTTATTGATTATGAACAACACAAACAAGACAGTCACCCTACAGAGAGGCTTCAAAATATCAACGTGTCGTGCGGCTAGTAGTATTACAGAAATTACCAAAGGAAAATAGGAGCACAGCTCCGGGAATAATCTGAAGGGAATAAAAGTACCTGAAGGGTTAAAGTCGGAAGTCGATAGGGTGCTGAAACGGAATAAAGAGTTATTCGTTACGAACGATAAAGACTTGGACAAAACCGATACCGTGTAGATGCGTATCCAGACCGGTACGCAGGAGCCCACACGTAAATGCCCTTACCGAACACCGCTAAAGCAAAGAAAAGTAGTAGATATGGCATCTGTGCATGAGGTCGCCAAGCTAATCAAGAACCTTGATTCCAGTAAAGCTACTGGCCCTGACGGCATCCCAATTATAGTGTTAAAAAAGCTGCAACCAGAACTTCCTCCCATACTTACGAAACTGTTTAAACGTTGCCTTAAGGAGAAGTGCTTTCCAACACCCTGGAAAACCTCACCTCATCAGTATGCCCTGTATTTAAGAACTAATGTGATAATTCATTTCCCTCTCCGTACAGACCAATAAGTCTCCTGTGTATCATAAATAAGTTGCTGGAATCCATATCAAATAGAGAAATAGTCAACTACCTCACCAGAAATAAACTTCTTAGTGACACCCAATACGGTTTCCATTCTGCAATATCTACAGCAGAAGGTCTAACGGTTATATCTCATAGGATTAGTAAATCTCTTGACAAAGGCTTACTTTCCAGGGCAATTGCTCTTGACATATCAAGACAAGGTATGCCATAAATGCCTACTGAACAAGATCTCCAGCTACGGTATAACTGGAAATATTCTCTCTATCATTAAATCATTTCTCTCTGATAGGCTCATAAGAGTAGTGGTTGATGGACAAACATCAGAGACCTGCAGTATTAATGCTGGAGTCGCTCAAGGGTCCATCCTGGGCCAAACTCTCTTACTGATCTACATCAATGATCTCCCTAAACACTTAAATCATTCGTTGACATCTATGCTGGTGACACGACAATCTACGGCAACACATCAAAGGCTGCAAATGACAAAGTTCTCTCTGATTCTCTCTCCTCTGATCTCGAACGAGTGGTTCAGTGGGGGAAGGCGTGGCTGGTTACCTTTAATGCATTAAAAAAAAACTCCTATCTTAACAACATCAACGCTCTGATCCCCATCTGGCATCAACTGAAATGGATGACTCTCGTCTAGGAGAAGCCCCATGTTTTTACAAGCTTCTGGGCTTGATTTTCACTCCTGATCTGAAATGGAACACGTACATCAAGTCTGTTGCGAAGGTAGCTGGAAAAACGGTGGGATCCTTCTACCGCTCCAGAAGATATCTCACTACTGATGCAACACTCTATCTATATAAAAGCCAAGAACGTCCAAGGATGGAATACTGCTTCCATATCTGTGCAGGAGCTGCTAAAAACAGCCTACCCTGCCTTGACAGAGTACATAATAGACTTCGTTGCTTAGTGCGGGATGCCCTTTTCTCTTCCCTGCAACCTCTCTCCCACAGAACAGACGTTGCAAGCCTATCTTTGTTTTATCGTTATTTCCATGACAGGTGCTCGTCTGAACTCCAATCTCTAGTCCCCCCTCGCCAATCTTTTACCAAAAAAACACCCGTCTAGCTGAATTCACTGTCAAAAACTTTCCTCACTCTTTATCTATACCTAAATCAAAAGCTAGATTCCATGAACAAATCTTCTTTCTTAGAACTGCACGCCTTTAGAACTCTGTTCCGTCAGCCTGCTTCCCTCCTGATTACAACTTTGATATCTTCAAGTCCAACGTAAACAAATTCCTTATAAACCGGCCCTTCTAGTAGACACTTTGAATATCCACAATAACGTACTCTACTTACAATAACCCTTATCCCTGAGTGGCTTCCGGACCTTGATAAGTCGTGACCACCTTGTAAAAAAAAAATTAGACGAGATGATGCGGGCTGAAGTAATTGAAAGGTCGATTAGCCCGTGGAGTTTCGCGATAAGAAAGATTGTACCAAAAGATTTTGTGTAGAGTTTAGGGCTTTAAATAAAGTCACGAAGTAGTATGCCAGAGCGTTATCGGTCATTGACGATATATAAACCTCGCTCGGATCGGCGAAATACTTCTCGAAATTAGATCTAACTTCAAGCTACTGGCAGGTTAAACTGAATATGAATGATAGAGATAAAACTGAATATGAATGATAGAGATAAAACTGCGTTCGCCTGCCACCGGTTTTTATTTCACTTTAACGTGATGCCGTTTGGACTTGCCAACACCCCCGGGGTCTTCCAAGAATTGATGTTCATAATCCTATAGGGACAGAAAGACTATGAATTACCGTATCTGGATGATTACCTTATATTATCGGATTCGATGGAAAGCCATTTAGGTCACATAGATAAGATATTAGCCAGTTTACATGAGACAAGCCTCAAGTTGAAAGCCACGAAGGGCGATTTTTTCAGGAGGGTAGTACAGTATCTGAGGTTCATGTAGGTGAATGGCGTATACAGCCAGACCTGGACATGGTGAAATCGATTTCGACCCCAACCACTGTGAAGCAAGTGAGCGCCTTCATTGGTATGACATCATATTATCGGAGATTTATAAGGAATTTTTCCGATCTCGCCGAGCCACTGGTTCGTCTAACGAGGAAATATGCGAGGTTCAAGTGGGACGACGCGTGTCAGACTGCCTTTGATAGTTTGAAAACAAAGTTCGCAGATCTGGTTATATTGGCCTATCCCGATCCCGAGAAGAGCTACCGGATGTACAGGGATGCCTCCGATTACGCGATTGGGGCATGTCTGTCGCAAAATAATCTACGATCAGAGGGAGGGTAAAGACATTGAAAAAACAATTTACTTCTTACTTAGCTATATGCATACAAGATGGTCGACTATAGAAAAAGAGGCATATGCAATACACTATGAGTTTCATAAACTGAATCACTATTTGCATAGTGCTGAGTTATATAATAGAAAAATACAAAGGTGGGCTTGTAGTATTGCTGGCTATAACTGCACCATACGGTACCTGAAGGGGAAGGATAATGTGTGTGCCGATATCGTCACGTGCGGTAAATTAAAGCCGAGACAACGACGATCCCGCGGTAAAAGTAGATAGTAGGAATTATACAATTGTTCCGATAAACTCGAATCCTTTTGAACCAAAAGAGTTTGCGTCATATAAAAGGGCAGAGGGCTCGGCAGACTCGCACGAACATCCTACGTTATCGGGTTTAGATGAAGTTAGGGAACAAGAAGTAGATATGGGAATTAGAGATTTAAAGATGCGGATGAAGAAAGGGAAATCGTCCAAAGGAAAACAGAAAAACTTCATACTAATGGACGAGATAGTGTAATACCTACCGCAACCCGAGGCTGAACCGTTGATAAGGTTGTATGTGCCATCACATCTTAAAACTTACGTCAGTACCATGACGATAATAGTCGCATGGGAGTGGAGAAGACGTTCCACGCTATTGAAAATATATATTTCTGGTCGTGTTTATTTAAAGAAGTGAATGAAAACGTGGGGAAATTTAAAGTGGCAACAGACTCACACGCAAGGCTGGTCTGCCTCCTTTTCCTTTCGCGAAATTAGCATTGGATATTTCCGGGCCCTACTAAAAGACACATTCGGGTAATGAATACATAGTTACGTTTATTTAGATGTATAGTGGCTGGCCGGAGGCTTTTGCGGGCCCTGATGAGATGGGAGTGTATCTGTTGTTGGATGAGATTTTCCCTAGATTTGTGGCACCACTCCAGCTGTTAAGGGACAATGGTCCCGAAAACATTAACAATGTGATGAAAAGGATATTTGGGGGACCTCGACATACATCATGTGAGCACGTCTTGTTACCACCCCCAAAGTAACGGCGAAATTGAGAGGCTGCATATGACGATGCATGACGTTTTATCAAAGAAAATCTGGGACGGTGAACAGTTGTAGGATACGTACATAAACGAAATGTTAGCGGCTGTTAGGGTCCACGTAAGCGAGACTACGAACTTCTCGCCATTCTATTTACTCTACAACAGGGATATAATTCTGCCCCTGGACAATATATTAATGCCTCGTAGAAAATACTCTGGCGATGAACAGCATGAGTTCGAGCTACAAGAGATGCATCGGTCCTTTACTTTAGTTCGGGATAACGTTAGGAAAGCTATTAGAAAATGATAGACATCTCTGATTAAAAAAAAAAACGAAATTTGTGGATTTAAAGTCGGAGATTTAGTTTATTATAGGATTAAACCAGAGACAGAGTAAGCTAGATATGCTTTGGAAGCCATATTATGTAGTGATAGGAAAAAGGGTCCCGTCTCTCACAAAATTAAGGACCAGTTGACGGGCTCCCTGACGAAGGCACGCGCAGGGCATCTCCGTGCAGCGTCAATTGAGGAATGGGAAATTCCCAAAGCGGAGAAACAGTTGAGAAGAAGGGCATTGACAGCTTCAAGAGACTCCGATAAGTGGGATAGTGAGTTAGCCACAGAAGAAGCTACTATACCAAGAGGGAGGGGTCGACGACAACGGAAGAGGCCGGTCGAGAAGTCAAGTGTACCCAAGGAGGATAGAGTGATGACGCAAGCTATCCTCTAGTTACATCCCTTGTTGAGGTCGGGGAGACAAGCAAGATTTTCTTTGAAAAAAACTCTACTCTAGGGAGTATGATCAGAATTTGGAAGTAGTGAAGACGAACCATGGAGAGAAAATTGTTTGGGGAGGGTTAAATCGATATTCTGCTGGTCAGATAAGATATAACTCTTGGGGTTCGTTCCATGCTTGGAAAGATGATTGCGGCTATCGTTTCGACAGAATATGCGAGATGTAAAATCGAGTCACATACGATGAAAAGAAAATAAATAAATACATAAATAAAAATAAAAATTAAAAAAAAAACTGTAAGGATATGTATATTGTTTCCTTTTTTTATCATTGTTAGTTCGAGCAGAGCGCGCACGGGGTGATCGAATGTCACCAACCAATGTTTTTTTGTTTTTCTTTTTTTAAATTACGACGCGACTACCGTCGAAAGGTCTTCACCATGCACCAGGTGTTTTTGGTAGGGCAATATAGTACTAACGGACAGAAAAAAAACAACTGTATATTGACTATTTGGTATGCGGCTACGGAGTGCATAATTAAAAAAAAAACCTGGGTGAAAAAAAATAGAGGAGTTATTTTTTCTCCTTTTTCCCTTCTCTTACGTTAAAGTCAATTAATTGTTCATTGTTTGTGATGTGAAAATACATGTAAAAACGCTTGTTTTTTATTTTTTTATTCGGACATTTTTGATGCATAAAATTGTTCTACAACTTTGTATTATAATAGAACAACATATATAGAGACAGAAATGGTGGCGACGAGGTGGAAAAGAAAAAGGCTTATGTATATTTTTTGTAATATGTGGGGGAGGGGCGCCACAATAGTGGCTGTTGGCTGATAACCGGGGAGGTTTTGAGATGCTGCAAAAGTTGTGTGCAGCCGTCACGTGTAATATGGATGTGGATCGTGTCAGTGAGATTTATCAGCAATGCGGACACCTAGGAGTTAAGCGGACACTATATTTTACGAAGATGGTTGACTCAGAAGTAAGAAGGACAGATGTCAAGAGGGCAGTGGAAAGTTGCGAGGCATGGTAATCAATCGACCCGGCTCCGATACAGTGGAAAAGGGCAATTGGGAGTGAGCGGCACGTGGCAGAGAGTGGGCATGGATATCACACATTACGGTGGCAATCCCCTTCCTTGTCAATTGTGGATATACGCGCTTCGCGGTCTGGAAACCACTCCGGCGCCAGAACTCCTCCTACATTATTCGCAAGCTGTCATGTGTGTTCGTTGAAAGAGGCGCGCCCGAAGAGGTGTTGAGGGTAAATGACCCAGCCTTCTGAAGCCAGCAGGTCAGGTAGTTCCTGAAGGAATGGGGAGTGCGGCTGCGACTGCGATGTGCTTATGTGCCCTCTGGTAAAGGTATTTCTGAGAGGAGCAATCGCAGCATCAAAAGAATAGCGGCCAAGAAGAAATGCATCGTCTCAAAAACCGTATATTGGTACAACATCACGCTGCATTATGGCGTCAATCCAGGAGCAGCACCTACAAACGCAATATACCAATACCGATTTCGAGAAAAGGGAATCTACCCCCAATAGAGAAGTTGCCAACAAGGAAGGACAAGCACTAGGGGATCCTGTCTGGATGAAGCCGACGAGAAGACAGCTATATACGGGTCCCAGTGACCGATGTGGTGAGTCAGCAGTCAGTCATGGTTGACGGTGTGCCCAATCATGTTAGGGACTTGAGGCCGGCAACCACCACTGGATGACGGGAGCTACTATGGGCTGAAGCCAATGGGTCATCGTTGTGGTTTGCGCCATCCTCATCCTTATCAAGTAACGAATTTGATATTAGTAGCCTCTCAGGTGAGACAGAGTTATTCGACCAGACTGCAGATGAGAGCGCAAGTGAACAAGAGGCTTGCACAGCCGCCCTTCGAAGAAGCACCCGACGGAAGAGAACGCAATCTCCCTGTCATCTCTGTGATCATGAGATCGGGGGAGGGATCAAACGAACATAATCACCACCTACCTGTGAAGCACCCACGTGTCTGCCTGTGATGAGCATTGAACAGGATAAAAAAAGCAGTATAGCGTCTGTGATATTTAACAGAAACGGTCTCATGTGATCTCACGAAGTTCACGTGCGTAAATGTAATATAAAGCAGGTTGCTTGGAGGTGGGGGACCGATCTTTGGCTGTTCAGAGGGTAACCATGTTACATTACAAGACAGACTCTTACTCAGTGCATTGGGACGAGTTAAGGGGGTGACAGTTCTACAGAAACTTAAGCTTAAACAAGCGCTTATCATGGAAATAACGTAAATGTAAAGACAATCTTCCAACACTAATCCATTTAAAGCTTTTATGAAGATATTTTGTTAGATGATTGCATCGGTAGTGAGGTAGTTCTAGAGCTGTTACGCTCAAACCGTATTTGTTACAGTGTCAACCTCTCCCGAATCCTCACTCCGTCCAACACTGTCGAAAAGGAACAAACAAAGAAAAACAAATAAATCCGACTTCTTTTTCATTTAAAAACAAAAAATAATTTCGCTTATTATCGTTTTTCATTCTTCCTCTCTCGACACCAGCTTTAAAGTTTCTTTCTACCACTTCGGAACTACATGCCCATCTCATTTCGACCAGTACATGTCGACCGCAGACATTCTTTTCTCCTCTTCAAATTTTGACCTCAATCATTTGTACCGCACTTTTCCTTCTCCTGGTCACATGGTGTCCTTTTTTCTTTTTTTTTCTTATCAAATATGCGTACACTTCATTATTTGCATATGTGCTTTTTTTCGGCTGTTACTGCAAACATTTTTACCGGCTAGCTCTTTACGGCTTCTTCTGATATTTTCCCATGCGCCATATACGCTCTGTGACACAAAACTTTCTTCAAAACATCGGTATAAGAATGATATAAACCTGCCTGGAAAAAGAAAATAAAATGGGAAAAGAGAACTCCAAATTGCACACAATAGAACCTAAACAATTAAATCCAACTAACAAAGTCTTAGTGTATCGTCTGTTCGATATTTTCTATTTTATCCTTTTTTTAGGTTATACATTTCTATCTTTATTTACTTTTCTTTTTCATTTATAAAAATAGAAAAAAAAATCTTGCCTATCCTTTCAAATATACACGTGGCTGCGTTTTGTTTTCTGTGACAGTACATACCGGGGTATGCAGATATTTCTAGTCTCTACTTTAGACGCCAATATATTACACCCGCACACCTACGTGGTGTCTAATTATTTCATTTTTTTTACACGATGCTGGACAAATAAACTTAAAATGCGTTAGGACTCGTATGTATAAAGCGTCATAGTTCAAGGCTAAGAGTAAGAAACTCTTCCATTTAAATAAAGATAAACAGTAATAAAACACTGATGCTATAGTATATTTATTTTATATAAAATCAATAAATATTTTAACCTCAGTATAAAAAAAATAAAGTCCGTTAGAAAAAGCAATTCTATACATAAAACATGTTTGATTCTGCAAATGATTTAGCCAAACATGATTCCTCTTCCGATAATACGTCCTCAATCTTATACGTGCATATTTACTACAATTTATCTCACTGCCTGTATATCTATAAAAATACACGCATCCGCATACACACCCACAGACACACACACACACACATATATATATATATATATATATATATATATATATATATATATATATATATATATATACATATGTGTGTGTGAGTAGTAGAGAAAACAAATTAAAACTGTAAATTGATATTTGCAATCAAATTTATTGTTCGACTAAATACAGACACAATTAATTGCCGCAGAGTTAACAGGACTGCTATCTTTGCTATTCTTCTCATTTTTTCTGACCGGATTAATTGTACTCAACTGGATTTAAATTTGGATTATTTGATTTTTAAAGGAATAATTTTCGCTTTAAAGATTATTTTTAAAAGAGTCCTCTTGCAAGCTGATTTTTTTCCAGTTATGTTTTTGCTCTTTACATCTCAAACTTTTTCACTTGTTGTTTTAAAGGACATATACAATTTCGCAATCTATGACTTTTGTTTTCATTTCACGCCGTTATAAGCAAATTCTATCATGACTACAAATATTATTTGCTAATTTCTTTCTGTTCTATGATGAGAAGTATTCCAAGAATAGCATTCTTTGAAACTGCGCGGAATAAGGATTTTAAAATTATTGTTTGGAGTATTTAATCGAACAATACATTTATATGTAAATTTTAACTCATAGTTTTAATTCCCTTTCTCTTATAATAATCACTTCTCCAAGTATGTATACACCCCCCCATATATATATGGGGGGTGTATACATATTTATATAATGTACACTGCATCTCCTTTGATATCAATACATACCGACATACGTATATATATATATATATATATATATATATATATATATATATATATATATATAAAACTATATAATAGTGAATTTGTAGATATAGAAATTGCAGAATGATGTATGCATATGAAATTTTCCTTTTTTCATTTAGTTGTGAAGTACTTGACCGACGATAATATTCATTTTAGAAAAACCTTTTTCTTTGGATTTATTGAACTTATAACTAAACTCAACTAAAGGGGTTCTATTCTATATTTATTTGTTTTCACACATTTTACTCGGTTGTATATCCATGTTAACTAGTGTTAAATGTGCTGCATAACTTCAGTTGTGTCCCTGCGGTAAATCTCTTTCGACAATCAATGAGAACTAAATCCGACCTTTGCAGACGGCAAATGCTTTGTTATCACGACACACAATAGCCTTATCATACTGGCATTCACTCGGGCAACATTTCATGTCCCGAACGGCTTTGTAGCGGTTACTTTCATCTCACGTGATAACTGTGGTCGAAAGATGTATGTCTTACTCGTCGGTATCTGATTGACCAATTGCCGAGTATTTCTCTCGTGAATAAGATAATTACGATGTATTAGTGCCAAGACAAAGCCACTTATTGTAAGAGTGTGAAAGATGGCGTTGTATGAGTTTGTGTTGAAGGTGTAGACCGGCTTGGAAAGATGTTTTATAGTAAGCGCATTTGTATTCGCTTGTGCGTTGCCAGAGGCAATTTATATGCGCGCTGTTTGAAAATGTATTGAATGGTCAAAAGGTACACAATCAATTACCATCAACAACGTAAATCTCGTAATCTTTCAAAAACAATTAAGTTGTAATCAAGAAACATTTGTAAAGACCAAATACATTTCACAGTTTTTCGTCATAAAAAGGGAGCACGCAACGTTCTTCGCGTGTTTATTTAAATCAGTCGGAGTTTTTACCAATGATATACAACAAATAAAGTCACTAAATAAATTCGACTAGGGGTTTTACAAACCTTATAAACAACATTAATTAAAGACATATATGTGCGTGCGTGTGTATAATATAATGTGTATATATAATATTCTCAAATAAATATATTAATATTTATATATATATATATATATATATATATATATATATATATATTCAAGTGATAATTACTGCCAGTCTACGCCCTATAACAGACTCGAGGAGAATACGAATGCCAGTTGTGGGACTCGACCACTGTCAATAAATTCAATACTGTCTTTAATGACATATGATCTTACACTCAGCAATTAATAATCACCATTTATCGAGATGTGTACTTATACATAAAGTCACGTAAGCGATCTTGTAGCAACCAAGACAGCGAACCGTGTAGAAAAAAAAACAGTAAATGCGCTCTCTTTCTGAAGTATGCACGAAGAAAAATTAGCGGCCTTATTCTCAATACACTAAGTTTACGCAAGAAACCTTAAAATTAAGATAAATATTAAAAAAATGTTAATAAAATGTTGTCTACCTACGGGAAGTATGACCACCCGCACACACACACACCCACACATACAACCCCCACACACATACACACGCACATACACACACACACACATATATATATATATATATATATATATATATATATATATATATATATATAAGAATAATTAAATATATCTACTCACACACTACATTTATATTTATTTAAAGCACAAAATAAAACTGTTTGTAACGGAGGTCTGATAGATTATGTTTCGATCCTGGCTTGAGATAGCTGCCTGTTTACAGTACTGTATATAGACGAGTATATATATATACATATATATATACACACACATATATATATATATATATATATATATATATATATATATATATATATATATATATATATATATATATATATATATGCCACACATTGATCCAAGGGAAACTAAAACTTACAGCTATACTTTCAAATAATCTGAAATAAGCTCAGACGGAAACTTGATTCCAAATAGATTTAATAGTTTATATCTCTCCTTCTTTTGGAAATAGTGTGCGCTTATGAATATCTCTAGTATCACATAATGCTTATACACTGGTAAATTAACTTAATGCAGTAAAACCAAATAGAGGAGATATGACGTGTGAGATTTTTATAATCAAGCTTTTCTTTTACGTTAGTTCAGATCATTTGAAAGCAAAGCAGCAAGGTTATGCCTTCCCTCTATTAAGGCTAGATGTTTTCGGGAAAATACCAGATATTTTGTAATGCACATTCAAATCTATGTAATTCGTGATTTTATCAGGCTTTGCTTTGAAATATGATTATATTTTCTGTGTTTAATATCATACGCATTGTAAACAACTCATATAAATATTTAAAAAAAAAATTGATTGACTATTTAAAAAGTAAAAATAAAAGACGTAATTAATTAAATAAAACAAGTAAAGAACAAAAAAGGGATACAGTATTGACGAGCGATGTTGTTAACGAAATATTATCAGCCAGCCCTTGCTCGGCAAATAGTATCATTTTTGTTAACTCTCTCTATATAACCTTAATCAGATGCCGACATTGCCGTTTTGATTTATAACAGTTATGGCGACCAATAAGTTGCTAGGGCAACTAACACCCAATCAGAAGATATTGTCTCAAAAACGTCAATGTTCAAAAATCAGAAAAAAACGTCTTTTCGATTTCTTACTTATCCTGAAGACTTTTGAACACCAGTAATTTTATTATAACTTTCGTTTTAATGAACAAAAATTAAACATGGTTACTGTTCAATATTGCTAACGAAAGGAGCTATGAACTGTAAAAAAATATTGTGGACTAAGTGACTGCAAAGAGGCATGTGGAGCTTACTCCATGTGCACCGTGATGGATTTCAAACTAAGGTAGGCACCCAATCCATTCGATTTGAAAATGTTGATTTCACCGATTTTGATGTTAATAAAAGTATTGGAAGTAAGAAACACGCGTTAATCATTATGAATCCTAGGCAGAAGTGGAAAGCCCTGCTACTATATACTATAACGTAGTTAACTAGTTGAGAAGTAAAATAAAAGACAATGCGCCTAATTTTGTTACAAGGTTGTTTGATTAAGGTGGACTGCGATGTAATATTCGAAGAGCTATTCATTTCATATAGTAACCAAGTGTTACTCGCAGATTCCTGAGACTTTTGGTTGAAGTAAAGAAATACACACACACATATATATATATATATATATATATATATATATATATATATATATATATATATATATATATATATGGGGGTGTTGTGTGTGTGTGTGTGTGTGTGTGTGTTTGTATGTGGGTGTATACTTAGTAGTTTTCTCATAAATCTGTAAAAAATGCAGATACATATGTCTTGGATATGTTATAGCATAATTCATACAAATTTAAACCATGTATTTGTTTCTTCAGTTTGAGAACGACACCGTGAATGTAGTTTTCGTTATTTATAGCAAAAGTGCGCCACTTAACGATATAGACTTGAAGAATTCGATCGCCGACCTGAACGTCCCTGGTTTAATAAACCAAGCATCTGTAGACGTTTACCTTAGTCATTGTCATAAATACTAAGTAAAAAATCATGGAGAAAAACACCTTCCTTAAAACGTGGAAGAAATAAACCTTCTGCTGGAACGACAGGCCGCACAGAGATAATTAAACTGTATATTACATTTGTAACCATCTATCTCCTGATACGATTCTTGTGTGATGCCTGCTTTTTGTTTACGCAAATTTATTCGCGATAAGACATACGATCGAATTTTGAAAGATTACTGAAGTTTTTTTTCTTCTGAGAGTGTGTCTGCTTGCAAGTTAAATGCTTGTGCGCGTGTGCACTTTAGGCAGTGGGATAAAGCCTATGTAATTTATATGCATTCCATAGATGATTGAGTCCAATTTCTTTAGTCAATAACGAACTATCTTAAACTTCGAATAATTATATGTAACCTGCGTCAGAATTGAGAAGTTTGTTTCAATAAGCCGCTAACTATTTTCTCAACCGAAATTAAGAAAGAACGAATGTGCAGAGATCCATGTTAGTACAACTAAACAATTAGTATCTATTTTCACTTTTAATGCTTATAGAAACTGATAGCATTACCCCGCACACACACATATATATATATATATATATATATATATATATATATATAGTATATATATATATATATATATATACATATATATATACATATATATACACATGTATGTAAAGGTATTTACTTATTTGATATATATATATATATATATATATATATATATATATATATATATATATATATATATATATATATTGCTGTACCCTGGCACGCGTTGCTGTGGCTGGATTTGGTGTAATCGAAGACTCCCTATCACTGCGGCTGTAGCACCCCGCAATCTACCAAGAAAATAGATTGTTATATACGAACGTGAGACGGCCGGTCCCACCCCCCAAAAAACGAAGAATAAAAATGAAGAAAAATGGAAAAAAATAAGTTCCTCTGAGGAAAATCCTGAAAAAGGGTTAAAAACGAAATAAACGATGAAAATAGAGAGAAAAGCATCGAAAAAAACGAAATGTAACGGAAATGACTGATTATATGTTTAAATCAGGCTATTTTACAAAGTAAAAACGATGTTGAACTTGGCGAAGGAGAGGAAAGCCGGAAAGATAAAGGAAGTAAATAAACAAATGGAAAGATTGCGAAAATGGAAATAGAGGAAAGAAAAAAAAAAGAAAAATGAGATGCTGAACTTGCAGAAAAGAGATGAAAAAAAACGGAAAAGAGAATGATGAAAAGATGGGGCAAATGAAAAACAGAGAATAGTTACATAAAAAACCCCAAAAAATAAAATAAAAAATCAAAAGAAACAATGCTAAACTCGCCGAAGTACACGAAATGGAACGGAATTGAAGTATTATAAGTTGTATTTTAATGAAAGAAAATGTAAAAAAAATTGGGTTGTTTTTGTTTTTATTTCTAACTAACGTAAAAGTAACGTGGGGCGTTTCACCTAAATTGCAGTCCAGTTTTTTTTATAAAAAAACTTAACCGGTGTTCGTTCATATCTGTCTCCGGTTAACGGTCATGCACGGTGTAAATGGGGGTCGGTGGAAGTATGAATTTATTAGAGAGAGAAGAATTTGCTACTTCCATTGATGGTAACCGGGTTTAACAGTGGACTCCTACCAGATAAAAACATAAGAAGCTCCAATCAGCGAGGTAATTGATAGGTAATATGCCTATAGCACACCGCAGATATCGTGATGCAGTTTGTGCATAGCACATCTGCATGAAATGTTTAGATTTTCAATCTTATTAAGGCTAAATTCGGAAAAATGAGTTCATTTTATTTATATAGAGAAGAATATATATATATATATATATATATATATATATATATATATATATATATATATATATATATATATAGTGACACGCCACACATATATGGTTGGTTGGTTGGTTGTTTTTTGTTTTGCATATCAACCCTTTCAGATTATTTAATTTTGAATCACAAGGTTTTATAAGAAACATGTTTTATTAGAATATATTTGTTGTGTTCAAGTCGGTTTCTATGTAATCTATAGTTGGGGCCCTTACAGGTACTAAACTCCGGGTCAGAGTGGACCTGGGAGCAATGAAGAGTGTCTTCGCACTCCCCAAAGCCCGCAACCTGGGACTTCACCACTGGATATAGTTTACGGTCATATCCAGGGCCAGGCATATATATGTAAGCATATTTACAATATATATATATATATATATATATATATATATATATATATATATATATATATATATATATATATACATGTATATTTACAATGTAATACTCCTATTCTGTCTGTCTGTGTGTCTGTCTCCTTTTTAAAATTCTGTCTCCTCCTTGACGGATGGTCGCTTCGCGGCGTGCAGTAGCTCAAAATAGTGCATATAGGATGCAGAACTTTATTAGAGCTGATTAATTTGTTAAAACAATTGCTAAGTAATTCAAAAAGGTTGTTCAAATTTGAAAGAAATGACAACTTAGCGAGTATAGCACCCATGGCGTCGTTGTACGCATGCGCACGACCTGTAACAATATGCCTTTATTTAGTAAATTTACAACTGTATGAAAATAGCTGTCTCTTTGGTGAAGTCCGGTGCGTCATCTATTACTAACTCCAATGTTGTGAGCTCAGGCTCCACCATTTCTTTTTTTTTTTTTTTTTTTTGCTTACATTCCAACATTTTTTATATTTAAATGTTACGTAATGATTATACAAGAACACTTTTATCTAAAAAATACAGAACATTTTTTGCTGTACATGACGACAATATCGAATTCAAAATATATTGGATATATTATATATCAGCTTATTTGTTGAATTCCAATACTCACGTAAACAGATCAAGTAATGGAATTTTGTGTTGAATTCATTCCTAACCTACTAAACCGATCATTAATGATTTTTAGAGTGTGCATATGTTTTTATATTCGTATGTATTGAATTCACTCTTAAACTAATTAACCGATTATTATGAATTTTTATTATGTATATATGTAAACTGTTTTTGACTCCTAATGGGGGTAGTTATTTATTTGGTGCCCACCACACCAAAATGTGGCACAAGGCCGGAAGGTGGAAACAGGCAAGGCCCCTCAAAGGAGGGGCACTCTTGCCTCATCAAAAATTGCATGTGCACTCCCGTCGGCATTCCCCTGTAGGGGCGCCTCAGGCGACACGCAATTAACTTACCCCACCAGAAAGCCTGGTGGCAAGGCCTGGGAGGGTGATCCTCCTTGGTAGTAGCCTAGTGGTGTATCTCAGCCCCTAACCTGTTAAGTTGAGTGTCAAGAACGGAGTCTTGACGAATACGACTACCCTGTCTCCCTGTGGAAGGTGGGGATCCAGCAGGACCCCCCCTAAAGGAGGAGCACTCCTGCAATTGTAAAAATTGCCTGTGTAACCCCATTGGCATTCCCCGGTTGGGGCGCCTCAGGCAGTAAGCGATAAACTTACTCCACCGGAGAGCCCAGTGTACATGCCTGGGAGGGTGGACCTCCTTGGTATTACCCAGGCGGTGTACCTCAGTCCAACAGGTGCTGGTCCGGTTTCCGGTTCCTCTCCTGTCGTGCTGTGCATCAAGAACGGATCCTTGACGAGTACTTCTACCCTATCTCCCTGCAGCTGAAGCCGCTAGGAGACCTTCCTTATAAGGCAGGTAATGGGGGTATGTGACGAATGGATTCGTCAACCATATTTATAACAACCTGCTGTGCTAAACAACCAATAAAACCTTTCAAAATTATTATAAACATTGTCGAATTTTGGATTCAATCAGTTCGCAGTTGGACCGTATTTGATTCTTGGCCGCCATCTTGGTTACTGCCAAACACTGATCTGAACTACGCCGCCATCATTATTCAACATAATGTCTCAAAACTTAACAATATATGATTTTATAATTATGTAAATATGATTATATATTTCTATTACTGGATTCACTCCTAGAATAATTAACCGATCACTATGAATTTTAATGATATGTATATGTATTCTTTCTTTCTGTGTGTATGTATATGTATATTTCTATGCATTTAATTCACTCCTATACTAATTAACCGTTCATAATTAATTTAACTTGGGTGTGTATGATTATATATTCATATGTACTGGATTCACTCCCAAACTAATTAACCGATCATTATGAATTTTATTTATGTGTATATGATTGTATATTTCTATGTATTGGATTTACTCCTAAACTAATTAACCGATCATTATGAATTTTATTTACGTGTATATGATTGTATATTTCTATGTATTGGATTTACTCCCAAACTAATTAACCGATCATTATGAATTTTATTTACGTGTATATGATTGTATATTTCTATGTATTGGATTCACTCCCAAACTAATTAACCGATCATTATGAATTTTATTTATGTGTATATGATTGTATATTTCTATGTATTGGATTTACTCCTAAACTAATTAACCGATCATTATGAATTTTATTTACGTGTATATGATTGTATATTTCTATGTATTGGATTTACTCCTAAACTAATTAACCGATCATTATGAATTTTATTTACGTGTATATGATTGTATATTTCTATGTATTGGATTTACTCCTAAACTAATTAACCGATCATTATGAATTTTGGTTACGTGTATATGATTGTATATTTCTATGTATTGGATTTACTCCTAAACTATTTAACCGCTCATTATGAATTTTGGTTACGTGTATATGATTATATATCTCTATGTATTGGATTCACTCGTAAACTAATTAACTGAGCATTAATAATTTTAAGATGAGTATATGATTATGCATTTCTGCGCATTGTATTAACTTCTAAAGCAATTAACCGATCATTATTAATTTTACTTATGTGTGTACGATCATATATTTGTATGTATTGGATTCACCCCTAAACTTAACCGATCAGTATTAATTTAAAGGATGTGTATATGATTATATATTTCTATTATTGGATAAATTCTTAAACTAATTAACCGATCATTATGAATTTTAATTATGTGTGTATGTTTATATATTTGTATGTATCGGATTCATTCCTACACTAATTAACCGATCATTCTGAATTTCACTTATGTGTGCATGATTATATATCTGTATGTATTGGATTCCTTCCTAAACTAATTAACCGATAATTAATAATTTAATCATGTGTATATGATTAAATATTTCTATGTATTGCATTCACCACTAAACTAATTAACCGACCATTATTAATTTTAAGGATGTGTATATGTCTATATATTTCTATTATTGGATAAATTCTGAAACTAATTAACCGTTCATTATGAATTTTTATGATGTGTATATGTTTACATATGTTTACGTATTAGACTTACTGCTAAAATAATTTACCGATCATTATGATTTTTAATTAAGTGCATATGTTTATATATTTGTATGTATACACTCATACACTAATTAACCGATAAGTATGAATTTTTATTATGGGTATGTGATTATATATGGTTGTCTCTTGGATCCCCTCCAAAACTAATTAACTGATCATTATGGATTATATGTAATGGATATGTTGTCATAGGGCTATGGATGTCATATTCCCAAATCACATACAATGGCCATTTACTTTGTTAATGCATTAATGTGTATAAGGAATTCCATCCAACTATTAAGGTACTCGTACAGTATAGTACACATATGAAAATCTTATGTAAAATCATCGAGTAGTTTAATCTTTATATTAGAAATAAAATACTTACACAGTATCCTACCCAAGAAATACGGTGCGTGTGCAGTATCATACATGAAAAACAAAGAATACCCTACGTGTGACGTACATAAGTTATCAAACCCATAATTCCGTGTAATATTCGAGTAGTATAGCTTACATATAAAAATGTGTGCTTCTTTAATATAGCACTTAGATAAAAAAACAAATTCTTACCCTGACGAACATAAAATTTAGCACAACAGATAATATCATAAAAGTATTAAATTCATTCATTTTTGAATAAGAAAAAAGTTATTGTACAGTATCTTACACAAAAATAAGGTACTTGTACAGTATCCTACCCAAGAAGTAAGGCAGTTGCACAGTATAGTAACCATATGAAAACAAAGTAAATTGTACTGGCGACATACATGAAAGTAATCATAACCGAAAAGTATGTCATATATTTGAGTTGCATGACATTTATATAAGAAATAAGGTGCTTCCTTACAATAGCACTCTGATGTAAAAAAAAACTCCCCCCTGTGGCACACGGAAAAGTTTGCACAATAGAAAATTATGTAAAATTATCGAGTAGTTTCCTCTATAGCTTAGAAATGAGGTTCATTATCCTACACAAGAAACACTGTACTTATGCAATAGAGTACTCATCTGAAAAACAAAAAAATAACCTTACCTGTGACGTGCATAAAATTTAGTAAAACCGAAAATTATGTAATATATTCGGGAAGTATTACTTTTAAATGTGTAATAAGGTTCTTCTTCACTATAGCACTCTGATGGAAAAACAAACTCTTACCTGTGATAACAGAAAAGTTTTCACAACATAAAATTATGTAGATTATTTTAAAGATCTATTATACATTACCCGCCCTAGGAAGTTTTTTTTTCCATATACGTGCTGTAAATTTCCTGTCATAGGGAAAGTAGATTAATTTAATACATATAACACCTGCCTTAGGATAGGTAAAATATTATTTTGCTGAATATGGCAAATGATACATAGACATCAAAACTTCCTCTATAATCAGAATAACAGGTGTGTTAAAAGATTTTCTCATTGTCTTATACGGTTCCGAGCAATGCCAGGTGGCTTTGCTAGTTATATATACATCCATGCCTATATGTATGTATGTATGTATGTATCTATCTATCCATCTATCTAGTTATATATAAATACACACAGACAGACAGACACACACACACACACATATATATATATATATATATATATATATGTAAGTAAATTTTTGGTACAACAGAATGGAAGGATAAATTTTAGAGGAAACATCATTTAATCTAAATACCAAAAAACAAGAAATGGGCAGATGAAAATAAAATTTTTTTCCTTAAGGCCTTATCGTCTGACCCTCTAAGAGGAGACGTCAGAATGATAGATTAAAAACTAAGAAAAACGAATGAGGGAAGTGGGGAACTTTGGTTGCAGTTGGAAGAACAGTGAAAAAAAAAAAAAAAAAAAAAAAAAAATTAAAATTCTCACTGTTCAGGTGGTTTTAAATCAATGAATATCTCCAACTGATGTCTAAGAATCTTTTTTTTTTTGTCTACACAGGCTAGGTCGAGAGTTGTTAATAACTAACGCCTCAATGATATTGAGGTGATAGTTCGACCTAGCACTGTATAAAACAGAAAACCACCCATCGGAATATTGATCGGCACACCTATTTATACTCAACAAGTGATCGCCAATGGCAGACTCATGAGCCTGGGAGTGCCCGGATGCTCTCAAAACCTGGTGTAGTCGAATATCCCGAGGGATATGTTGGGATATTCTCATTTCTAATCTTTGGGACGTTTTGCCAACGTAGTCAGCTCCACACTGACAGACGAATTTATAAACAACAGAGTTCTTTTGAATGGTTGGCAAAACATCTTTACGAAAAGAAGAGAAAAAGGTTCGAGTTGTGTAAACTACTCGAAGCATAGTAGCTGGAAAACACCGTTGAGTAACAGAAGAAATCCTTTTAACAATATGTAGGCCATCAGGACCCAACCATGGTAATTTTAAATAAATGGGACACCGTGATGGACCAATATGTTTACCGCTATTAAATGTAGTAATTTTACGTTCAATAGTAGATTTTATTATATTAATGGGATATCCATTATTAAGAAAAATATTTATGATTTCACCAAGTTCCGTATCAAGACGGTTTGGTGAACAAATCATAAGTGCACGATGCGTAAGAGCGCTAATGAGGTTTATTTTTCTAGACTGAGGGGCAAAAGATATATATATATAAAACTTTAAATATATATATATATATATATAAAACTATATATATATATATATATATATATATATATATATATAAAACTTTAAATCTTCGCACGAGACAAGTCAATTATCAAAACCAGTACTGACTTTTCAGAAAGAGACCTTGAGATACTACAGGTGGGCAGAGAACACTTCAACATCACTTCCGTGTATAAACCACCAGCAACTGCCTTTTCATGGCCGCTAACATCCAAAAACGCGAGCCTATACATTAGTGACTTTAACAACCATAGCACCACTTGACAAAGAGACAAACAGTGATGGGGGAAGCAGTAGAGGCATGGACTGTTGCAAATGAACTCAAACTTCTCCACGATGCAAAGGATCCCAAACCCTTCCAAACTGCCCGTTGGAGACGGGGATGTAACCCTGATCACGCATTTATTTCATCAAAGCACTATGGAAATCTAGAAAAAACTGTGGGAAGCCCAATGCCAAGAACCCAACACCGACCAATATTTATTGATAGAAGACCGATCATTAGGCCACAGAAACCAACAGACTAGGCGAGGGTTCAATTTTCGTAAGACCAATTGGGAAGGCTATACCTCAGATCTAGAACAAGCCATTACACCATCACCCCGCTACCAGGTGAATACAACGCCTTCCAATCCCTGATTTGGAAAGTAGACAGGAAAAAACCTAACAAGAGGGTGCAGGAAAACGTACATCCCTGGTTTCACGGAACTAAATGAATATATATCCAAGCTTATAATGAAGACCCATTTGCTGAAAACACGTTAGAGCTCGGAGAGAATTTGCTTGCTTCCATCAGTAGCGAACACAAAGAGCGCTGGCAAGAAGTCATAAGTAACATTGATATGACACACAATAGCAAAAAAGCCTGGATGACAATAAAAAAGTTACACTTAGAAAAATCTCCTCAGTCTCGAATTACAGCCGTGACACCCAAGCTAATAGCCCATCAACTGCTACTGAATGGCAAACCGCAACAAAAAGGAAGAAAAAAATAATGAAAGCCGAACTTAGCCACGGCATGCAAAACAACAATACCCATCTAGAACTATTCTCAGAAGCCGAATTAACCTCAGCAATATGTCAACTAAAAAATGGAAAGGCATCGGGCCTTGATGGAATAACCACAGAGATGGTAACACACTTTGAAACAACTGTAAGAAATTGGTTAGGGACCCAAATAAATTACTGTGCTTCATCCCTCAAACTCCCTAAAATCTGCAAAAAGGCAAGAGTAGTAACCATTCTAAAACCTGGAAAAGATCCCAAATCACCCAAGAGCTACCGAGCTATCTCCCTACTGTGCATTCTCTATAACCATATGAGCACATGATACTTGCCAGAATAACGTAAACAGTGGAAGAACAACTCTCAGCTGAGCAAGCTGGCTTAAGACCAAGCCAGTCATGTTGTAGCCAGATGTTAAACCTGACCCAATTCATTGAGGATTGATTAGAGACCAAAAAAATAACAGGCCGTGGGTGTGTACACCTTAGAGCAGCCTATGACACTATCTCCCATAGGTTACGCATACTAAATGTAGCCCAAGTGATGCAAAACACAGCATTAGTGAGCATAATTGAATGCCTACGTAGTAATCGGCTTTTCTGTGTTGAGATGGATGGAAAAACGAGTAGATGGTTTATCCAAAACAATGGCCTCCCACAATGTTCAGTTGTTGCTCCAACCCGATTCAATATCTACACTAGCGAACAACCACAATGCCCAAACATACAAAGATATATATATACATATATATATACATATATATATATATATATATATATATATATATATATATATATATATATATATATATATATATGCAGATGACATATGCATCGGCACACAGACAAATAGTTTTGACATAGAAGAAAGACTCTCTGATGCGCTAGCCACTCTCTCTAGGTACTACAAATAGTGGTATTGAAATGCAACCCCAAACAAGACCCAGGTTTGCGTCTTTCATCTTAATATTCGCCAAGCAATTCGGAGCCTAAGCGTCATCTGGAATGACAACATGCTTACACATGAACATTTCTCAGTTTACCTGGGGGCAACTCTGGACAGAATACTCTCTTTTAGAAAACACATTACCAAATTGAAAGGCAAGCTGTCATCACGAAACAGCCGTCTCAGTAAGCTTGCACCCAGCAATTAGGGTGGCGACCCCCAAAACACTGGGGCAAACAGCACTCGCACTGTTCCATTCCACAGCGGAGTATTGTGACCTACTATGTGCAAGATCATGCTATGCCCATAAAATTGATGTAGAGCCTGAACAAGGCATACCGGACCATAACTGGTGGCCTAAGACCAACTTCTTTGCCAGCCTAATTCTGCCTAACTGGTATTCCAGTACCAAATATTGGGCCCTCTTTGCTCAAACCAAGACCGTAGGAAGGCAAACAGCACCGCCGTGCGATGGGTTAATTTCTATTGCGATAAGATATGATGACCTATATGATTTGATGTTTATCTACAAGTATTTAAAAATAAAAAAAAAACATCGATCTCTTTTGCAAACCAGATAACAACGTAAGAACAAATTATAAAGAAAAATAAGTAGATAATGAAATTGGTGTCCCATCGGCTGTCAAAGTACGCATCCTGCATGAATAGCTTGTATGGGTAGACAATCATTTTTAAATGTATAGGAAATCATGCACAAATATATTATTTCGCGCTTGAGTTTTAATAATATAAAAAAAAATTAGTCATAAAGCAAGATACATGTTTAAAACGCACATCGTTACATGGATCTATACATTTATTTATTTTCTTGTGGGAATTTGTTATAATGGAATGATATAGCCCCCCTCCGGACAATAAGATAGACACTGTAGATATCATCTTAGCTATACAAATGAAGGTTCTATGAATGGGGTTGTTCACGTCGACTGCAGCCCCGTTTGTGGCTAACAACCCCGATTCGGGACAAGTTTGGCCACAGCTGCTGGAGTCAAAAGTTGCGTCAGGTGTAGCTTCCCGAATCTTCTTCCTGCAGCACTTCTCACGCAGATTCTCTATACAGGAGATCTCAAATGAGACGGCAGCCTGGCGGACATTACGTCGCCAGGTATCACAGTCAGCAGCGAGAACAGACCACTGGAGGTGGTCAATGTAGCAGTCATCGAGGGACTTTTTTAGATAGTCTTTACAGCTTTTTTTCGAAGCCCCTCTGTCACGACGGCCAGTAGAGAGTTCGCCATATAAGACTATATTCAGCAGGCGATGATTCTCCATTCTGGAAATGTGGCCAACCCAGCGTTGCTGTGACTTCAGCAGCATGGTCTCGATGCTGGTGATTTCCGCCGCTCGATGACCTCAACATCGGTGACATTCTCTCAAGTGGACTGAGCATGGTGCGGAGAGAGCGCTGATAAAAAACGGCCGAGGACTCGTAATTGGTAGCGGTACATTGTCTACGACTCTGAGCCGTAAAAGAGGGTGGAGAGTACTACCGATCTGTGCACACTGATGTTTGTGCAATTTTTTAAGTGTCTGTTTTTCCATACTCTGTTGCAGAATCTGTCAAAAGCGCTGCTTGCCTTGACCAGTCTGTTGTCTAATTCTCTGTCGAGTTTGCCATACGATGTGATGGTAGACTCCAAGTTGGTAAATTGGTAAACGGCCTTCGGGTTGTCTACCCAATGGTGATGTGGGGAGGGTGTTACTCTGTGAGAGCTTCTCCCGCTTAGGTCAGCAACTGACCTTTGGTCTTGGTCAAAATTTTGGTCGTGATCGTCTGGCCTCCGGGAGCTCTTCACCTAAAATACTCAGCGTCTCAGCTCTGCGTTGATTTCTGCTGAAAAGCAAATATCCTCGCATGTGTGTCAGAAAAGAAAGAATACATACCCAGGTTTTCTAACTACGAAAAAGGTAATCTCACAAAAGTTACAGGTTTTTACACATGTACATCGTCAGTTCACCAAAACATCAAAGTTATCACAAAATCTTATTCTTCAGTTTCTCGATGGCGGTCAGGATTGATGGAGGGGGTCTGGGGCGTTCTTGGACCGTGTGCCCTTCTCGAGCTTTTGTTTCAATCTTGAGATTTCGACCCGAGTAGCCGCTCTTGTTAATGGGGGTTTCTGCTGATCTGCTGAACCAACCAGGGCCAGACACGTCTTCTCGGGAAACTCCATATCCATTTGCATGTGTGCATTTTCGAAAATCTGATAGTTTTTGACCACTTGAAGTCGTATGAAAAGGATTTCCTTGTTAAACTCAGATTTTCAGAACGGCGGACATATTGCTGAATTGCACACACGCAATTTGGATCTGGAGTTCCACAAAAAACGTATTGAACTCTGATTGGTTGAATTGACTACCAGACCCCAACCTGGTCCTGAATATTTAAACAAGTGTCCAGTTTTTTCTTAGCAGAATGAGCCGGAAATCTCGAAAGAACAACACCTGCTCTGCAGAACGACCCACATCCCCCTCTCTATTTGTCCTGGCCAGCCATCCAGTGACGAAGAAATAGATTTGTGAGTCTTAAAATGTTTTAGTTAACTGAACGATGTACATATGTAAAAAAATAAGTAACTTTTTTGAAATTTACTTTTTATGGTTAGAAACCCTGATTTTGTCAGTTTTCCTTTCCGGCGCATGCAAAGAACATTTGGCTTTTCAGCAGAATTCAACAGAGAGACGCCGAGAATCCATGTGAAGGACACCCGGTTAGCTTGAAATCCTTTCACACGACCTCAAATGATCTAATGCTGTCAATTTTCTCTACTAAGAAACTCAGAACGTCTGAGTCGCGCTTCTTCAGGCCAGACAATGCAATAGTTCCTTATTCTGACATCTGCTGCCATTCTCTCAAACAATAAAGATATCTGTCTGCTTTTTATCAAACACAATACACTCGGCCCTTTTTATAGGTCACCTGTCGCTGTCCAGGATTCAATTTTCGTTTCGTGGAAAAGCTCAGCATAGTTATCCGGTTTTATTCAGAGTTTTAGGGGATTGTAACCTTTTTTTTAACCAACATTCATGCCACTCAGTTCTTTCTCAGTTCGTGATTCCCTAATTTTTCGATTATTCAATTTAGTTAAAATTGTTTCTTTTTTTCGACCAAAAGTAGTAAGAGTTATTTCCCCTGTTCAAACAAGTGTTTTTTCAAGGGTTTACAAGAGTCGTTCCCCTTTTCCAATAATTTTTTTCGCAGAATTTAAGTCAAAATTTATAAGATTTTCTTTCATTTACAGAACAGTCCCTCAATAGAAAGTGCACACCCCCAATCAGGGTACTAAAGAAGAAAGAAAAAAGTAAATTCCCAGGGTCTCTTTTAGTTATACTGTGGGTGGATACTCCGCCTAAAAAAGGCGACTCTGGTCGGCCAATAAAGTCAAACAAGAATAAGAACAAATTCCCACGGGTTCCTCGCTTGGTTATGCCGCATGTCCTTCAAAGATAACTGGCAAAAAGAACACATTATGTCTATAGCAACCGATATGTGACTCGTATATAGATTGCCATTCAGACATCACTGATAAAAAAGGATACGATATGTGCATAGCAACCCATAGACACATCTTCTCCTCTGAACCAAGGAAAATAATTATTCATAATTAAATATATTTCACCTAATGAACGACTGCGGCCGATCAAATGTCGTCATACATTGAAATAAAAGAATTCTCCAGGGCCAAAGAACGCTGTCATCTTCGTCGATCTCTCAGAAGGACTGCATTACCACACCATGCAGATTAGGCATAATCGACTGGGTAAATCGCCAACAAGAACAGTCCCCGGTCATCGTAATCCAACGCCCTTCGATTGAATCGTCATTATTATCCCTTACTCCGAATGACCACAGGGTTGCTGAAGGTCGGAAGCATTACCCTCTTTGTTTCCCTTCGATGTTTCTAAAACACATGTAAGCTATTTCCTTATGAACGGTATATAAAAATATAAGAAGTCAACCACGTGCCCCCCAGCGCCCCACGCAGGCCCTGCGTTTGAGCAGACCCTGCTCAGAGACAACCACGAAACCACTCAAGAAAGCAGGTTACTTTAATCACTACCTATTCTAACTCCTAAAGTTCAGCTGAAATGCCCCGGAATTCATCTCAACTAATCTAGATTTAAAAAAAAAAATACTAAAAAATTCGTAATGTTTCACGGCCTCGCAAGCCTACTGGTTCAAAAGAATCTCTGTTTACGCAACGATATCTTCCAAGAACTTCTGTTTTTTTACAAATGTCTCACGGTGCGAACGCCACATGCACGATTTACTCGAAATGAAAACTCCATCAAGAAAAATTAAATAAGAATCGCATTTCCCGCTAAAAAATGTGCACTCCAATTAATTATTACCTCACTCAGTAATACTTATAATCATTTTCAATTAATCCCACTCAATTAGCGACCTCCTGAATCTTATCTCTCGATTAAGAAATCCTTCCCGACCGAGATAAAAGGTCATTTCCTTCTCTAATGTTAATTTAATAGCCGAAATAAACTCTCCCAATTATTTTCAACTAAATTTTTGTCACATCTGTTTCACCGACGAGTTCCTTTCACACCGAGGTAAAGGGATAGCAAAAAAAAAAAATTGTTATAATTTTAAAAAAAAATTCAAAAAAAAATTCCAACTCTCAAAATGAACACATTTATTTCATTCAACTGAATTCAATTAATATCTGTTCGTTGCTACTCTGGTGGTAAATCATCAATCGAAGCCCCAATCATAATTATCCATAACAATGCGCGTAGGGAGGTGGGTGAGTGTTGATAGTGAGGTTCATCACGACGTGACCGCCACCCACCTTCTCCACTGACACCATTCTAGCCAGCTTATCCCCCGCCGACCCACACATAAACACCCCTCTCCCCTCTACACAGCGGAGACTCGCTTTTCTTCCTTCCTTTCTACACTATCTACATAAAATGACATTTTGAATATTCTTTTCATTAGATTTACACAATATTTCTTTTTAACGTATTTCTCTAAACACAGGCGACCATAGAGAAAAAAAAAACCCATACAATTTTACGAGACATGCTCATACCTGAAACGTACTTCACATTCTTTCTTTTCTTTTCCTTTTTATAATTTTTCATAACCATCCCGCTTAAAAAAAACAGACTATAGCCGGTTCAGCTAACGTCTCCCCCAGTGTTCGGGTGGGTTCAATAGTCGCCGTTAAACAAGCTTTCTTCGGTGTCGGAGCCCACCTAATCCCAGAGAAAATTTGGTCCGGACACTTGGCGAACGGTTCTTTGATTGCTCAACTTTGCTCAATGGGATTTTCACCGCTAAAATAATCAGTGTGGGTGGTCCCAAACTGATTTTGCTCCCTGGCTTTGTGACCAGTCCTTACCGAGCGTTAGCTCTTTTCGTACGTTTGTCGATACATACACTTTCATTCGTCCGCCGCGGCCACCTAGTCATTCCCTCCTGTTGGAGGTCAGTATTATCTGCCTGGTTCAACTCTACATCCACAGCTTCAAGGGTTCCTTATCTCTCATCCTCTCTTACGCATCCACACCCAGTTAAGATGCAGCAATTTCTGTGCCAACCAGAACTGTCAGTTTGTCACCTCTCACCTCTACAGGACAGGTCATACCTCCCGACCCCTTCAGATTCTGACGCACTCATAGCGGCGTCTTCTCCGGTGACGAGCCTGAGCATGTGGCCGTAACAGATATTCTTCATCCGGCGACGGCTCGTTAATTCTCGTATGATTCTCGCCATATGACCGGCCTGTCTGCAGTCCAACAACACAATGACCTTGTAACACTTTGGGTCGCCAGTGCCCTTATATCCTGAGCGACCCACCGGCGTTTCTCGAAGCCGGTTTTAGGATGGATTGAACTCGGGTGACCGGTCCACTTATCTCGTGGTTTGGAGCCTCCAATCCGTTCCCTTTTGATTTTCCCTCGGGTTGAGCATATCGGCCAACTCCTAAGCGACGGTCACCCGCATCTGTGCAACATTTAGATTCGTGACCGTGTCTATAATTCTTGCAGCAGTAGGGCAGCAGATCCAAGATATTATCTCCCCATCTTCTCGGCCGTTCTGCCGCCCGATGACGCTTGTAATCGCACCTTAATCATAGATGGCCCATTCTTCCATGAACGGGCTAATAGTTTCCATAACGAATGCCCCATTCCAAGTAATTAGGGTCAGCTTCGCTTATCCCAGTCTTCCTCGATTAACTCCCGTGTGGGGGGGGTTACGTCGGCTGCCGATCTCCACCTCGGCTTCCTCACAAGGTAAGGGTTCTCCATGACTTCCTCCGAAAATCTCGAACTTCGAATCCGCCCCCAAAACCTGTCACTAGTCTGAGCAAGCTCTACCGCCTCGCTCATCTTAACGGGGTTATCTTTCAACACATCGGCCCTTATATCTCGATCCAGAGGAGCCTCACACAACAGGTTAGCCATCAGAACTTGTCTTGGCCCGCCCTCTCGGACCATCTGCTCCGAGAAAGCCCTTATCGCCAGCTTGGAAACTCTCTCAGCCAAACCACTAATCTGTTCCCCGGCTCGTTGACGGAGCCTTAATAATTCCCGGACTCCGTCAATGGCAGTTCTTTCACTGATGAATTCCTTAATTAAATCTTACCTAAACTGCTGCCGGGTAAGCTGGGCATTTTCTTGGAATTGTTTATGAACCTGTGTTAAAGAGAGGACATTCATATTGGAGAGAGACGGCTGACACACACACACACACACACACACACACACACACACACACACACACACACACACACACACATATATATATATATATATATCTGATGAGAGGGAGACAAATTTATACAATTGAGATGATGAGAGCGATACATTTATTGTAAGAGTTACATAGCGATGAGGGAGGCAAAGTTCAATTTACGGATTCCACATTACTTTTAGCTGTTGAAGGCAACAGTTTTACACAATCATTATTATAACTTCTTTGTTATCAGATCGACCGGTCGAATGATGATATCATCAAGGAATTCAAAGTCGTTCCACATGATTAAACGTTCTCCCTTCGCTCCTAAAGGGACCCTCTTCTGGTCATGTCAGTTCGTACGACCGACTCTGCAGACCTACCGAACCTCTCTGCCCGACTACCCCTGATCTTCGACTCATTAGCTCCTATTTTGAAAATTAATTTTCCTATGACGTCAGATGTGTGGTGTCAAAACGTGATCGATTCACATGGCTTAACCATAGCTTTCCAAAACAGACTACTGCAACAAAGAATTCTCACTAACCTATTTTTCAACCTGACTTTTTTTTCAATATGTTTTAAATTGCATTGTTAATTTTTAGCTGGCTATTTAATTCACTTTCCATAAAAGAATGCACAATTAAATTCTTTTTACCATACAAATATATCGAAACTATATTATATGATATTTTACAATGCAAAATTCTAACATCCCATTTTCTGAATCTATTTCTGAAGCTTGATTACAAATCTCGGTCTATCCTAATCTCATTTTCCACTCATCTAAGGTTCTTTTTACTCACAGCAAAAGGAGACACCCTTTTTTTAGGTAACACGTGGATCCTGGATCAGAGGCAACTTAGTATGCAAGAAGAATCATGTTCGCATCTTGAAGACCTTAAACATTCTGTTTCTTCCTTAGCGCATGTAGCCAGTCGTCGAGTTCTCTTGCCTCCCCACGGAAGCTCGGAATTTTTAAGTGCCTCAGTAAAGCTCGAAATGCTTCTGTGACTTTGGGTGAACCCAGACTCTGCTCTAACTATTTATGAGTTCCACATGGATCTGGTCAATTCGTACCATTACCATCCGAACCCACACCAACACCTCGGTCGTGATCCCGTGACCTCCTAAATATCCGTGGCCGCTACCCCTATTTATTATTTAAAGATAGGAGTTTGGTTTTAAATGCATTACCTTCAATGCATCTAAAACCAAACACCTATCATTACATCAAACACGCTCTGGTATCAATTGAAATTGATGGCTCCCGTCTGGGAGAAGCTCCGTGTTTTGACAAACTTCTGGGTGTGTCCTTTACTCCTTATCTGAAATGGAATAGGTACATCAAGTATGTTGCCAAGGTCGCTGGAAAGACGGTGAGATCCTTCTACCACTCCAGAAGATATCTCACTACTGATGCAATCTCTATCTATATAAAAGCCAAGTACGTCCAAGGATGGAATACTGCTGCCATATCTGGGCAGGGGCTGCTAAATACAGCCTATCCTGCCTTGAGGGATTACAAAATAGACTTCGTGGCTTAGAGGGGGATGCCCTTTTCTCTACCCTGCAACCTCTCTCCCACAGATGAGACGTTGCGAGCCTATCCTTATTTTATCGTTATATTCATGGAAGGTGCTCGTCTGAACTCCAATCTCTGGTCCCCCCTCGCCAATCTTTCATGAAAAACACCCGTCTAGCTGAATCCACTGTGAAAAATTTCCCCACTCTTTATCTGTGCCTAGATCAAAACGTGGATTCCATGAACAAAGCTTCTTTAATAGAAATGCAGGCCTGTGGAACTCTGTTCCGTCTGCCTTCTTCCCACCTGACTACAACTTGGATGTCTTCAAGTCCAGCGTAAACAAATTCCTAATGGACCACCCCCTTAAGTAAACCCTTCATCAAATCTCCACAATAACGTACTGTACTTGCAATAACCCTTATCCCTGATTGGCTTCCGGGTCTTGATAAGTGGTGACAACCGTGTAAAAAAAGTTATCCCTACACCCTAATAATACCAAAAAAAAAACGGTCAAATATACACAATGAAATCAAGAAGGGGATAAATCACATGAACAACCGAAAAAGAAAAAACATAAAATTCAATAAAATTCATCCACTGAAAGACTGTACAATTATCTCATTATAAGCTACTTTCTCTCTTTTTTCCTCTTCAATCTCTCTCGTCCTCTCTTTTCTTTCAATGTACGGCAACTCACTAAAAATATTTCAATCCCAGCACACACTAAAACGAATAACTAAACTGGCCTCCATATTTCCAGATCCCTCGTGGAATTTCGTCCTGTCGCTTTTCGACTCTTTAACTATATTATGGTCACACTGAGTTTTTCCGTGGAGGTAGGTTAATCCAATTCCACTTTGGCTGGCAGTTGAGTGACGCGAAGGATAGCTGAGTCCTGAATGACCCGGTTATCTCTGAAGAAAGCTTGGAAATGCTCAGCCCAACGGTTCAAGATAGATGCTTCATCCGTGAGGAGCGTCTTGCCTTCCGCACTACGTAGTGGACTCTGGATTCGGTACCTGGCGCCTTTATTCTTGAGGGCTTCACAAAAGCAGTTGTTGTTACCAGCATGTACTGCTGCGTTCTTACTGCGAGAGCTGACCATTAATCGTTCTTTAAAGTTCTACGCTCGTGCTGGACGTTGATGTAGATGCGAGGGAATGTTGCTCCACTCAGCAGACAGGACGGGCGAGCCAAATAGGACGGTGGGATGATATCTCCCTCTTCAGCAATTCTCGTACTTTTTATTGTTTTAATCAAACCAATCCCAATTCTTTTTAATGGAGACCCGCAGGACATCCTAAGACGTCCGCAGTTTGGCTATTTTCAATTGATCCCCAATTCGCGCAGGTGAGGGAACTTCTTCTGGGGCGCTGATATGTTTGACCTTGGATTGCAATCCTGCCTGGGAGACAGCTCTCACTTCAGCTGATTGTAGTTAACTAAGTTTGTATGCTTTCTTTGGTGGGCCTCCCTTCCTTGGTTAGGGTTTGAAGTGCAGCCGGATTTTGCAACGCACTGGACGGTGGTATGTATGGCATTCTGTACTGGGCATAACTCGGGTTTGTAAGACATCTCTACGGTCAGTTTGGCGTACTAGAATGTAACTATAAGGTGGCAATGTCTGGACCGAGGATGCCTCCAGGTTGCCTTTAATCTGTCTTTTGGATGGAAGATGGTGTTTAGTATGACGAATTGCAGCCCCATGCAAAACGCCAACAGCAAACGCACATTTTTTTTGCAGTTGTCAATGTTATGTCTGCCAAGCACTCTTCTCAAAGGAACTGCACCTCGGCCCACTCTGTTGTGAAAGTTGCCGCGTATTTTCACCTTATCGGCTGCATGGGTGCGCCGCACTATATAGCGTAGCTCTGAGTAAAATAGGTATTTTTTTTTAAAGGTTCAGCTTGAAGAGTTGGGGCGAACGCACTGAGACGTGTAGCAAATTCCTTATTCCTCAGAAGGGAGGCGCATTGGCATGATGCGATCAAATGACCAGTTGACAGCGATGGAGGTTTGGACCAGGAAGCCGACGCCCGAAAACTACCTCTCGTTGCAGGATTCCTAGACCAATAGAGGGTGTATCAGAGCCGTGTTCTTGAAAGCTGAAATATCGCTTAAAGCGCTGGACAGTTAATGCGGAACACTAGGAGATCTGAAAATTACGACTTCTCAGGTGCATGCCACGGGACAAAAGTGGATGGTCACATTCAATGCTGCTAAGATTAAACTTGTTTCCTTCAATAACAACAAGACACCTTCTCTAAAATTAATAGCAATGGCCAAAGACTCTTTATCTGAAAGCAAATGTTAAACTCCTCGGCCTAACGTTCCTAGGAAACATGAGTTAGAACAATTACACTGAGAGCATTACCAGGACCGCTGCGAAAAACGTAGGTTCTCTCTACTATGCGAGAAAGCTACTTACGCCCGACAATATCCTGTACCTCTATTAGGCCATCATTCGCCCATCTATGCAATATTGTTGTCATATTTGGGCCGGTGCATCTGCTACTCGTCTCTCACTCTTATGCTACCGAATAATGTTGTTGTCTCCAGGGTCAACACCAGCCGACCAATATCCTTAGCCGAGTGCATGCAGAATTTGAAACTGCGATTTCCTGTGATTATCTTCCACCTGCCGTTTTCGCCTCTTTCCCATTTCTACAGGACTGGGTACTGTTGGTGGCAAGTCGACATAGACGTCTCCTTTAAGCTTGTGCAGTTGATTTTTATGGTGTAATGCTGTTTCATGGAACTGATTCCACCCTTTAAACTCGTGCCTCATCTTTCATGGCCCAGCGAGCTGGTACGGAGATAGTGAAGTCCTCAGGTCGGAGGTGTTACGTCAGGCTGTCCTTCTTCTTGCCTCTGGCTCAAAATCCTTTTCTGGAAGCAAAGGGAACATATTGACCTATGAGATCGTGATGGAGCCTATTCCCTTTGACCGGTTTCATCAGATTAAGTACGTACACCCAGTAGTGCAATGTTAGACATCACCCTCTCACATGGTTTAGCCCGCCAGTTGAAGAAGTTTACAGGGATGTGACGCTTGGAGTCAACATCTGAGAGATTTATGAATGAGTGAGGGCCAGTGACGCTCGTCCACTCTACTAGGTAGGGAGAAGCATGCCGGACAACAAAGGTACGTCCCCTTTTTAGAGCCCTTATGCCCCTAGATATACTTCTACAGAATTATAGAATTTGAAGACACCGAGCAGGGCACATTCCCATATTTACTCTTTTGTAAATACCTCATTGGATTTACCCTAAGTGAATATCCTTTGTTATGAGTCTCTGACGCAACATATATCATTTGGCGAGGAAAGATGAGCGTATAAAATTTTGGAGACGATAATTAATAGTCTAAATAATTTATAAGGAAAAAAGTGCAAATGAATTTGGAACGCACATTGTCTAAGGAAAATTAAAACCATTGACTTCAGGATGAAATAATTCAACGAACTAAGAAAAGGATACGACACAAAAAGGTAAGACACACTAAAGACACAAAAAAATAAGTATTGTTTATTCAAAAGAAAAAAAGAATGTAATTCGGTCTGATTAGTTCCATCTTGAACCAAAAAAAAGACACATATTTGTTCTTTTCTTAATTCATTTCTAATTATTTTTTTAATAACACAACATACATGAGGATAAAAATTCTACAAAAAAGGAATATGTCTTATACCTGTGTTTGTGTGTTGTGTGTTGGTTAGTGTCGGCGTATATTATTTCTTCTCCAATTTTTTCTAAAATATTACGAAATAATATGTATCATTTAAACATATTCATTCAATTTATTTATTACTTTTTTGTACAATTATTTTTGTTGTTTCATTGTATGCTTAAAATTTAATATGAAGCAAATAATAAACTCACAAAACTATGCAATTGTCCCTCAAAATACAACAAATGCCAATTGGATATTACAAGAACAATGATTAAACAAAGTCAATTATTACACACACTATTATTGAAGTAAGAATAAAAGCTTGTCTTGCAAACTCACTATCAAAAGTTTGGTATGGACTAACAAATGGTCTTACATTTTCAGATATGAAAATGTTTTTTTTAAAGAAAATTATTCTGTTGTTACAAAAACTTGGTACGCAGGAAAATACCAAGTATACAAATGACATTCTCCTGAAAAAAATTGAATATATTCCCTTTAAAAACGATATATATATATATATATATATATATATACATATATATATATATATATATATATATAAATAAATATATATATATATATATACATATATTATCGAGAATTTTTGGAAAGCAGGACAGCTGATTTTATACGCGTCATAACTTTCTAAATATTGTAAAACAAAATGCGGAAGATTTTATTGCTTATGCAGGAAAAGTAAATGCCCATTGTAAATAATTCAGAATAAAAGCCTTCAAAGAAGATACGTTTAAATGTTTAATATTTTATCAGGGTTTAAGAGGCACATTCGATAAAGAGATTTATTTCAAGGATATTATCAGCCATGAATCTAGACACTGAGATACCTTTACAATAGTTGCGGAAAAGTGCCAGATACTGTTGAATTTAAAACACGAAAAAACAAGTATTAAAAGATAAAAGAATTGCAAAAGTACGAACGGTTACATAACGTGTCCACTATAAAAAATATTGTAGAAGATGTAAAGGAAAACCACTTCACAAAAGTGTGTTTTTTTAAATAAAATATGCTATATGTGCGGATATATAGTCCACAATGCAACGGTATGCACAAATAAAAAGACCGTAAGCCTGCAAGAATAAATACAATCGGTTGTGAATGGAAAGAAAAGAAATTGATGTCAACATTTATGGATAGAAATAAACTGCTTTCCGGATACTCGAAGTGATATATTCCTAATTGATGAAGTAACTTGGAAAGAATTGGATAGCTAAACTTACAAAATACAGAAATCATTGCCAGGGGTGTTTCCGAAAAAAGATTAAAATATAAAGGTGTATTTCATACAAATGTGACTCTGAATAAATATACAGTAAAGACCAAAATGTATGTCATACCAAGAAAAATAATACTTTATTTTTATCGACATGATGACACTATTCACATCATGGGAGAAACCCATAGACCCATCTTATAGAAAATTTTGACAGGGATAGAAATTTCCAGACTGTCAGACAAAAAAATTATTAAAAATTGTAAAAAGGATTTTAAAAGTGTGTTTCCCGAGGGACTGGGTTGTTGCATTTAGGCTGAAATGAAATTTGAACTGAATAACAGTGCTAAACTGATGTTCAAACATAAAAAAATAATGTTCCATTCTCTTCACTGGAAACAATAAACGAAGAATTAAAGAGACATGCGTTGAAAAAGTAGACTACTCTGAGTGGGCATCACTCACAGTTTTTGTAAAAAATAAGAATAAAAATAATGTTATGTGCGGATATTTCAACTGGACCAAATGATTACTTAAAAGATCATAAATGTTCGATCTCTAGCCCCGAGGAGATTTTTATAGTGATAGGGGGAACGCTTTGATTTATCTGAGGAATATTTAAAGATCAACGTCCAGGAAGATAGTTCAAAATACCTGACGACACATATCCAAAAAGGACGTTTTGTCCAAATCGGTTGGCTTTTGATTAAGAATTAGCCAGAAATTTATTCCAACAAATTATGGATTCCATGTTAGCAGGACTAGATTTTTAAATAATTTACTAATACGACATTCTGATTAGAAGCAATTATGTTGACGAACATAAAAACCATAATCATAATCGGGAGAATAGCAAACTACAGATTTCAAGTGGCTCTCCAGAAATGTGAATTTGGTATGGACACAATTGAATATTTAGGACAAAAAATTAATCGCAAATGTAAAATACATTATCCAAATAGGAAAGACTCAATTAGAGACATGCCTAGATCGGACAATATAGTAAAGTACAGTCGTTCCGGGGTCTAGGGAATTACTATAATCTTTATATCCCATACATACATAAATTAAGAGCACCGCGTAATGAATTATTAAAGCAGAATAAAAAGGGCAATGTTAAAATGAATGCGAGGAAGACTTCCATGGAATAAAAAAGTATTTGTTATCAGAACTAGCTTTGGCACATTACGTTTCGAAGAAGGGTGCATTGTAGCAACAGATGCGAGTGAATACAGGTTAGGAGCCTTCTTCGGTAATCTACTTTTGTATTTTCATTGTTCTATTTTTAGAGCAACTCTTCTTAAAATCTTATGTTCCTGTTCATATAATATATATGTTCTTCTATCTATGTATTAATTACATGTAGAATAACATTTGAAAGTGAAATATTGTTTCATAACAGTGCCGAAAAAATGTAAAAAATTAAATAATAATCGAGTTAAACAGAATAAAGCGAATTTCGAGAACATTTTTTCTATTAATAGTACTTTATTAAGTCATGATACAAAATCATGCAACGTGATAATGTAAACAGATAAATCTAGAAAAAAATAAGAATAAAACCTGAACGCATATATTTTAGTTTAGTAAAACAGTCAGAAATTGAGCACATCTATTATTGCAAAGAGAATATCGTAACATTTGATATGTAAAAGTAATCTACAATGAACGATCTAATTATTTTTGGCGTTTGATAGCCTAAAGGAGGAAAACTTATTTTGGAGGAGTAATGAAAACTAATGAAACATTTTATCTTCTTTCACAAAAAAAGAAAATCACATAAATGTATGAAATATGAACATTTCGAATTGATGGTTGTATTTATTACGTGTATTTATAGACTATTCTTTTAAATCATGCTTTAAATGTGCTTACAGTTATATCGCATAAGATTAGCAAATCTCTCAACGGTGGCAATCTTTCTAGGGCAATTGCTCTTGACATATCTAAAGCCTTTGATAGGGTATGGCATAAAGGTTTACTTCATAAGATCGCGAGTTATGGTATAGCTGGAAATGTCTTCTCAATTATTAAATCATTTCTTTCTGATAGGTTCCTAAGAGTAGTAGTTGAGGGGCAAAAATCAGAAGCTCACAGTATTAATGCCGGTGTCCCTCAGGGGTCCATCCTGGGCCCAACTCTTTTCCTGATCTACATTAATGATCTTCCAAATCACATCCTTATATCATTTGTAGACATTTATGCTGACGACTACCATTTATGGTTGCACATCTAAGACAGTAAACGACCAAGTTCTCTCCAATTCTCTCTCCTCTGATCTTGAGCACGTAGTACAATGGGGAAAGGAGTGGCTGGTTACTTTTAATGCATCTAAAACTAAGCTTCTCTCTTTACATCATCAACATTCTAATCCACATTTGGCATCAATTCAAATGAATGGCTCTCGTCTTCAGGAGACCTCAAGTTTTGACAAGCTTCTGGGCTTGACCATTACTCCTGATCTTAAATGGAACACGTACATCAAATCTGTTGCCAAGGCCGCTGGAAAAATGGTGGGATCTTTCTATCGATCCGGTAAATATCTCACTGCTGATGCTATTCTCTATCTATATAAGAGCCAGGTACGTCCAAAGATGGCATACTGTTGCCACATCTGGGCAGGAGCTGCTAGAAAGGACTTGTCCTGCCTTGATAGAGTTCAAAATAGACTTCGTAGTCTCGTAGGAGATTTCCTTTTCTCTTCGCTGCAACCTCTATCTCACAGAAGAGATGTTGCGAGTTTGTCTCTGATGTATCGTTATTTTCATGGAAAGTGTTCGACTGGGCTTCAATCTATGGTCCCCCCTCGCCAAACTTTCACAAGAAACACTCGTCTAGCTGTAAACACTATCAATAATTTCCCCCACTCGTTATCTGTGCCTAATCCTAAACGTAGATTCCATGAACAAAGCTTCTTTCTTACAACTGCACGCCTGTGGAATTGTCTTCCGTTTTCCTGCTTTCCGGCTGACTACAATATGGTTGTGTTCAAGTCTGAAGTAAATAAGTTCTTGATGAGCCGTTCCATATGTTATCCAAATGTTATCAAATTTACCAAATTTTCATTACTAATGATTACTATATTGTCCAATTTCTACTGTACACTCTTTAACCCTTATCCTTGAGTGACCTCTGGGCCTTGATAATGTGGTTATGCCTATGTAAAAAAAATCAATGATATTATGATAATTTGCTGTTTACTCTCTCTTGTTACAATATCTAAGAAGCACGCGAATTATCATAAAAAATCTCATTCGATTCTGTTGTTTTCAAATGGTATTGTTTAGTAAAATATTGCTCACATATCCCGACATTTTTTTCAGAGCAACTGTGCATACTGGTGAGGAAAACAGGATATAAATGATACATAGTTCTACAGTATCATTACAACATACTTAAATAGACTTTTTGGTATTATCAGATATTTTAGACTGTTGTTAGTTCTAATTAATTTTAGTGAAAAATAGTATGTGATTTTGATATGTATGACATACCAAACTCGACATAAATAACACTAGGCGTGGCCGTTCCGTATCCGTACAAAATTGATAAAACAACGGAAAAACGTGAACGAACCTTATAAAATGTGTAAACTATATTTTGTCCCGATTTAAATTATGTTGAAAAACATGTATGTACAGAATCGTTTGATATATAAGTTATGACTATGATGTGGAAAGTGAATACACATTAAATACTTACTTGCATTTTTCAGAATATCAAACGATGAGGTCATTTGCGTTACACAAGAATTGGTAAATAGTATTATCAAACTGATAATCTAGTTTTTGTCTAAGAAATATTTTTCTGTGCTCACTTATATCAAATTATATGGGTAATATTTTAAAGTATTTATATACATAGACATTTCTTATCAGATTTTAATATTATTATTCTCGAATATATATTTTCTAGCTTTTTGATGTGTCATCTTTTATACAACAATCAGACTCCAAACTTTACTCATTTTATTAATCTATGAGAGGTAAGTAAAATTTTAGAAAAAAGATTATCAAATTGATACAGAAAGAAGAGTAATCATTAGGAAACAACATTCAAGTATACATTGGCAAGTGTAAATTTATTTCTCGGGAAAGATTTTCATTTGCGTAATTTAATTCACGAGTGTTATGTTTATTTGCACACAGACATCAAGATTTCATTTAAGAGAGAAAAAAAACTGCATTGGCAATTAGTTGTCTCAGAAAACATTTTATTCTGATTTGTATTATCGATTTTTACTTGAAGTGTTTTTCCCTCATTCTGTAGAACGAACTAAAGATATTTATTTGTGTTGTTGCTCAAGTAAACCCCCGCTTGTTACTTTATTGCTGTTTATATTTGAAATGGACATTGTCTAATCCTTGAATCCAGTATTTCCAGCAATCAATTTGGCATAATTTTAAGAAGACTAAGATCTAATTTTCAGTCTAGTCATAACAAAAACTGTAATAATCATACTAGATGCTATCCATGGAAATACCCTAACCACGAGTATTTGGGAATCAAAGTAAATTAGGAAGAGCGTAGCATTATCCGCAATATGTGTGCAGCAGTAAACGAGCCTTCAAGTCGGCTAAAATTATAGACGACCTATTATCGAAAATATCTAAACTGCAATTTATTCCCAAATAAACATATATATTAAACTGGACCAACTCTATACCATAATTTCCGCTTTGTTGTATTCTCATTGCAGTGTAAATCATATCAACACGTTATATTGAAGAAACAAGAGTTCCTGTTTAATATAACAGATCAAGAAACAAACAAATGGTAAGGAGTTGACTTGAAAAACCATTGCGTATATGTGACGATTGGATAATTTTGTATCTTCTGTTTGTACATTGCATGTAAGGCATATAAACAAGTAGATAGACATTAAGTAAACCAGTCAAATTAACATGTATTTAACAGGATAGAATATGTGTAAGCATGAGTAGAAAAGAAAATGCGTAGGGAAAGTATTCCACTCTCAATTCGTTTGAAGTCCTTGTAAACATTTAAAGTAGCGCGCGTGGGACGATGTTTAAGACACAAGTTCTGATGTATAAGCATTCTATGTTGAATGTCTTGTTGGATGTGGGAGTCAGGTAGTTTGATACTATTGGAGGTGCAGATCAATTAATCAGGTCTGGAGTTATACACATTGGTTGGTAATTGTGTGGAATCTCATATTACTTCGCACCTTTTTAACCCTTCATGTTGTCTGCGTTGAAGCAATTTGAAAATAAAAGTATGAAACCGAAAAAATCTTTATTATTACTCAATAAAATGATGAAATTTAGGATAATGGTAGATTTACTAGTAACAATCTTGAGGAGAGTAATATATTGAGAAAAAGCCTATTTTGCACCTAACGGTGTTGGAATACGGTGTAAAATTCGATACATTGGAGGTATAGCATATTTCTGCACGCCTGTTAATCTAATAAAGCATAAATTCAACATCAAGAATACTCTAAAATTTGTAGTTTTTACATGGTATTCATACAAAGAATTAGTAAACAAATAACTTAGAAGAGTAGGTAGGGCATGCGTACAAGTATAAACATGATTAAATGTTCGATTCTTGTGTGTTCCTTACAATTAATCTAAATTGTGTCGCTGGATCAACTGATATTCACTGTAGATAACTAAGTCAGTTCCAGTAATTTGAGAGAAAGTAACTACTCCTACTTAATATGTAATTACTTCAGTTGTATGCGAGTCTATCTGCATATAGTAACAATCTGTGAAATGTAAAATATGCCATACACCTTCGAATGTGTAACTCACTACAATCCACTTCACAATAAAGGGCGCAATATTTTATGCTGGCCACATATTTATTAGCAACTACTAGTAACGCTAACCGGTGTTTCCGGAGGAAACAAGTACAGTTGTTATTGTTGCTGTTGGCGTTGTTGCTGTTGTTGTTGCTGTTGTTGTTGCTGCTGCCAAAGACAACACCAACGCCTATTTGGATAGTGAGCAAGTCCCAGCGATTAAAAAATATTAAAATAAAAAATACCAGCGAGTCTAAAATAAAAAAAATAGATGCTGTATCCAGCCCAGTGTGATAGATGTGAAGAAAAATAGTAGGGAGGAAGTCAGGCAGGCAGACTCGAACCCGGTATAGCGAATGACGAAAGGCATATGAAAAAAAAACATACATCCATTTTGCTGGAGTGAGTGTGTGTGTGAGAGAGAGAGAGAGAGAACGAAAGAGAGTCTGTAAGTTTTGACGGACTGTATTCTTTGTGTTAGCAACCGGCTCTGACGGTATTCCAATGATAATACTCAAAAGACCTCGACCAGAACAAGCGCCCATACTTACAAAACTGCTTAAACGTTGTCTTAAGGAGAAGTGCTTACCATGTCCCTGGAAAATCTCATCAGTATGCCCTGTATGTAAGAATTCAGGTGATCGCTTATCTCTCTCTCTCTCTCTCTCTCTCTCTCTCTCTCTCTCTCTCTCTCTCTCTCTCTCTCAGTACAGGTCAATCAGTCCCCTGTGCGTCATGAGTAAGTCGCTGAAATCTGTGTTAAATAGAGAAGTAATCAACCATCTCAGCAAAAAATAACCTTCTTAGTGGCACACCATATTGTTTCCATTCTGCTAGATCTACAGCAGATGTGCTTACAGTTATATCTCATAGGATTAGATAGTTTCTTAACCGAGGCTACTTTTCTAGGGCAATTGCTCTTAATATATCAAAGGCATTTGATAGAGTATGGCATAAAGGTTTACTTCACAAGATCTTCAGCTACGCTATAACTGGAAATGTATTCTCAATTAGTAAATCATTTCTCTCTGATAGGTTCATAAGAGTAGTGGTTGATTAGCAGAAAGCAGAACTCACAGTATTAATGCTGGAGTCCCTCAGGAGTCCATCCTGGGCCCAACTCTCTTCCTGATCTACATTAACGATCTTCCAAATTACATCCGTACATCATCCATAGATATTTATGCTGATGAGACTACTATATATGGTAGTACATCTAAGGCGATAAACGACAAAGTTCTCTCCGATTCTCTCTCCTCTAATGTTGAGCAAGTGGTACAATGGGAAAATACTTGGCTTGTTACATTTGATGCATCTAAAACCAAGCTTTTATCTTTACACCATCAACGTTTTGATCTCCATCTGGCATTAATTGAAATGAATGACTCTCGTCTTGAGGAGGCCTCATGTTTTGACAAACTTCTGGTATTTACCTTTACTCCTGATGAAACACATACATTAAATCTGTTGCCAAGGTCGCAGGAAAAAATGTGGGATCGTTCTATCTACCAATAAATATCTCACTGCTGATACAATTCTCTATCTATAAAATCCAGGTACGCCAAGAGATCCTTGAAATGACTTATTCTGCCTTGATAAAGTTCAAAATACACTTCGTAGCCTCATAGGGGATGCCCTTTTCTCATTTTCTCTTCCCTGCAAGCTCTTTCTCACAGAAGAGATGCTGCGCGTTTGTCTCTGCTTTTTCAGTATTTTCAAGGCAAAGAGGCCAATCGACTAGGCTCCAATCTATGGCCCCTCTCGCTAAACTTTCACATTTGATGCATCTAAAATCAAGCTTTTATATTTACATCATCTACGCTCTGATCCCCAAGAACCACCCGTGTAGCAGAAAACTATATTAATAAATGTCCCCACGTTTTATCTGTGCCTTATCCTAAACGTAGACTCCATGAAAAGAGTTTCTGTCTTAGAACCGCACGCTCATGGAATTGTCTTCCGTTTTCCTTCTTTCCAGCTGACTACAATATGTTGATCTTCAAGTCTAACGTAAACAATTTTTTGATGAGCCGTTCCATATAAGTGTACGAATTTACCGAATTTTCATTACTAACAATTACTATATTGTCCAATTTCTACTGTACACTATTTAACCCTTATCCTCGATTGGCCTCTTTGCCTTGATAAATGACGATGCCTATATAAAAAATAACTTTATCGGGGATTTTTAAATAAAAGTCCATTATTTTATTGTAAAAGTAACACTTTTTTCTCGAATAAAGTGAAAACAAAAGTTTTAATTTTTATTTCATGATACTTATGCAGAGTATTATAATCCTTGTCAAAATCCAATTATCCAATACAGTAATCAGTGCGTTTTCGTTTTCGTTTCCTCAAGAACCATTATTTCATTTTGTGTGGTCGCCTTTTGGTACTTTAGCGAACCAATATCTAATGTAAGAAACAGACACGATGTAACGTGCACATTTAACAAAAAAGTGTTACGATAGCAAATCCAAATAAAAAATATGAAAACTTCCAATAAATTATGATTAAATAAAACCAGCAGACATAAAGTTCTGTTGATTGTTTATTTATGAAAAACGTATTTTAGTTTTGATGTATAAATGTTTTGTTTTTTTGTTTAGGCAGATTTGCTGTATTGTTGTAGAAGTAACCCCCAAGCCTGTAATAAAAACGGGATACAAAGCAATCAAAGGATGTAATGTGTTTTATTGCATAATTCAAAATTTTCGTTGCATAATTTAAAATTATAAAACATTAAACAATTCAAATAATGTGTTGTATAACAAACAGAAAAGAAAGGAAAAATGAAGATATAAAATGATTAAGTGTATCTTATTTATTATTTTAATTTTTTTTATTTTGGACATAGTGAAAGAAATAGATAGATAGATAGATAGATAATATATGTATATATATAAATATATATATATATATATATATATATATATATATATATATAGAGAGAGAGAGAGAGAGAGAGAGAGAGAGAGAGGGAGAGGGAGAGAGAGAGGGAAAGAGCGAGAGCGACAGAGAAAGCGGGAGAGAAAGAGCGAGAGAGAGACAGAGCGAGAGAGAGAGATCCAATTAATTTCGAGCGGCTAAGTATGCGCATTATCTATCTATGCACTAGGTACGGGCAAAATGAATGCCGATGCTCAAAATGTATAATCATGTATAAACCCCTTTCTTTAACCAATTTTAATGACATTTTCAGTATTTATCAAATAATGATCGCGGGATATAATGAACAAATTATTTTATTTAAATCTTCGTGGAAATGTATTATATTTAGTAGTGTAATAATTTACAACTGGCATAATTGATAGATGAAGTATTTTATGCTAAACAAGTATAAGTTTTATACCAGAAAATTTGGTAAATGGTTAAGGTTGATAAATGTTTAATAAACGAATATGTTTATAAAAAAGTAAAAACAAAAAAAAAATTATAAAGTGCTTTTTAATTCATGTGAATATTGCTTAAAAATCTGAGTTATCTATCTATCTATACGCCTATACATTCGTTTTTCTTTTGTGTGTATTGATATTGATATTAAAAACAGTCTTTTCTATTTATTTAAAAAGAAAATACAATTTATTATATATGCGTTGTGGAAGTGCATTCACTAGCAAAAGATCTAGCTAATTTGCATATTCTTTTAAATATTAAGTTTAATTATTTCCCCATTAGTTGATTCAGTTTTCTAATGTGATAATCATCTTTAGTTATCTATTACATGTAAGTATATTAAATCAGATATTCTAAACGATTTATACTTGCATAATATTTGCGTAAAAGTGTATAGTAAACGTAAAATTTGTTCCATGTATATTTATGTATATATACACATTTTTGTTTACTATATTTTGCTTACCAAACTCCTCCTAGATTTTTTGGTCTACGGACATGAACCTTTATATACAAGCTATTTGAATCCATTCAAAACTTTATATTTGGGCTTTAGCCCAGAAAAAATCGGTGCAAAAGTGTAAAAATTAAAAAAATACATACATTTGCCAGTTAAAGGTCGAACGCCGGCATTAAGGATGCATGACGTAGTAGCTATTGGATCTGTTTTAATTTTTAGCCTTGTAGCAAACATGTTTTCATAGCCCAGTCATTTACGGCAGAGAAAAAAAAATTAAATCGTGAGCTGAACGTATTGGTTTCGATTCTCGGTGGTGGCGCATGAGTCGTTTTTATTTTAAATACTTTTTAAATCATTACTATATATTGCATCCAATCTATCTATCTATCTATCTATGAAAGTGAAAATGTCTGTCTGTCTTTTCCCTATGGTAGTAAAGGAAGACTGTAGTACAGAAAGGCATTACTTTAGATATTCACACTTTTTTTAATATATACATATGTATATAATCTAATGAACAGAACATAGGTTCCGAGGTAATACGCGCAGAACTGCTAGTATATCTATAAATTAGAAAGTGTCTGCATGTGTATCTGTGTACATTTCCCTACGAAATAACTCTGCCAATTTTCAGTCTAGAGACTCGACATTTGATATACAAGGCCCTGGGATTGACCTTTAAGAACTCTACCAAACTCCTCCGACAATTTTGGGTCTAAACACTTGAAATTTTAGATATAGCTCCTTTGAAAATGGATCTAACGTAATAACTTAGTTGAGCCCAAAACAATAAATGTAAAGGGGTCATAATAGGGGTAAAATTGCAAAAGAAAAATTGGCAGCTTTTTTTTACTCAACATACACCTCCAAAAACCCGGGGAACGCCGGGCTGAAATGCTAGTATGATATATACTAATAAAAAATTTAAGAGTGTTTCTAATTTCTGAAAAACTGACAATAAACCCTATTAGATATCTAATGAATAAACTATTAATAATGAAGAAAATAGTTATTTATATATATGGCTCATTCCATGTCAAATCGACAAATTTGGGGGGGGAGACCATGTCCGACACGGATTTATTGCAAATTTGATACAGTTATAGATCTCCATAATAGGAATTTAATGGCACCTGTTACACATCTCAAGGTCAAGGGATTTCTGAGATATGAGCTTGACCTTTTCAAAAAATGTGAATTTTTATGGAAAAGTAACCAACTTTAAAAGACGATATCTCTGTTATTTATGGGTTTACAAAGTTTATTCATATATCATTCTAAAGTACTTGGATATATCTACCATTTTATTTGCGGATATTTTTTTCAAGTTCAAATTTTTACAAGTTGGCCTTGACCTTGACCTTTTACCTTAATTATCTCAAATTTTGACAAAAGATTTGTCTATCTTATGACAGTATATATTTCAAATTTCATGACGGGTTTTGAACTGGAACCATTCCTACAAGCGTTTTAAAGAAGTGGGTTGAATTCAAAATGGCAGAATGTAGTACCTGCTGCTTCATATAAAAACATTTTGGTATTTCACAATATGGTCATGTTTGATATCTTTGTAAAGCTAATTTAATGCTGATTAATATGTACATGAAACCATGCTCACAAAATCCATATAAAAACATTTATGTTGATGAAACTGAATTTTCTTCAATTTTTTTTTAAGCAACACAGATTTTTTTATGGAAAAAATCATATAATAAAAAATAATTTTGAAAGGCGTTAAGGATTTATGAAATTATAACATAAAATATATGTGATCTCAATGGTGAACTATTTTTTTTCGATGATTTATATTCTAAATCCACAAAAAGGCAATGTATGTTATTTATGGGTACTTTTCAATGAAAAACTTTAAAAATGAATGTTCTAAAAAATTCTTGACATGTTGAATTCATGCAAATTCTGGTTGTCAAGTCAAACTGTTTCATAAGGATTTTCATACTTTTCTTGTACAACACAGATTTTGATACAGAAAATGATGTGATAGAGAATTCTAAAAAGTGTGTTGAGATATTATTTGTTTATAGCATAATCAACATTTGATGTCGATGGTAAACAGTTTATTTGACATTTGACATCCACAAGAAATCAATCTGTGTACATTGCAATATATTACAGAATGAAACATCTGTTTTACTGAAACATTTTTTATAATAATGAACGTTAAAGCATTTATTTAGATTTGTCTTTCAAAATCCTTCTTTCTAAAATATGTGATGCCTTTTTTATTTCATTTTTTGAAAGTTTATAAGATATCCCTGTTTCAGTTATTGGATCAACTGAGCTAAGAATATCAGACTATTTCAAAATTGATATATTTGGATGTGATGGATAATAGAAACATGGAGAGGGTCTATTTGGTTGTTAAAAATGTTAATTTCACCGTTCCATTATCTGGAAATTTTTCAAGTACACATCCTAACCACCAATTCCTCTCATGAAATGCTGTCACAAATCTGTTACTGTCTTCGGACTCCATATTGTTTCTTTTTGTGATTCGAACTATTCTTCCTTTATTTTGTAAACTTGAAACTGTTTTTACTTCCACTTCTCTTTGAGAGACAGGAATGAAAGTATGTAATTTTCGTGTTCCTATAATCGAAGAGGAATTGTTAAATCTATCTTCTAAGATGTTTGCTTCCTCTCTCCATCCTGCAGTTGAGGAATATAAGAAATGTATTACAGATATATTTTTATTGCATAAAAATACAGTTGTCTTGGCGTCATTATTTGTTCATTATATAGGGTCGCTGCAGGCTAGCTTTTGCTGCTAATCTTTTAACAGTGCCACCTAACCCATCGCATGGTCCTTTCCCATGAGAAGTAGCAAAAAAGTGCAACTCTGCATCAATACCAAAATCAGATTTATGATGACACAGATTTATAAAGTTTTTAAAATGTTTGTAGTGTGTAACAGCCCCATCAGAGAAATATATCATTTTTTGGAGATCAAAATCAAGAATTTATTTTAATTATTCTGTACACTTTCTTTGAAACAAATGGACAGCTACTTTATCATGCTTGAGACAATCAGATATTATTAAAAAATTAATATGCTCATGGTCAATTCCATTTCGATAGTAGCAGATGAATGGATGCAATGTAGCTTGATCATAATTCCAATGGAATCCTTTAGCCGCATCTTGCAAAACAAATGAATAATTATCTGAAAAATCTGCTATTGCTAAGACTTCGCCAACCCTAAAAGAACCTTTACTATCAGAAAAAGATTTTGATTGTGCTTTGGCAATGAAATTATGCTTCTTTAATGTTTGAAGGCCCGCATGGAAAGTTTCAATGAATTCGTCTGTGGATTGTGATAGAGTTTGTAGAATGGTTCTATCAGTTGATAACCACTGTTTATATACAAAATCATCAACTGAATTTTTGTGAAAAATTTCCTCAATATATAAAACAAAATCATCCATCAGTTTGTTGCAAGTTGAGCAGTCACCCAAGTAACAAGTTGTCGATGCTTCATTGCATGTAACAGCAAGTATGCATTGGTGGTAATCTGTCAAATGATAAATTTCTCCTTCAGTAAGTTTAGCAAGATGAGATCCTGCAATCATCAACTTCATATTCTGATGAACTGTGCAAATGCAGACAGTAAGGGTCCCAGCACCAAATTCTTTCGGTCTAAGCTCAGCGAATTTAGAGAAGCTTATTTTCTCTTGGTTCTTTAATTTGAATGATTCAAATGCCTCTTTCAAATTACAGAGAATGAGATATTTTTTTTCCTGAACCCGTTTCCCATCCTTTAAAACAGTCTTGTAATCATTTTTCCCAGGCATTACTCTACTGACCTCTTCACTTTTATAAAACTGCTTTACCTTATTACTTATCTCTTGTGGGAATCTAGTTTTTCGTGTTTTTGGCAAAGCTAAAATTCCTTCCTCATTCAAAAGTTTTTTTTTTGCTTGTCTCGCCATGTACATTGTAGTGCCAAATTATGTTTGTATTTTGCGTAGATTCCAGCTCTTTGGAAGTACAGTAAGAATTTGAATTATTTGTGATCTCTTTTCACATTTAGCAAACTTCTCTTTCAACTGAGTAATAATTTCTCGTTCAAAGTTTTGTTGTTCTGCACTAGTTGATTCCTCATGAGAAATGTTTGATGAAATTATACCAATTCTATCAGATATTGCTCGTGTAATTCTTTCTATTTTTTTCTTCTCATAAGTGGAATGTTTTTCACATTTTCGTCGCTTTACTGGCGATTCACCAATAATTGAAAGTGACTCATTCAATAGCTGTAACTCAGTTTTAGCATCCACAAATAAGTCTGAAGATTCGGTTTCAGGTGGTTGTGGCTGATCTTGATTTGTTGTTGAATCAGCGTCAAAAGCCTCAGTTGATGTAGTTTTTTTTCGACATTGTGTGCAAATCTTATTATCAGGGATTAATTTTAATTGTTTAATTTTGTCAGCATATTCTTGTGATATTTTCCTTAAGCATTTTCTGACTTTCTTCTTATGAATTTTATAGGGGTCGCAGCATGCATTTTCGAGTGCATTCCTACTGAATGAATCCATTTGGATGGACCGCTTGAAAAACTAGTATATCTAAGAAAGGATAATTATAAATTCTTAGTCCGAGGATATAAGTCTGAAAAAAATATAAAAATAAAATCTGATGAAAATGAAAGAGAAGTTTGCTGCAAGTGAAAAAAGATCAGAAAATATTCAAATTTTAATCATAAAAAACCTAGACACCGATCTCATTACATTAGGCTCACTTGCACAATTTTCTTTAAAATGATGACTTTTAAAGGTTTTCGACTATACTGAAAACGAATATCACAGTTAACTGTATAGTTAATATTTATATTAGGTCCACCTCCACATTTTTTCTTTAAAATGACCACTTATTCGATGAAAATCTAAGTGCGATAAACAAATCTACTTTTCCGCGACCGACACTGCTCCCCCCCAATAGTATTATCTATACAACTCGTCATTTAAAAGAACAATGTCGAGGTTGACCTAATGTAAATATTTATTAAAAGTTATCCAACCATGTAAATTAAAAACGTATATAAAATTATGAAATTATCAATAAATGGTTAATTTTCTTTATAATATTCATTCAAAAAGTCAAGACAATATAAGTAAATAAATAGAAATAATGTTATCAGAGCATGCTTTAGCCTTTATAAATGAGTGACAAATAAACAAATAAGCCGTTGAACTCAATGCTCAAGGAGTACCAAAAAAATGTAGAATAACACTTTTGTTTAGGAGAATTTTGCTGAAAACTTATTTAAAAAAAGATAATAATAATAATAATTATAATTATAATAATAATAATTAGTAGTAGTAGTAGTTTTATATAGTAAAACATCTACTTAAATTCTACATTTACATGAAAATATAACTTATATGTATATGGTGCCTGGGAAAATTTCAATCTTGAATTTATGCATCCTATCTGTTCCAAGATGTAGAATATTGCTAGGGTGAACTAGCTGATCCAATGGGGAAGTAGAGTTCTCTAGAAGAAGTCTGGAACCAAAAACCATGAATGCCAGAACAGCTGGCATTTGTAGAGAGGCACCTGCCTCTCCAGGCATATTTAGCCTATCAGGTGCCTCGAAATGGAATAATCCACCATGTCTGACTAATTGTAGGCTGGTACATAATGGTGGAGAGGGGAGGTAAGCGCATTCTTGATTCTACACAAGACAGCTGGGAAAGCGGTTTCAATAATATTGTTTCTTCTAATCTTTTATTGCTGTTTATCTTTACCCATCCCACTAGCCAGTAAGCAGGCAGCAGCCTCGCCCAGTAAACAAACAGAGACTTCAAAAATCAAAGGAACGTTGTCACCAAAGCTTGTCTGGCATAGAGGTGATACAAATTTCACTCAGTCCACTAATTTATTAAAATTTAATAGCTTTTAGCACTTTCTTGTCAGATTTTTCAATGCTGAAGGACTGGGAAAGGGCATGTTTTATGGTTTTTTTTCACACAGCTAAAATAAATCCACATCATATGTTTATGTTATTAGGTTTTACTTTCACTGATAGCTTAAAATAAATATTCTTCATTTAATCTTTTAGTATCAGCAATAGAACAGAGTAACATTTTTTGGGGAATGGCATACTAGTTTCTGATTCTGATACCCCAAAAAGTTCTGATTTCGAGATTTCGATTAACTGTCCCAACACAAATTATATCACTTTTTTCCATAATAAAATATGGGTTGCATAAAAAAAAATTAAAGAAAATTCAGTTTCATCAACATAAATGTTTTTATATGGATTTTGAGACCATGGTTTTATGTATATATCGATCAGCATTAAATTAGCTTTACAAAGATATCAAACATGACCATATTGTGAAATACCAAAATGTTTTTATATGAAGTAGCAGGTGCTACTTTCCGCCATTTTGAATTTAGCCCACTTCTTTAAAATGCTTGTAGGAATGATTCCAGTTCAAAACCCATCATGAAATTTGAAATATATACTGTCATAAGATAGACAAATCTTTTGTCAAAATTTGAAAAAAAATCAAATAACGTTTTTTTGAGATAATTAAGATTAAAGGTCAAGGTCAAGGCCAACTTGTAAATATTTGAACTTGAAAAAAATATCCGCAAATAAAATGGTAGAGCTATCCAAGTACTTTAGAATGATATATGAATGAACTTTGTAGGCCCATAAATAACAGAGATATCGTCTTTTAAAGTTGGTTACTTTTCCATAAAAATTCACATTTTTTAAAATGGTCATGGTCGTATCTCAGAAATCCCTTGACCTTGAGATGTGTAACAGGTGACATTAAATTCCTATTATAGAGATCTATAAGTGTAGCAAATTTGAAATACATCCGTGTCAGACATGGTTTTACCCCTGTCGATTTGACATGGAATGAGCCATATATAAAACACGTTTGTGAGAGATTAACTCGTATCCTCGTCGTCAGGGATGATTGATTTCGACCCTCGCTTCTCAAAGCTAGGACATTTTTAAAGGCAAAGAATGAAAAAGCGATTAAAACTGCTTTGTATTCAATTTACGGGGAGAAAAAAGTGGGAGAAAGATTAAAATAAAACAGCGTTATGGTCGAATACCTAAAAGATTAATCACGTTCAAACCCCGGAGGTATTCTCTTTGCTTGCAAAGTGAATGTTTTCTTAGTCGAACGTGAATAGTCTCCTAGATCTTTAGGTGATATAGTGAATGAGCAGGACTTAGAAAGGAAAAAGAGTCCGTACTAAAGTTCGCTGCACAAGACGGGGTTTTAAGTAAATGATCAGTAATTGAAGACGCGTATGTGTTAGTAACAACGTTCGTTGCTCGGTAGGGTCCATTCCTAATTTTACTGGGTACATGTTGTTGGATTCTCCCATCTAATCTTAATGTCGATTGGCCCGCAACCACATTCAAAATTGTAAATAACGTTCCTATTATAGTGGGGGGCGGGAGAACGTCTTTTCGTTAAGATCGTAATAAAGTTCTCCTAGAGAACTCATCACGCACATTGGCAGCAAAATAACATCCAGTAACTGCTGAACTTATTTGTTTGGCAAACTTCTCACTTATTGTACACAACCAAGGCAAACGAATAAATTGGACATTGGGCCACTATATTATCTTTAATTCGAAATTAATATATATATATATATTTATATATATACATATATATATACACGCATGGATAAAATGCGTTGAACTTCACTATTCATTTTAGTTTATGTTATGGTGAGTCAATTAGCAATTAATAGAACAATATGGACTTACTATATTTTCCACTTCAAATAACACACCAATTATAACTGCAAACGAATCAACACCCTAATTAAACAGTTTTTTGAAATTATTACCAAATAATAAAAAAAAACCCAACTCGGTAGAATATGTCTATTCAAGTAATAAAACATCACGTATGCTGTGTCAGTTGTAAGTCATTAATATTAAAATTTAACAGTATCAGAAAATTTATTTTTTGCAATCATTTTTTTCTAAACCAGAAAACAATATAATTTGTATTTATTATCAGTCAATACTGATTGCAACAAAAAAAGAATATATTTGGTAAAGTCATTATACAAGTTGTGAAAAAAGTATTTTGAAAGAAAAGACAAAGGAAACGGATGTGAGAGAATCCATCATACACACTTCCCTAGCGACGTCAATAGAGTGCCATCAGAGACACCTTCAGTAAAACTTATTTCAAAGATTATGTTGACGTAATTGAAAACTTCCACTGAGACATACTAAAACAATCTATATTGAAAGAAACACGGCATTGTGTATCGAATGCGGAATGTCAAAACATATTGTATTGAAAATCAATACCAAGTCAAAGAAATGATTAGAATGACGAACAGTTATGCGGACACCAAACAGATAACATTGAAGAAAATCATACATAGGAATGAATGTGAAAATGTATTTAAATAAGTCAGAAGATAATCTAATCAATATAGTTTCGTATACACTTAATGTGGATATAAATGACTAACAAATATGATTTTATTAATCTTGAAAAGAAACGTGCGTAATGATTATGGTGTTGATAGCTACCCTCCCCCCAATCTATTAAACTGTAGAAGAGAAATAGAAAACAACTGTGTTCACAAAATAAAACTTACAGTAAGATGCCAATACAAAATAGCTTAAAAACTAACAGAAACAATAGAAAATAAACAACTAAATAAATTAAATATACATGAATATACATAAACGATCACACATATATGTATATATATATATATATTTATATATGTATATATGTGCATGTATGTATGTACACATATGTATATTTATTTATATATATATATATATATATATATATATATATATAAAATAAGAAAGGAGGAAAACGTCTGCCTTAAACCACTAACTTAGTTCTAAAACATATCCTTTATTCGTAAAATGCATGCCCATTGGCTGATAGGAAGGGGCGCTGTGGATACTAGTAAGCTGATTGGCTAACTAAAATCCTCAACATATACAAACACGAGAAACAACCAAAAATTCGGGCATAAGCCTGACGAATCCTAGAGTGGATCAAACGCCGAATATTCAGTGTAGCTTAATCGCCGTATATATATTATAAATCACTAACTAGCTCTACCTACGTATTGAGCACTTTTGAAGTAAATACTTAAAGTTTACTCATAAATCTATACTTTCGTATATTATCTTTATGTGAGTAAATTAAGTAGTTATATATATATGTATATACATATATACACACACACACACATATATATATATATAAATATATATATATATATATATATGTATATATATATATATATATATATATATATATATATATATATATATATATATTGATTACATTTTCACCCCAAACAAGGTACATTGTCACTTTGGTGTAGGGGGATACTATCAGGGGCAACAACTACTGGAAAATTATGTAGGGATTTTAGCAGCAAGATGTCTGTTCACGTTACACTTAAACTTATGCACGTCAGTACAGTTGGGGAAGCAGGGACCTGGAATGGAATTCCAAGGTCTAGCGGTTCTGGGGAAGAAACTACTGGAGTAGAAATATCTTTTACATCTAGGGATCTCTACAGTGTGGGAGTGAGATTTTGCAGCCTGTCGGGTCTGTCGAATGTGTTCACGTCGTGGGGTCACATGTGCTTGCAGTTCGCTAGAGCGTTCACCATTAAAATACTTGTAGAACAGGCAGAGGGATGCAACGTTTCGTCGATGGGACAGAGGCTGAAGCTTAGATACCAGGCCAGTGCCTATCAGATTTGTGACTCTCTTTTGAATATTGTCAAGGTGCGAGAGACTAGTATCCGATGCACCGGCCCAAATATGACAGCAATACTCCATACATGGGCGAATGGTGGCCTTATAGAGGTACAGGATACTGTCGGGTGTTAGTAGTTTTCTAGCACGGTAGAGAGAGCCTACCTTCCTCGCAGCGGCCCTGCCAATGCCGTCGATGTAATTGTTCCCACTAATGTTTCCTGGGAACATTTGGCCAAGGAGCTTGAAAGGTGTACTCTCCGATAAAGAGTCGTTGTCCATTGCTTATAGGTGGTAGAGACAGTTTCTTGTAATTACTGAATCAAACTAGTTTAGTCTACGCGGCATTGAATGCCGCCATCCATTTTTGTCCACATCCACTACAGATTGCAGGTCATCCTCTAGTGTTTCTGCGATTTCCTTAGATATGTGTTCATTTGTTTTCCTGTCGTGTCTGTTATAGAGTGTAGTATCATCAGCATATATACCTATCTAAGAGGCAATTTTGTCGGGGAGGTCATTTATAAATATCAGGAACAGTAGAGGTTCAAGGATAGACCCCTGGAGCACTCCCGCATTTATATCATATTGTTTAGATGTACGACCGTCGAGGACAATAAGTATTTTGTCTCTTATATAAGAAGGATTTAATTATGTTAAGTATTCTAGAAGTGATACCGTATGATCTAATTTTTCTGAGGAGACCCTCATGACATACCCTGTCAAAAGCCTTAGATATATCAAGAGCTACCTCTCTGTCCTCCTCGGCTTTGTCCAGTGAATGGTATATACGTTCAGAGATTACAATTAAGATGTGTGCTGTGGAACGGTCTTGTCTTTATCCATATTGTTGGTCAGTCAGAAGTTTAGCATTTGTAAGGTGATAGGCTAGAGGATCATTAATTAAGGTCTCAAATATATTGGCAAAAAGTGGGAGGAGGCTAATGGGGCGATAATTAAATGGGTCAGTTCTTTCGCCGTAATTCTTGAATACTGGTACCACATAAGCAGTCTTCAAACAATCCGGAAAGCAAGGTTCATTAAGGCATTTGTTGTAGAGTTTGGATAGAACTGGAGCTACTTTTTTAATAGCACAGCTGGGATTAGATCGGGTCCACATGCCTTTGAAGCGTCAAGGTTTTTTATGATAGCATGCACCTGAGCAGGGGTGATTTTCAGATCGTCTAGCGTGGCTACTCTACGCATAGGAAATTTAGGTAGATGGTGGTTGGAATGGTCCAGTGTGGAGTTTGAGGCAAACCGACTGGCAAGCATGTTAGCCTTTTTGGTTGCTGAGCAAACAACCTCGTGGTTGTTGGTTTGTGTGGGAATTGTTGATTGCCCATTACTTACTACACTGTTGTAGAATTTTCAGAAGTCACGAGTTCCTAGTTTTTGTGCTTCGATGCGTTTTTCAGTGGTTTCCGTAAATTCTCTCTTAGCTGTCGCTATTTCTTTCTTAACGTTACTTCTAGCTTCTGTGTACTTCTGTCTGTTTGAACTGGACTTATGTCGGTTAAATCTGCGGTATGCATCCTGCCTTTGAGCAATGGCAGTTGCGCAAGTCGAAGTAAATCATTGGGGAGAGTGTTGCTTGCCATAAAATTTCCGTATGGGAACATGCGCTTCGATTGCAAGTTTGAACCATTCAGTGGTCTCGTTTGCGCACTGTTCAGCAAGAAGGGAAAATATTCCCCATGGGGCATCTCTGATAAGATTTCTAATAGCTTCCAAGTCAGCCTTTTTATAATATCTCGTTGTTTTGAGCACTGGCTCTTCAGTTAGGGCTCTAGAGTGTAGGGCGATTTCAACCATTATCACTGCATGATCAGCGTTCCCAAGTGGACTGTCAGCATTCGTTATACAATCATCATGAACTGTGGTCAAGAACGGATCTAAAAATGATGCGTGTTGTTCTCCTGGTCAGTGAAACGGGCTGGAAAAGTAACAATTTGTGAGATACAGAGAAGCTATGAGTTGTGCTGACCGCTGCATCTGTGTTATTAGAGAATCCAAGCCAGTTTTTGTGATGGGCATTAAATTCACTAATAGATGTAATTGTGCGCTAGTATCAAGAGATTGTGCTGTGTCTATGCTGTCAGAGACTTTGTTTATTATGGTTCAGTCGTGGGTCGAGAGAGAGAGCCGTAGAGAAAATAAATGTATCTAATGGTGTATTGCATGATTAGTCTAACCCACATAAGGGCTTGATCATCCGATTCTAGGGTTGTTTCTCTAGTCAAGGGAAGGGTATTACGAATGTAAACTCCAAGTTCGTGCATGTGTCTGTCAGAGTCCTTACCGCAGAGTGGGAGATATCCAGGCATGTTAAAATAGTTAGACGGGATGGAGGAGTGTAAGTTAGTCTCCCTTAGTGTTAATATATCCGGAGTATTTGTTAGGAGAAATGCTTCAACATCAGCTTAATTAGTTCTAAGCCCACGGATATTTGTGAATGCAAGCCTCAAGGAAGGATGTATATATATATATATATATATATATATATATATATATATATATATATATATATATATATATATATGTGTGTGTGTGTGTGTGTGTGTGTGTGTGTGTGTGTGTATACGTATACATTTTATATGGATATAAATGACTAAAAAATATGATTTTTTTTATCTTGTAAAAGAAACGCTCGCAATGATAATTGTGTTGATAGCTACCCTCCGCCAAAAATTTACATATTCTCTTACTTCAATATTCTAATATGTAATAACATGCAATATGAAAAATGTAATTTCACATGTGTAGGTAACTATCACTATATAAACGTGGACTATCGGAACTGTTTTAGCATATTACTACAGGAAGAAATTGACTAGTTTATTGCGAGCTCCGAATACATTCTACAAACCTGGTTGGAATCACGGATTGCTAAGCAACTTAAGCAAAATTAATTTGATTAGCGGCCACCAACAGGATTAAGTATTTGAGGATTAGCATATTATGTGTTGATTGTACTTTTATATGTAATCAATGATTATTCTGTCGCAGACTTCATTTCATTTATAAATCAACGTACGTTTATAGAGCCTGAGCAGCAATTTACTACACAAGCTTTCATACTATGAACGATTTGTAAATGTATCTGCCAATATCTAGTAATTTCATATATGTTGTCCTAGAAGCCCACTCTATCAACAGCGGCATTCCTCTAGCATGTCCTCATAGATTATCTTTCAAATCACACCTGATGACAATTAATTTAGAGGTATGCTACGAACAACACTTACGAAAAGAAATACTTTAAAAAATACTTAAATGTATTTTCATATTTTCTCATCCAGCCTTTACTCCCTCTGCAATAGATAGTTAGCTGCCTGATAGTTTTATACGATAAAGAAACTTCTCTTTTCTTCCACTATTAATGCTTGGATACTCACTTGCATAAATTTAAAAGAATGTATTACTTTTGTAAAAAGAATATTGCTTTCAAAAACGTTTAGCATAACTCATTACTCGTGACCTGAAAAAATATATAGACACTCCTGATATGTTATCTGTATAAATAGTATTGTATTCTATCGTCCCAGAAACGTATCTCACTACGGAAATAATTCTCTAATTGAAATGTCAAATACAACTTATTACAGGACTAAGGTTGCCACATCTGAAGACAAAGTCCAAAAAATGTTTTCATGAAATTGTCAAAGTACAAAACTAATTTCAAAAGCTCGTAAGAGACACACTCTTCTCCTTCGTTCAGTTTTCTTTCACACAAACGTACTGCTATTTTATACGTTTTTTGAACTTGTATGCTTATATAAATAGAATATAATTGCCTTAAGATGTTTCTAAGAAATACTAGTCTTAAAAAAACAACTGTAAATACTTTCCGAGTTTTGTTCTGTACAAAAAAAAAAAAGAAGAAAGAAAAAACGCAACCTCTTGGAGTAAATTTCTTAGAAAGATCTACTCGTCTGTCAGATTACAATTTACTGGGGTAAGTCTGAGTATATTACAACTTGGCTATTCTCAAGTTTAATGGAAACAATATTACATGGGTCGTCATGTAAAAAAGTTTAAAAGCTTCGTTAGTAATCCCTCGTCCGTATGGTTTTACGATCTGTCTGACATTGAAATTTGTTTTTGAGCTACATTTAAGTCTTAATATGTTCATATATATGATATTTATCTCACAACAATAGGAATCAATATTATAATTAACCGCGTTAAATGAAGACTGCATTAAATTAAGTTTCACTTTTATTTCCTTTCTTCAGAGTAATTTTAATTTGAAAATGTTAGATTTAATGACTTACTGATCATTAAAATGGTATTGTTTGAGGAAAATGAGTTCTTTTTATTGTCAGTGAGTCTATTAAATTCTAGTTTTGCTTAAGATAACTAAACATATTTTTCGCAAACCTCTAGTCAGCCACTACGCCAGCTATATAATTGTATATACAATCGTCCGTCTTTATTGATTTGTTTGACTATTTTCGAGAAATAATATAACACAAATGTGTAAATTCCGTGTTTCCATTTAATTAGATAAAACTAACCATGTAGGTGTATCATAAACTCAAAATAATATTAAAGGATTGAAGGAAACACATTTGGCTCTAGAAAAGACGATATGATTCCATTTCCGTTTGATGTAAAATGGTTGTCATGTCTATCCGGGGCCAAACTCTCTTCCTGATCTACATCAATGATCTCCCTAAACACATACTTAAATCATTCGTTGATATCTATGCTGATGACACGACCATCTATGGAAACAAATCAAAGGCCGTAAATGACAATGTTCTCTCTGATTCTCTCTCTTCTGATCTTGAGCGCGTGGTACAGTGGAGGAACAAGTGACTACTTACTTTTAATGCATCTAAAACCAAGCTCGTATCTTTACATCACCAACGCTCTGATCCCCATTTGGCATCAATTGAAATAGATGGCTCTCGTCTAGGGGAAGCTCCATGTTTTGATAAGCTTCTGGGATTGACCTTTACTCCTGACCTGAAATGGAACACGTACATCAAATCAGTTGACGAGGTCCCCGGAAAAATGGTAGGATCCTTCTACGCTCCAGAAGATATCTCACAGGAGAGACGTTGCGAGCCAGTCTTTAGTTTTACCATTACTTCCATGGCAGGTGCTCGTCTGATTTCCTATCTCTGGTCCCCCATCGCCAATATTTCACGAAAACACCCCTCTAGCTGAAACCACTGTCAAAAATTTTCCCCACTCTTTATCTGTGCAAAAATGAATACGTAGATTCCATGAACAAAGCTTCTTTCTTAGAAGTGCACGCCTGTGGAACACTGTTCCATTTGCCTGTTTCCCACCTGACTACATCTCGATGTCTTCAACTCCAACATAAACAAATACCTGATGAACCGCCCACTTAAGTAAGACACTTTATCAAATCTCCATTACTAACGATTCCAACGACACTATCCCATTGATTACTATACACGCAATAACCGTTATCCCCGAGTGGCTTCCTTGTAAAAAAAAACAAAAAAAACATGGTTTTTGGAATATAACTCATCCTCTGTCTAATCTCGCCTAATTAATCATCCTTATATATTGCGTTGAATTGTGTTCATCTGTAAAAGATCTAGGTTACTTCTATACTCTATATTCTTTTTAATTAATATACTATTATTTTTGGTTTTCTGATGACATGATGAGATCACCTTTAGTTAACTATTACGTGTAATTAATTAACGTAGATATCTATATTATTCAGACTTGCGTCATATTTTCGTAAATAAGTTGTATTAAACACAAATCTCTTTCTATATACAGTTTATGCCTTTATATATATATATATATATATATATATATATATATATATATATATATATATTTTAAAAAAATTGTCAACAAACACCTTTATCAGTTTTTGATCCTCCAATACGAAACTTAATATACAGGGTATACGAACCCATTTGAAACTTTGTATTTGTGTTTTAGCCGGATAATATCGGAGCAAAAGTTTGGTGTTACGAAAAAATGAATTTGGTAGTTGAAAGTTGAACGACGGCATTACATATATGCATGCATAACGCAATAATTATCGTTCAGGTTTTAATTTTTTTTTATCTTTCACCAAATTTTCGTCATAGCTCAGAAATTACCGCCAAATGAAGAAGTAGATATGAAACTGAACGTTTTGGTATCGATTCTAATCAGTGGCACACGTATCAGCTCATTTTACGAGCAAGCAATGTTAGGCGGCCTGCTCGTATATCTATTAAATGTGCGTTTGATGACACTTCTCAACCTATATATTCAATGAATTGTTCACCTATAGTCATACAATTTTGGTAAATTGGATATTCAGACATGTATAACATTTTTCATCGCAGGAATGAAGGGCTGCTGTGGGATCAAAATTGAAAAATGACACAAATGCAGATTACCTATATTAAGAATAAGCAGTTTGCACAGTTTGAAGATACCTTTTAAAGGTTGTGTCATGCTGGTATAATTATAATCGTACCTGCCTCACTGTCTTTAGGTTTTGTTTCGATGTCATATCGTGAATTTTTTTCTTTATACTTACAAGCAGGAAACTGTTTCGATAAAAAACTAAAAAACATAATAATCGCAGTTGCATGTCTCAGTTTCTTTCCGTTGTTCTTACTTTATTTTTTAAAGAATTTAACGTTAACGGAAAGTGTAATACCCGGAACCGCCGGATTCATCTTTTGCACTTATATACAAAATATATGTAACGTTTACAGCGTGCAAAGAAACTTGAATCTCTATATATCTATCTTCTATCCCGTTATAGAATACATCTCGTATGATTAGCAATACATATTAATTGCTCGATAAATATTCTATACTTCTATAATTTCCTTCTTGTGTATTGATGTTTATATTAAAAACAGTTCTTTCTTCTATTTATTAAAAAGAAAACGTTGTTTAGATACGGGTCACGGAATTACATTTATATGCACACGATCTAGCTTTGTAATTGTCTGTATTTTTGAGATGAGGTGTTTTCACTGATTGAGATTGTCGGACTGACTTCCTCATCTTGGTTGTTATTGTCACAACGTTTCGGCCGTTTTGCCCTCCGGCCTTCGTCAGGTGTTTTGTATAGAACTGAGGAACCGTTTGTTAGGAGTCTCGAACCCAACCCTTTATTATTATTACGGGGGTACCGTGTTCGGACTCCAGCTAGGCTTTGGGACATAGTTGCTGATTCTCTGTTTTCAATGTTACTTTTTCACTGCCTTCGTTCAGGATTGAACTCATGTTTCACCCTTGTAAACCTTTCTGCAACTGCATGGGATGGAGTATATGCAGTTGCAGAAATACCCTCCGAAGAATACCCTCCGTCGTAACAACTACCCCGATAACATACTATCCACCAGACGTGTTAATAGTATAAGAGAGGAGAATGAAACCCAAAAACCTCCAACGGTCTGCCTACCATACATACGAGGCATCTCCGAACATATTCAGAGAATATGTGCCCCCCTACAATATCAGGACGGTATTCAAAAGCGAGTCAACACTCAGACGACACCTGGTACGATTGAAGCCCCGCATGGATGAGAACATGACCAAAAACTGCATATACTGCATCCCATGCAGTTGCAGAAAGGTTTACTAGGGTGAAACATGCCACCCCCTTAAAGTAAGGGTGGAAAAACACCGAAAAGCGGTAACTAAAGGGGAGACGGAAAAATCGGGTATAGCCAACCATGTCTGGATGGAGAGGGGAGACCATCGCCCCCTATGGGATGAAGTAAAAATAATAAATAGAGAGACCCGCTGGAAAGTTAGAAAACTTAAAGAAACAGCTCACATGCTCGGACATAACAACCTACTGAGCAAACCAAGCATAGAGCTGAATGCAATTTGGACACCTCTGATAGAGAGAGAAAACCTTGAATAACAACATAGGTTTAACATTAACAAAAACCAATTAAGAAGTGTCCTAGTGACATATGACCGAGTGGTCTTAGACGTTGCATCAAAGTTTACAGTTACCCAAATAAAGGGTTGGGCTCGAGACTCCTAACAAACGGTTCCCCAGTTCGATACAAAACACCTGACGAAGGCCGGAGGGCAAAACGGCCGAAACGTTGTGACAATAACAACCAAGATGAGGAAGTCAGTCCGACAATCTCAATCAAGATCTAGCTTATTTGCATATTCTTTTAAACATTCATTGTAATCATTTCCCTATTATTTTTCCGGCTTTCTCTTGGTATGATCATCTTTAGTTTACAATTAAATGTATTTATATTCATGTAGATATTCTACATGATTTATACTTGCGTAATATTTGCATAAAATGTTTATAGTAAACACACACCTATTTATATATATATATATATATATATATATATATATATATTTATGTATGCGTATCTATATTTGTTTAAAATGATTGCCTACCAAACTACTCAGCCAGTTTTGGTCTACGGATATAAAATTTATATGTAGGATATTCGAACTCATGCGAAAGTTTGCATTTCGGTTTTAGCTGACGAAACTCTGTGCAAATGTTATATTAAAATAATGAATTTGCGAAGTGCAGGTCGAACGAATGAATCACGAATATGCATGCGTAACATAATTGCTATCGGCCCATGTTTTAATTTTAAGCCTTGCAACACACATACCTTCATAACTAAAGCATTATCATCAAAGGAAAAAGTAAATTGTAAGATAAACGTTTCGTTTTTCATTTTCAATGATGTCACAGGTGACATTTAACTTTTCCAGCCATTTCTTTATATTCGGTCTAATGACACATAATAATACACACCGAATCTGCATTAATCAAAATATCATTTTAAAGCGTATTTTACGACCAGGTTATGCCGGGCGGCCTGCTAGTAATGGAATGAAAATGCACTATTTCCATTTAAGTGCTATAGATTAAGTATCGATTTGATATAGCAAACATTAGTTTGTATTGTCATTAGAACTAAACGTCAGGTTCTAATTGACCGCATTTAATATTCCACTACATTTAAATTCTTTAGACTACTGTCTTGGGCGTCAGTGCTTTGGGAGAACTAGAACATGCTGGCAAGTGCTGGATTAAATAAAGAATTCCCTTCGAAATTTCGCACAGATTCCTTTGTTCAGCAGAAATATTTCTGAGTTCGATTGAAATATTTATGAGATCGACATAAAGATCCTCGCGTTTCACAATATTCGCCCGAAAAGGCTTAAAGGTCACGTCGACCAAAAATCTGTGAACAGTAGTCGATAGAATCCAAATAATACGCATAATCCAGACGTAATCCCAGGAATTCAGAAACAAGGATATTCCGCATTTTTCTGTATATTGATTTGAAAGGTCACTCTAATCAGACGCCAATCTTTTTAGTTGGGAGTGTCTTTATTTTAATTAAAAATTTTCTTAAATCAAAATAAGCTTGGCTCCATTCAAGTTAATCTAATCTCCTATTCGTGGGTGTAAAATGTGACACAAGTTATAAATATGACGATTTGATGTTGATAACTGCGAGTGTTTATAACTCGCAGAGTTACGTGTATGGTGGATACTATTCATTCTTTGCAATTGACGGCGTTTATATTATAAATGCCATTTTTCTACAATTTTTCATTACATTTTCAACCCAAACAAGGAACATTGCCACTTTGATGTAGGGAAGCGACTATTAGGGACAGAGGCTACATGGGTACTAGGTGGGGAATTGGGCAGCAAGATGTCTGTTCACGTTACACTTGAAGTTCTGCATGTAAGTACAGTTGGAGAAGCTGGGACCTGGCAGGGAGTTCCAAAGTCTAGCGGTTCTGGGGAAGAAATAAATGGAGTAGAAGGCTCTCTTACATCTAGGAATCTCTACTGTGAATGGGTGGGATTTTACTGCTTGTCGGGTTTGTCGGGGGTATTTCAGCTCGTCGGAATATTCAATGTTAAAGTACTTGTAGAACAGGCAGAGGCTGCTACATTGCGTCGATGGGACAGAGGCTGAAGCTTGGATGACAGTTCCGGACCTATTAGGTTGGCGACTCTCTTTTGAACCTTGTCTAGGAGTGAGAGACTAGTCGCAGATGCACCGGCCCAAAAATGACAACAATACCCAATACAAATGGTGGTCTTATAGAGGTACATGATACTTTCAGGCATCAGTAGCTTTCTAGCACGGTAGAAATAACCTACGGTTTTCGTAGCGGTCCTGGAAATGCTCTCAATGTAATTGTTCGAACTCATGTTTCATTGGAACGTTAGGCCGAGGAGTTTAAAAGATGTGCTTTCATTGGGCATTGCTATTGGCGGTAGAGAAGGTTTCTTGTAGTTATTGAACGAAACAAGTTTTTTTTTTTTTTTTTTTTTACACAGTGGTCACCACTTATCAAGTCTTGGCAGCATTGAATGTGACTATCCATTTTTGCCCCCATTCGACTAGAGATTGGAGGTCATCCTCAAGTGTTCGAACTGAACGACGATGTGCCGATGTGCATGCATTTTACATATATAATAGTATATATTTATAAAGGTTCAACATTTTCCCAAGCGTGTGACAGATTATTTAAGTTATTAAAGATACACTTTCTTGTCAAAATTTGAAGGCGTCCATCAATCTAAGTATCTCAGTAGCATTGTTCATGATAGAATAATAATAATATTAATTCAAAATGTTCTATGTTAGAATATGAAGCGTTCACGCGACATAGTATAATATAATATACTATCGCGTATTTTTACAATTAAAGAAATTACCAAAACTTAATTTAAAAAAGGTTTGCATTAACACTTTTAAACTACATATTATTTTATATTAATCCAAAATAAGAACCCACATCTACATCTAGAAACAACATTAGTTATTATTGCTTGCTTACATATTCTCCTAATATTGAACAGAGACAATTGCCGCAAGCTAAAATGTATGCTTTGATGAAAAAAAATTATACATAATGTCTGAATATATATGCGCAGTCCTATTTAACATTGCAGCACTTTTGTCTTTTAAATGGTGTTTAATAGTTTTGTTTCTTTGCCTGTTCTCCATACGAAATAAGTAAGATGTACTCTGTGGCTTGGGGCTTAAAATTTAATTAGTAAAAATAATCTAAAGTTGAATTATTTAACTCATATACACCACTTTGTAAAAATTATTATAATCTTATTCTAGTAAAATACATGGTCTCTTTATTAAGAATTAGAGTAAAAAATAAAATCTGATCGGATATTTAACTGTTTCAACTGATTGCCAATAATCGATTATCTATGTAACAATATATATTGGCACAATAAAGCGATGCTACAACCCACCGTAAACAGTGCCCCATAACTGGTTACTTATGAAAATTTTACATACATTCAATTACAGAATATTGGAAATAAAGAAAGTGCTACGCAATTGTATATTATTTGATTTTATATACTATTCGCTTGCTTTGTATTTAATAGGCATTAACAGACTGGGACCGACATTATAGAGGAACAAATGCGGTGTTCACTTCCGAAATCTTTTGTTCCATTTTTAGTTGTATTGGTTTGTAATAGAAATAGGATTTATTATTTTCTTACTATAAATACTACTGATAAGAGGAATTTCTGTTCATATGTGTGTGTGTATATATATATATATATATATATATATATATATATATATATATATATATATATATATATATATATACATACATGGGCGCATACACCCCCCCATATATATATATATATATATATATATATATATATATATATGTGTGTGTGTGTGTGTGTGTGTGTGTGTTTCGGGACGTTGCTAATGAAGCCAGACATAACTTCTGTTGTCAGTGTTCGAATATTCCGACGGCCGTTAATCATGCAACCCTTCACTGATGATTCTCGAAATGATTAAACACTAGTGTCCGTAGGTATTTAAGTATTATAATAAATATATATATATATATATATATATATATATATATATATATATATATATTTATACATATATACACATATATATGTATATATATATATATATATATATATATATATATATATGCTTATGACGCAAGAGACGTTTAAGCAAAGATTGTACATGCATAACAGTTCCTTTAGGTCAAAAATACGGATAAAAACAGTATTAGCTGCGCGAGTATTGCAGTTAAAAGACAACGAAACACCATTCAACATTAAAAGGAAGGTCATAGAAAAAAGACCGGCATACTCACCAGCCTCAAAACGTGTCCCCTTTGTAATGTGGAGAAATGCCACATTATAATGACTATAAATGACCCCCGAAAGACCTGTTTAAACGTCTGCAGTAAAATTCTTAAGGCCTGTATACATAGGAGACAAACGCTGCTAATAAACTGGGAGGACCGAACTACAAACGAAGACGCTACATAAAGGAAATTCTTCAATTCTAAATACAGTCAATTTAACACATACAATAATTTAGTAAAAGTGAAAATAGATATTTAGGCAATTTTCATTTAAAAATTAGGAATTTTTACGGCTATATTAAAGAATACCATAATCCTACATATATATATATATATATATATATATATATATATATATATATATATATATATGTATATATATGTATATATATATATATATATATATAAAAGTTAAATAAAAATACAAAGACCTAGACATAACAAGTCAGTAAATGAAATTAAAATAGCTTGTATACGATCCCTTAGAACCTGAGACCCGATATATTGTAACCAAAGATAACATAAAATAGCAACACATGGGATACTGGAATTGATCAAAATATAAGCGTATAAAAATATATAATAAATGAAATAAATAAAAAAAATATATAAAAAAAATAAAAAATTAAATATACTATAATAAAGCAAATATTCACGAATCTTCCCCTTAATAATAGGAAGACAAATAGTTAAACAATTAATAAGATAGATTAATTACCTCCCTTGAACCAACAAATACAAACCGATTAGACCGGAAGTCATGCCAATTAAGAATAGAATAGCACAACAATTATTTAAATATATATTATGTAAAGTACATTAAATAAAATATTAGAAAATTGATATTAAAATGAAATAAAATATATAGAAATAGAGACAAGCTATATCTAAATAAAATGAACATTATTATAAACAATATATGCGGTCCTGCATTGTCCACAAACTGAAAACAACATGACTGACGAGAGCCAAACATTTTATACTATTTACCACTAACTGGCTCCCCTTATGTTAGGCTTGAAACCGAGAGAAACAATTTTTTCTGACCTTCTGTACAATTTTATATATATATATATATATATATATATATATATATATATATATATATAAAATATATACTTCTTTGTTTTTTTATATAGCTTTTTATATAACTTTCATTAAATGTATACTGTTATCGATACCACTAATAGTAATACTAATAATGATAAGAAGGATACGAGATATTTATTATATTAACTTTAGTTATAATTATTGTGATGATAATTATTATTTTGACACTATTGCCAGTATATTTATCAATATAAATAATACAACCCTTACTATTTATATGCGTAGCATTGCCAGCGAGTGCATTTGAATTAGCAAGAATAAACTTCAACTAAAATGAGCTGCACTTCTACTCCGAGAGGACCCAATTCCATTCAATCGCTACAAAAA
>NC_136508.1:5600402-5635402 GCF_053919585.1 Euprymna scolopes
TATAAAACATAAACACCGTAGAACAACAACTAAACGGACCTGTCCCGCCTAATATTACCACAATAATACGCAGGAGAAAAATCTTTATAATAAGTGTTTTTAGTCTAAGAATGCACTTGCTGTGTGCTAAAGGAATACTTCGTTGGTTTCTTGTTTTAAAGCATAGGTAAATAGGATTAAAACAATTTTTATCTTTTTGTAAGAGACATATCTCTCTATTTCTATACAGACATTCTTATATATATATACATATATATGTGTGTGTGTGTGTGTGTATATATGTGTGTGTATATATTTAAAAAGTATATAGGCATATTCATATATACATATTTACGCACTCTTTTATATTTGTATGTTTGTGTGTTTTCATATGCGTCATACTTAATAGCAGCGCACATTCAAAAGATGACGTCATAGAAAATTTAAGTGTAGATGGATAGTAATCATACGACAAGCATATATATATATATATATATATATTTATATATATATATGCTAGTCGTATGGTTACTATATAAATATATATATATATATATATATATATATATATATATATATATAAGATAAAATTCAATTAACTTTCTTGAAGGTATATGTTTTGATTTTATCGTCACTGGATTATTTATCTTCCACCAGGCTATCCATTCATGTGTAATCACCTTTTTCTTCACAATATTCACTTTTTTTGTTATCAAGTAAGATGTTTGACTTACTTGTTGTTTTATCACATACTTTTGCATGCAAAATCCGATCCCGCATTTTGCTAATTCTAACCCTCTGATGAGAAGGAAAGTACTTCTTCGAAACTCCGCTGATTAAGGACTATTCACTTATCTAGTGTCTCCTTTTCAGATTAAATATGGTTTTAACTCATTTCAAAGTGTGTTTTTAACATGTTTTAATAACTGTTTGCCTGTTTATATATATATATATATATATATATATATATATATATATATATATATATAAACACGACAATCACATTTATAACACATTCACATTATTTATTAGATTTATGGAACACATTTCACGTGTTTCGTTTGAGGATATAGCACACAGCTTATCAGAGACTCATATAACTAAAAATCCAGGAGAAAGCATGCTTTTTTAAAGCCATAAGATCAAAAAATACATTTTAAAACACATTACTACTGGGAGGAGTTTAAATCGTCCTTGGAAGAAACCACCCCAAAAAGCACTGATCAGGCAGAGGTAAAATTGTTGTGTGTATACCACTACTTTATAAATATATACATATATATATATATGGGGATGCGAATATGAACATCATGTTTCTCTACTTAATGAAACGGTAAGAATAAGCAAAGTAAAAAAAAGAAAACAGAAAAACGAACCCAGGCGGTGGGGGAGGGATGGGGGCTCATTATAACATCGAAAAAAAACACGTAAGGCAAAGCAACGATGTTAAATGTAAAAATCGAATAAACAAAAACAAAAAAGAAAACAGAAAAACGAACGTTAAAATACACGTGAAAATGGCTTAACAAGCCTGTTTCATTATTAAAATTTTAAAAAATTGGTGGGTACCCGGGTGTTTTTGGGTGTGTGGTCGGGGGTGTTAATGAAAACCTAAGAATAAGAGAAGTAAAAAAAAAAAAAAACAGAAAAACGAACGTTACGCTTATATGGCTTAAATAACACTGGTTTAATATTTGATTTAAAAAAAATCGAAAAAAAGACATCTCACACCACGATTCGAACCCAAAAGTTTATATAATGAACCAACGCGTAAACCAACTGAGCTAGCACGACGTAGATAAAATTCAGTCAGTTCTTCACCTATTTAAACTAAATCAGGTCATGATGTCATCTGACGCATGCGTAGAGTCGGTCGTCTTTATGAGAGGACCGTTTTTATTGACACCCCCTGTAGAAAATTGTCGATTTCGGGGTGAAAAAATGAATGTTTTTGTCCAATGTTTCAATATTTTTCGGGCGAAAGGAGCTTCAATATGATACCGAGTTTGTGAGTTTTTGTTCTGTCTGTCAAAAGTTTTTAGCGGACACACAAACACACATACATACATACACACGTACATACACACACTTTCGCTTTAATATATATATATATATATAGACTAGCATGGGTACCCGGCGTTGCCAGGGTGGAGAGAAATAGTATGCCAGCGATATTGAGCAACCAATCCCTAGAAAAAAATAGTAGCAAGTACCCGTGCAAGCGCAAAAAAAAAACGCCACAGTTGGCAGGATCGAACCTGTAACGCGAAAGAGGAAAAGGAGGTGAAAAGAGATGTCTCGGCCACGGAGACCTATGATGTCACCAGCTTTTGAAATACGATTTTATAAACATACGTTGAGAATAGAATGGTTGGCGTGTGTCTTGCAAAAATGTTGATTCAAAAACTGACCGCTCCTTGTAAAAAACGGCCCCGTTGACCAGGACAGAATTAATCTTTTTAGACAGTTTTTAGAAATTTTCATCACAGAGATTGATATTTCTAACGATTCCAGTTTTGTCATGGTCGAATGCTTCTGCGAAATGTTTTGGTAGACTAACAAACACACACAAACACAGACAAACACAAACACAAACTAACACACTTTTTTCCCTTTTATAAAGTAGAAAATGCAGGTAATGACGTCAACTAACGTATGCGTAGAACCGGTCGTTGTCACGAGAGGACCGTTTTCTGTTGACCCCCCCTGTCGACAATTGTTGATTTCGGGGTGAAAAAATGAACGTTTTTGGCCAATTCTTCGATATTTTTCGTGCGAAGGATAGGGCTTTATATATATTACCGAGTTTGTGAATTTTCATCGTGTCTCTCGAAAGTTTTTAGCGGACACACAAACATACATACAAACATACATACACACATTTTCGATTTTATATTTTTAGAATACACACCCACACACACACATAATATATATATATATATATATATATATATAATGAATAGATAAGGCAATGCGGTACTTTGAAAACAAGAGCTTAGCACCGTTCGAAATATGCAAAGAAAGCTCCTATTCCTCTAGTACACGATACGATTAAAATCTGGAATAAACTGACAAACCAGAAACATAAATCATTAAACTTTACGTGAGGATTAATTTCTAAATGGAGGTTTTAAGATTAAAACTTCAAACACCCTATACTTTATTATGCTAGGAAAGGTATATAGCAAATACATATAAGGACAATATACACACGTTATTATTAGTAGTATAAAAAGGTATTATAATCATTATTATTATCATCATTATTACCATTACAATTATGATCATCTTTATCATAAAAATTAATAATAAAGTTATTATTATTATTATTATTATTATTATTATTGTTTATAATTATTATTATTTTTATTATTATTATTATTATTTTTATTATTATTAATGCTATTATTATTAATGTTAATATTACTGTTATAATATTAATAATAATAATAATAATAATAATAATAATAATAATAATAATAATAATAATAATAATAATAATAAAGAACTTAGAAAACTCCACCAGAAAACCAGGAAACTAATGACCATGGATAATGCACTACACCCAAAGGACAATATTGATAGACTCTACGTGAAAAGGAAAGACGGTGGGAGGGGACTGATCTCTATAGAAGACTGTGTGAAGGACTCGACAAAAGGACTAGAAAAATACATAATGCAAAACACTGAAAGGATAATTATGGCAGCGAGTGACACTGAAAAACAACAAAACAGAAAACAGAGAGACAAATGACAAAACGAGAAAAAAGAAGTAGGAAGAGAAACAACTCCACGGAAGATTCATAAGAATGACAAAAGATGAGAATAACGAAAACACCTGGACATGGACGCGAAAAGGGCATATAAACCGAGAAACTGAATCCCTAATTACTGCAGCAAAAGATAACTCGATAAGAACCGACTATATCAAAGCAAGGATCGATAAAACACAAGAAAACAGCAAATGCAGACTCTGTGGACAAAGAGACGAAACGATAAACCATATAGTAAGCGAATACAGCAAACTTGCCCAAAAGGAATACAAAAACAGGCATGACCAAGTGGGGAGGGTGGTACACTGGGAATTGTGTAAACGACTGCATTTTGAGCGTACAGACAAATGGTAAAAGCATAAACCTGCAACAGGACCTGAAGACTAGAACCACAAAATCGAATGGGACATGGACAGACAGAGGGGCAAAGCCATCCAAGCAAAAATACCAGATATCGTAATAATTAACAAGAAAGAAAAATCCTGTCAAATCGTAAACTTTGCAGTCCCAGCTGATCACAGGGTGAGTACGAAAGAAAAGGAGAAACGAAGCAAATACACAGAGCTAGCCAGAGAGTTAAAAGGGATTTGGATGATGAAGAAAGTCCAAATAGTACTGATAATAGTAAGAGCACTAGAAACGATTCCGAAAAACTTCGAAAAAAGAATGTCAGAAATTGGAATCCGAGGAATAACTGCAAAAGTACAACGACTAACGATAATGAAAACGACTGAAATATTAAGGACCCCCTTGAATGCGGAGAATAATACAAGACAATATAACGAATAAGCGGGATTGAAGAACACCGAAACTGCATATTTACAAGTTCTACAACCCCCATCATGCATCCCCCCAATGTTTCATCACCGATCCCCTCCCCCTCAGAAAATGATACTAAAGGGCCGAGAAGGGTCAATAAGGACTGAACAACCGAGGAGCGAGCGCCAACCAGACCTCGGCTGGACACGCGCAAAGAGAACTGGGACCTTGGGGAGGCTGAGTGGCACTCAAATTTCAGTATGAACCAATGACGACTACTAGCGAGAAATCAATAGTAAGCGGCTGTTGTGATGATGCAAATTCATTTGCACATGCTATCGAAGGAGGGGAGAGAGCTGGACGTCTGGGGAGACTTGTTGTCACTCAGCTTGCAGAGGATACCACAGGTTTCCAATCAGATCGTATGTTGACTTGTGTGAAAGCTCCATGGGAGCCAATAATAATAATAATAATAATAATAATAATAATAATAATAATAATAATAATAATAATAATAATAATAATAATACTAATACTAATAATAATTATAATAATAATAATAATAATACTAATACTAATAATAATAATAATAATAATAGTAATAATAATAGTAATAATAATAATAATAACAATAATAATAATAATAATAATAATAATAATAATAATAATAATAATAAGAAGAAGAAGAAGAAGAAGAAGAAGAAGAAGAAGAAAAAAAAATCTTTAATTTTAATTCCTGGTTATTTTAATTGTTTATTTTAGATTATGAATTAAACAACATATAAATATAGTCATGCCCCAACATAAAATACTTTTTATAGTCATCTGAATCGTCTTTAGTTTTATGTTCTTTTTCATTGCACAGTTATGTGATTACATATGTGTGCATTTTTCCTGCTTGGATTATGACATGCATATGAATATATACGTGTCTTACTGATGTGTCCTCCTCCTTATGTCGTTTTCTTTCGTTAACATGTTATTTTAAACGCTCGGAAACTTGCCATATATTTTTCATTCCTCCCGTTTTCTTATAGTAACGTAATCTTACTGTACTGGCCTTTTCTGCCTTCTTTACGTCTGTTGGTTCTTTTGATTCTTGGTTCTTTTTCGTTTTTTCTTTTCTTTTTTATTTCTTATTTCTCCATTTTATTCTTCGTTTTAGCTTTTGTCACTTCCTTTTACTTTTCTTCTCTTTCTACCCTTCCTTTTTGTCTTATTTACCAAGACAATCCTTTCCTCCCATAGCTTTCCATTTTTTATGTCGAAAATGTCAGTTGATATCACGTCTCCCCCTTCAAGTTAGAGATTTAATATTTAATTTTATTTAAAAAAAATGTGTTTCATTTTTCATTTCTTTGAATAGCAGGTAAACTTCATTTCCGTCTGCTGACGAGGTACTTACGGTTTTTTAATAAACTAATTGCTACGAAATTTTAGCATGCTCAGTGTAGCGACAATGCAATAGTTCTCTATATATGCCTACATGTACATGTATATATATATGTATATATCTATATATAGTAGCGTGTATTTATTATATATCTGTTACAATCAAAAGTACTGCTAATATTGGAAATCCTCCATATTTAAGGATTAAATATTTACTAAGTGTAACACATGTTCTGCCCCAGATTTGGAACGTTTCTATTTTCTCTCATATTGTTTAGTTCAAGGGCAGAGCGTGCCAGATAGAATGCATGACAGACAAGAGTACGTTGAATGCCAGAAACCGGCTTTTGACGAGTAACAACAAAACGAAAAAAAAGCGGGAAACATTGTGTAAATCTGATTAATCTCACGAAGAATCTCTCAATCTTTCTGATGTAATGATTTTTTTTTTTACGGTGAGAAGATAATCTTCAAATGAAAGGATCGTTCTTCAATTGAAAGGAATCAAGTTGTAGAATAGAAAATGCGATGATTGACATGGGAAATGCACATGAACATATGTGAACACTCATCATGCCTGCTTATAATAAAATATGTATTAAAAGCAATTATACTTAATAGTGAGCTTTAGTTAACTAACACGAATTGTTCATTTTGATTTTACTCGAAATACTGATTTTCAAGACAATTTAGTAATATATCAAATAAGTTTAAAATATGTTGATTTGATACGGCATATTTATCCAAATCGAAATATCGGTTCATTTCTCATTAATAAAATACGTTTTTTTTAAATAGTGGCTGCTGCGTAATTTACTTAGTTTAATCAATTCGTAAATAAGAAATTTTAAACAAAATTATGTTAATAATTATAATATTTATTGTAAAATATGCCAGTGGTGCTAATTAAATTGGATTTTTAATTACATTTAATGTTGCCGTATTTTTCTATTTATTACATTCTTAGTTAAGAAGTCAATCATAGTTTTAAAATAGTGACGTTATTATACCCGCGTGATACGCGTCTTATACCAGTAGCATTTTTATTTCAAATGAATGCAAACAATATGGATTTGTATTCGTAATTAATTGCAAAATTTTTTTTTTATATACATAAGATGCATGTAACTAAATTTTTCTAGTCATTGTTAAATGCATTATGGAAACATTCACAAGGATATATATATATATATATATATATATATATATATATATAAATATATATATACATTTATATATATAGATATGTCTGTATATATATATGTGCATATATATATATATACACCTACATTAAATAATGTAGTACATTGAATGTTATAGTGCATGCACATATATATGTATATTTACATGCAATTTTATTCAGTACCAGTTCTATTTAAGATTAATATATATATATATATATATATATATATATATATATATAACTATATATATATACTTATATATATAATCCTATAAACACAATAAAATTCAATATACTATACTATTTAATATATCAATATATAAATATATATATATACATAGATTTTTTTTATATTTGTACAGACATAAATTTAATAATATAGTATATTGAATTATATTGTATATATATACAAATATATGTATATATATGTATATATATATACAAATATACGCATATATATGTATATATATGTGTATGTATGTATATATATATATATTTAGGTCTCGTCATGTATGTATATATATATATATATATATATATATATATATATATATATATATATATATATATATACATGACGAGACCTAAAATTTATCAAAGACAGAACGGGATACCGTTTACTCATCTTTAAGAATGAGCTAATATATCTAAGATTCGATTGTAATTATCTTCAGATCTATTTTCTTTTTACTCGACGTATAATTTTATTGTCGGTCAAAAGAATAACCTTCACTATATCAAAGGGATGTAATCACCATATTTTTGAATGCTTCTTTCTCAATGCATTCGGTCATCTAAAACGGATTAAATCGTCTCTTCTGTCTGCCGAAACGTGTGAATCTTTGCACTCATTTCTAAAGGATGGCTTATAATTAGCACCAGACAAACGATTTTCTCAGACAGTAGTGCGTGCAAACCCTGAAATCTAATAACCGAATCTCTGCTAATTAAGAAAAGAAGCAAGACTTAACAAGTAAAAATCGATACAGATCATGTTCAAGGTAAAGCGTCTTAGTTCGCATTCAAGGAAGTCTAAGAATAAAGTCTGCCAATAAACTCTCCAATTGCGACACATTTATAAGTACGTTATATTATTTTTGCCAACTATATGTGGTTATGTAAGTATTGTGTTACTTGTAATAAAAATATTTCGTTCGTCATATATTAGATCGAAACACGTTCGATATATCCTATAAATACTCATAATATGCTATACCCACATATAAATATATATATATATATATACACATATGTATTTATATATATATATATATACATATGTATATATATATATTAATATTTGTATATTCACATATATATGTATATATGCGTATATATATAAATATTTTACTTGTAAATATTAACTCTTTAATATTTATAATATATATATATATATATACATTCATATATTCGCGCATATATATATATATATGTGCGTGTGTATACGTATGTATATAATTATTTACTATTCCAACAATGATGATATTTTTTAATCACTCTAATAAGCACTTATATTTCCATCCTTCCTCTAAATTTCGCCTCATGTATTTTGTTGTAAAAAGTAAGTGCCCCTGAGGCAACTGTATGTTTTCCATAAACTGTTTAAAAGTGTGTATAAATGTGTGTGTATATATATATATATATATATATATATATATATATATATATATACATATATATATATACATAATAGAATGCAGCATGAAAATTCCCTGTCGTAAAATACTCTGTTATGATTTAATTTGTTGTTAAGAGTTATCCCCCTTGGGATTGACATTCATAATAAAAGCGCCCTCTGTTTCATTTTCCCGCTCGATCCTTTCAAGAGCGTACGTGTATTTTACAGTTAATAAAACCTTTCTAAAAGGCAATTCTTTACTTACTGTTACTACTCACTTCAATTTTATTAACTGTAAAAAAAAAAAAATAATAATGGATCGAATCTTACGTCCCGACAGATTCGAGGTGGAACCTACATGCCCTAATTCCGAAAAATCCTATAGGCATTGGAAATTAACCCTCCAGAATTATATCCGCTCACATAATAACGGATTAATCGAAAACACTTCAGATAATTTCTTTGCCTTGATCAATTGTATTTCAGCCTCTGTTTTCGATTTAATAAGCGATAAAACCGACTACGATAGTGCATTAAGAACATTGGACGCCGCTTATTTAAAACCTGAAAATATTGTTTATAATAGATATCGATTGATGACGACGAAGCAACAAACAACTCAAAATATAGATGCCTTCATACTACAATTGGAAATGCTTGCCAAAACATGTAACTTCGAAGCGGTTTCTGCTGAAGAAAACAAAAATCAATACATTCGGGAAGCTTTCATCGGTGGAATTTCTTCTTCGTCCATCCGACAACGACTGTTAGAAAAACCCATCCTGACTTTAAAAGACACATATGCCACGGCCAGATCTCTTGAACAAGCAGAAAAGCATTCGATAAGCTACGCAAATAACTTTACTGTAGCAGCTACAAATAATCCTTCGGGCTACAATCGTATAGCTGTGACTAAAGAAAATATGCATCCAAAAGGGGTTTGTTTTTTCTGTGGAAAATCACGTCATCCTCGATATTTATGTCCTGCACGAAACGCCGAATGTAAAAAATGCAAAAAAAAAAATGGGCATTGGGCTAAAGTGTGTAAATCTTCTATTTCTAACACTCATACTGCTGTTCTTTATGACGACTCTGACTACCCCTCACCTTCTCTATCCTGACTAGGAACTAACTCCAAAGATGTCACATTCACTCAATGCCAAATTAACGGGCACTTCGTGAACGCTATGGTGGACTCCGGCAGTGTAAAAACATTAATTAATGAAAATACTGCTAAAAAACTTAAACTCTTCACAATACCTAAAAACAAAACTATAGCTCTGGCTGCTTCCGATCAACATGCTAAAATAACTGGCGAAGCTGTCGTGGATTTAATACTGAAAGATAAAACCCATTCTGGAATAACAATTGAAATCATTGAAAACCTTTTCATTGATTTAATAATCGGAAAAGATATTTTAAAAAAATATAAAAAAGTAACACTTAAATTCGACGGTCCTAGAGACAAACTTATAATTGGAGCTATAAACACGAATAATTTTTTTCCTACCATAAACGTTCCACCCCCTCCTCTCTTTTCTAATCTTTCTCCTCATACTACTCCTATTGCGACAAAATCCCGACGTTACACTTTTGCCGCCAACAAATTCATAAAAGAAGAGACTGCTAGAATGTTGAAAGAAGGCATAATTGAACCTTCGATATCTCCGTGGCGAGCGCAAGTTCTTGTAACTTCGAATGAGAATCATAAGAAAAGAATGGTAGTCGACTACAGCGATACCATTAATAGATTCACGGAACTAGACGCTTACCCAATGCCTAATATCAATAAGATGGTAGACGACATCGCTCAATATAACATCTTCTCTACTCTCGACCTAAAATCTGCTTATCACCAAATACCTATAAATCATGCTGATCGTAAATTCACTGCGTTTGAAGTAAGTGGCAAACTTTTTCAATTTACTCGTCTTCCTTTTGGCGTCACCAATGGAGTAAGTGCTTTCCAGAGGAGCATAGACTATATTATAGAAAAAGAAAATCTAACCGATACCTTTGTGTATGTTGATAACGTAACTATATGCGGAAAAAATCAAGAAGAACACGATTACAATCTTCAAAAATTCTACAAAATTGCTAAACAATATAACATCACTTTAAATGAAAATAAAAGCATAATTTCTTCTAGTTCTATTACTCTACTCGGCTACACCATAGAAAATAATCAAATAGCTCCCGATTATCAAAAACTAAAACCATTACTCGAAATGCCACCTCCGCTGAATCTTAAATCTCAAAAAAGAATAGTTGGAATGTTTTCCTATTACTGCAAATTCATTAAAAAAATTTCTGATAAAATTTTATTACTAAATCAAAACAAAGAATTTCCACTACCTCCATCTGTATTAAAATCTTTTCAAACATTGAAAAATGATCTAAAAGACGCCACTTTAATAACGGTAGATCCAAATAAAGAATTTGAAGTAGAAACGGACGCTAGTAACTATTGCATTGCTGCAACACTAAATCAAGAAGGTCGTCCTATTGCATTTTTTTCAAGAACTCTCAATGCTAACGAAATTAAGCACCATGCAGTAGAAAAAGAGGCAGCCGCTATTGTAGAAGCTCTCCGTAAATGGCGACATTTTCTACTCGGCAGGCACTTTAAAGTCATCACAGATCAGAAGAGCATCAGCTTAATATTCGACAATAAAAGAAAATCAAAAATTAAGAATGACAAAATATGTCGTTGGCGTATAGAATTATCCCAATACAATTTCACTATAGTTTATCGACCTGGACCTGAAAATATTGCTGCCGACACATTCTCTCGCATCTCTGCTCTTACTTACAATCTACAAGATCTTCGTGATTTACATAAACAATTATGTCATCCTGGTGTTTCAAGACTAAGCCATTTTATAAGAACGAGGAACCTCCCTTTTACTTTGGATCAAATTAAGAATATTACTGACTCTTGCTCATCCTGTCAATTACTGAAACCCAAATTCGCCAATACCAATGGAGGGACTCTCATTCAAGCCATATTACCTTTTCAACGATTAAATCTTGATTTTAAAGGCCCTCTACCTACTTCTATACATGACAACAAATATCTACTTACTCTAATTGATGAGTATTCCCGTTTTCCTTTCGCTTTTCCTTGCAGAGATATGACAAGCAAAACCATTATCCACTGTCTAAACAAACTCTTTTCAATTTTTGGTTTGCCTGACATGATACATACTGACCGTGCTTCTGATTTCTTAGCAAGGGAAATAAAGGAGTTTTTACACAAAAAAGGAATTGCTACTTCTAAAACAAGTAGATATCATCCTGAAGGTAATGGACAGATTGAAAAACTCAACGGTACCTTATGGAAGGCCATTCAAACAACATTACATTCTAATCAAATGAAACTACCTTATTGGGAAGACATACTACCGGACGCACTTCATTCAATTAGATCATTACTTTGTACTGCCACTAATATGACTCCCCATGATAGACTATTTAAATATAGTCGTAAATCTGCTTCCGGAATTTCAATTCCTTCTTGGGTTAAACCAGGCCCAATATATATTAGAAACCACACTAAAACAAGTAAACATGACCCTCCTGTAACGCCTGCCACCCTAATAGATGTCAACCCCCACTACGCTTATGTTCAACTACCTTCTGGTACTGAAACCACTGTCAACGTTCGAGACTTAGCACCAAACTCATCAAATGAAGAAAACTCTAATAATAATCCTACTACTTCAGAGACTTTATTTGAACCTTCTACTAATGAAAACATTGGTCATGAGGAAGACAAAAATCAATCGTCTGATCTTGAAGAAAATCAGATTTCACTAAAAAATAATACTGAAAATCAGCATTCCTGCCAATCTGTGCGGAGGTCGTCCCGAGTTCGACAATTCCCTAGTAAATATAAGGATTTTGTGACTAAATACTGAAAAAACTGCAGTTTGGGTTCATATGTTATTTGTAAATAAAATGATTCTTATGTGATTGTAAAAAAAAAAAAAAAAAAAAAAAAATTGTCTATAATTAATTACCCCTTGAATACTTTAGGACGGGGAAAATGTTATGATTTAATTTGTTGTTAAGAGTTATCCCCCTTGGGATTGACATTCATAATAAAAGCGCCCTCTGTTTCATTTTCCCGCTCGATCCTTTCAAGAGCGTACGTGTATTTTACAGTTAATAAAACCTTTCTAAAAGGCAATTCTTTACTTACTGTTACTACTCACTTCATACTCTTAAATATTATATATATATATATATATATATATATATATATATATATATTCACGAAATGTCGTAATTGTTATTATATAATATTAGACGCATTATATAGTAATGGCGTAAAGATGAAAAAATGACTCGTGCGCTACCACCGTGAATCAACGCTAAGTTTCGATTTACTTTTTCCGTTGAAATTAGTTCCTAATCTTTGAAGGCAGGTTTGTTGAAAAGTTAAAATTGAAACACGCATAATATCTATTATATTACGCATGCATATCTGTAATGGTGTCGTTCTATATTTATCTTGAAAATTCTTTTTTTTTAATATTCACATATTTAAACCGTTTTCCCTGACTAAAACGCGAATATAAAGTTTCGCCTTGGGTCGAATACCCAATATATTAAGTTTGATGTCTCTAGCCCAACTGAAAGATGAGTTTTGTATGCAATTTTAACACACACATACACAAATATATATATATATATATATATATATATACGCATACATAATATGTATAGAAAGAAATTTGCGTTTACTATACTCTTTGTTCGCAAATATTACCCAAATATAAATCATATAGAATATTTGCCTGAATAAATCACACGTAACAATTTACTAAAGATGGAAATGCTATCAGAAAGCTAATAGGGAAATGGTTAAAATGAATATTTAAAAGAATATGCAAATTAGCTAGATATTTTGCAAACGAATGCACTTTCCAGACCCGTATTTAACAAGGTGGTATTGATTTCTATTATATAAATCTACCTGTCTGTTTAAATGAAAATATATATGATGTATGTCCGCAAAAAATTTTGACAGAGGCGACGCATTTTCACGAAGTTGATAGCATTTGTAAGTATTACCTTCCGAACAAAAATATAAAGAAATCGGCCGAAAACATTCATTCCGTCATCCTAAACTTAGCAGTTAACTACAGGAAAGGGTATCTTTTTTCGACAATATTTTCGAAAGTCATAGCCTCTTGTCGACTGCCTAAACGTAATTTATACCTACGTCACTTCCTGTTTAACGATGGGCGCAACAGTAAACACATCACGTTTTTTCCCCACTTTCTTTGCCTCCTTTGCGGTATGGGTTCGCGTCTACTTACTGCACCTATTTTTTAATTTATTTATTAATTTTTGCGCACGCAATTTTCGTTTTTTGCCTAAACCAGCATCCTTACACACACTTCCACCTTCTGTTAATCTCTTTCGTCCTTAATGTATCTTACGCTTGATGCCCCATCTTCCCCATGCTACCTAGCACCTTCTCTACTCTTCTGATGAGAAGCATTAAGCCTCGAAATGCTCTGGTATAAAGAGGCCCTTCTTGTCCCAAAATTTTACCTGTCTTTCCATTCTGTACCTATCAATATATAGGTTGGTCTCTTCATTTCATACTCTTATTGTCCTACTATATATATATATATAATCATCACCAATATAGTTCTTATTAAAATTTCCGATTTTTCTTACTTTTTTTTAGTTTTATATTCTGCAACATTGTGGCTTGTATTTATTCCCCCGTTTTTTCAGGAACATTCATGAAGTATGCACTCTTTAGTCCTTTCCTGACACGGTTACTTCCTAGGGATAATTTTCAATAATATATCTTTATCATTTTTGTTGGTGCTTTAGTCGTTTCTTTTTACTCTATTGGAAGTGTACGTTATTCTTAGCTAACTTAGCGATATTAACAATACATATACAAATATACAAGCAATGGATGTAACGCCAGCTTAACTCGTTTAACTAAACCAAAAAAGTAACACATTAATGAAAGCGGTAAATAAGAACACACATTAATGTATATATATATATATATATATATATATATATATATATATATATATATATATATATATATATATGCGTGCGTGTGCGTTGTGTGTGTTAAAAATAACATCAGCATTTAGGAATTTGCATTTTGTGTATGACAGATATTTTCCTTTTAGGAAAATTCGAAAAAAAAGAGTTTATCCTGATATCCCGTTTATTGGTTTCAAAGTCAATCACAAAGTCATTATACTCTGTAGCCTGACATTCACACTTTTGCTCACAGTGAATAATCATGAGACAGAAAATTATAAATTCCCTTGCACTTTGGGGGCCGCGCCGCGATTTATGCAGTAAAAAAGTCATAACTGGGTCCGACGAGAGATGATAGATTTTGCATTGTACTTATAAAGATAGCTTGATTGCCATTCTTTTTAAACAACATTCTCATTCAAAATAACAATAAAAATATTAATATATGTTTTTCAAGCTTATTTATTACATAATATTTCGGAGAGTATTGCGCGCATGCTGTACATGTTCACATGTTGACATGCTGCACATGTTGACTTGTTGACATGCTGCAGATGTTGACTTGTTGACATGCTGCAGATGTTGACTTGTTGACATGCTGCAGATGTTGACTTGTTGACATGCTGTACATGTTGACTTGTTGACATGCTGCACATGTTGACATGTTGACATGCTGCAGATGTTGATTGTTGACATGCTGCACATGTTGACATGTTGACATGCTGCAGATGTTGACTTGTTGACATGATGTACATGTTCACATGTTGACATGCTGCACATGTTGACTTGTTGACATGCAGCTCATGTTGACTTTTTTACATGATGTCCTTGTTGACTTGTGGACATGCTGCACACGTTGGCTTGTTGGCATGCATCACATGTTGACTTATTGACATGCTGCACATGTTGGTTTGTTGACATGCTGAACATGTTCACTTGTTTGATATGCGGCACATGTTGACTTGTTGACATGCAGTACATGTTGACTTGTTGACATGATGTCCTTGTTGACTTGTGGAAATGCTGCACACGTTGGCTTGTTGGCATGATGTACATGTTGACTTGTTGACATGCTGCACATGTTGACATGTTGACATGCTGCACATGTTGACATGCTGCACATGTTGACATGTTGACATGCTGCACATGTTGACATGTTGACATGCTGCAGATGTTGACTTGTTGACATGATGTACATGTTCACATGTTGACATGCTGCACATGTTGACTTGTTGACATGCATCACATGTTGACTTGTTTACATGATGTCCTTGTTGACTTGTGGAAATGCTGCACACGTTGGCTTGTTGGCATGCATCACATGTAGACTTATTGACATGCTGCACATGTTGGTTTGTTGACATGCTGAACATGTTCACTTGTTTGATATGCGGCACATGTTGACTTGTTGACATGCAGTACATGTTGACTTGTTGACATGCTGCAGATGTTGACATGTGTACATGCTGTACATGTTGACATGTTGAAACGCTGCATATGTTGACATGCTGACATGCTGCATATGTTGACATGTTGACATGTTGACATGCTGCACATGTTGACATGTTCACAAGCTGCACATGTTGACATGTTGACATGCTGCACATTTTGACATGTTGCCACGCTGCACATGTTGACATGTTGACATGCTGCACATGTTGACATGTTGACACGCTGCACATGTTGACATGTTGACATGTTGACATGCTGCATATGTTGACATGTTGACATGCTGCACATGTTGACATGTTGACACGCTGCACCTGTTGACATGTTGACATGCTGCATATGTTGACATGTTGACATGCTGCACATGTTGACATGTTGACACGCTGCACATGTTGGCATGTTGACATGCTGCATATGTTGCCTTGTTGACATGCTGCACATGTGCACTGGTTTGTTATCCTGCACATGTTGACTTGTTGACACGCTGCCTAGTTGACTTGTCCACGTATGTCAGTTTAAAAGATCTCGCCCTGCCACTTATCTGGAGAATGCGATGCAGGCGTTTTTTGGGAAGCTGTTCAGTATTTTATGTCGAGAAGTGTACTTAGCATTCAAGCTTGGTATTCAAGTACTCTGTTCCTCTCAGTTAGATATGTATTTTTCACACTCGCTGACTTAGTTTGGATATGATTTCTACTGCCTATGTTATCCTGGGCTGTGTTGTAGATTGAACGTCAATGCTGTACACGACGATGGAGTCGCCTGCAACAGTTTCTGATTCCTGTGCAATAACTTTGGTCGTCTACTGGCTGATAGTCAATCCAAAACTCTTGAAAGCATTGGATAGATAATAAGATGCTAGATCCGTTTTCAGTGTGCGATATCAATGCAACGCCATCGACAAAGAATATATAACGGACAAGTACGACTGTTTTTTTAAGCAAGGACACGGTTTTTTCTGAAAAGTCTGCCATCTGGCCTAGTGTGCATGTAGATATTATCCCCCAGTCTTGAATGCATATAAGAGGAGTTTGAAAAATATGCCGAAGAAGGCAGATGAAGGACACAGCCTTACCTAGCTGCACCAATTAGCGGGAAAGCTGCAAAAAAGCAGTGCCGTTGCAGCAGACTGCTTTGCGTGTAAGGATGAGACAACTGCGAAGAAAAGCGACCGAAGACGGTATTCTACAACGTTTAGAAAATTCCAATTCGAATGCATTGGTCAAACACTTTGTTTCGAACGCTTAGGGTGGAAATATCTCGGTAGTTGTGACCCTAGGGCTGTTAATTGTTCTTAAGTAGTGTGATGATATTGGCGTTTCGCTGTCCCACAAGATGTAGTCGTTCCCAACAGAGGCAGAAATGCACATAAGGGGGTTGCAGTTCGACCGGTATCCTGCTCTTTTGTACCTGGTGGGGGGTCCATAGCCTCTAAGCGCTTTTCAACAGGCTAGGAAGTTGAGGACTCATATGAACTCTTCTAAAGATGGTAGGGTGTCTAGATCATCTATGACTAAGACGTCTGGGATGGCAAGAAGAGCCGGGTCACTTACATTTTCTAGTGACGCATACAACTCTAGGTAGGAGCCAGTTTTACTCTGCATCTTCTTCTCACGGTTATTGAAGCTCGCGCCCATATTGGACTAGAGTGGAGCTGTCTTTGAGAGTACTTGGCTTGTTGCTTTCTTGGTATTTAATACATACCTCTTGCATGTCTTCTTTCAGCATATGACTGTATGCTGAGCAACGGCGAGCAACATACGTTCGTTATTCCTGTCAGCTTAGAGTGTATTGGGACTGGCTGAGTTTTGTAAGCTAGCAAGGCTTTCATATTTGAAATTTAAAATGTTTTCTTTTCAAGGTTTTCATATTTCTAATTTAAAATGTTTTCTTTTCAAGGTTTTCATATTTGAAAGATAACATATTCCATTTTTCCCTGTGGGCCTCATACAAATCAGCGTTGTTCCGTTATTTCTTTCCATTCGTGTATTACTTCATACACATCAATACGCATGCGTTGAAATTTAAAAAGGGATACACACATATATTAATGCATCTAAAACAAGCTCTGAGTAGCTTTCGTCTTCGGGTGGCTCCATGTTTTTACAAACTTCTGGGATTGACCTTTACTCCTGATCTGAAATGGAACACGTACATCAAATCTGTTGCCAAGGTCACTGGAAAATGCTGGGATCTTTCTACCGCTCTAGTAGATATCTCACTGCTGATGCAATTCTCTATCTATATAAAAGACAAGTACGTCAAAGGATGGAGTACTGCTGCCATATCTGGGTTGGAGCTGCTAAAAACAGCCTATCTTGCCTTAACAGAGTACAAAATAGACTTCGTAACCTAGTGGGGGAGGGCGTTTCCCTTTCCCTGCAAACTCTCACCCAGAGAAAACCAGCTGCGAGCCTGTCGTTGTTTTATCGTTATTTCCATGACAAGTGTTCGTTTGAACTACAATCTTTGGTTCTCTATCGCCAATCTTTCAGGAAAAACACCCGTCTAGCTGAAACCAGTGTCACTAATTTGTTCCACTCTTTATTTGTGCCTAAATCAAAACGTAAATTCATTGAAAAAAGCTTCGTTCTTAGAACTGCACGCCTAGGGAACTCTCTTCCGTTTGCCTGTTTCCCACCTGACTACAACTTGCATGTCGTCAAGTTCAACATAACCAACTTCCTGTTGAACCGCTCCCTTAAGTAAAAAAAAACTATATCAGATCTACATTACAACGATTACTACGATATCATCCCATTGGTTAGTGTACACGTAATAACCCTTTCCCCTGAGTGGCCTCTGGGCCTTGATAAGTGGTGACTTCCTTGTAAAAAAAGACACGAAATCTTGAGTTGGGTATTTAACAATTAGTTAATGCAGTGTAGTCTATTTAAAATAAACTATGTTAACCGCAAAGAGAACATCCTAATAAATAATTCTAATAGAAAATAAAATAATTCTATAATTAATCTGCAATTTTGATGTCTTACTTTTCTTATAAGTCTACTAAAATTTTATCGATACTAACATCAAATAATTATCTCTAATTAGCACACACTTAAAGGATCAATAAATATCATTCAGGATAATCAACATCGATTTAAAATATTTTATCTTTCAAAGCATATGCTTAGAGACATAAGAATCCAAGGATATAAGAATAACACCCCATTCTCTCTTACAATACGTAGCTTTAGAAACTAATTTTTCCATGATAAAAACATTATCCTATTCTCTTACTCGATCGATCCACTCTTTTGCTCCTCTGGGTGTATAGCGTAACAGTTGTTCTTAAATTCCGGGCTAAAAACATAACCGTTCAGCATTAACACCGCGATTAGGCGAATGAACTTTAATGAATTGGCTCTAAGCACTTACATTTTTTAAGAAAAAAAAAACATGTATCACTAACAAAATATTGATATTCATAAATTAATGTTGCGAATTCTAAACATCTACATTTTTGTCAACAAAAAATGTTGAATAATAACTTTATTATTTAAAAAACTTTCATTGAAATAACTAAATTTCAAAAAGATCAGAGAGCTAGCAAAGTGACTAGTTTTAAAGTTATTTATTTTATTTAAAATTAAAATATGGATAATTTGCGTAAGAATTTGTATCCTTACATTTTAGTCGGAATGTAAGTCGGACTAACATCGATAGCTATAGCTAGATTAAGCATTGACTCCTGCCATGTTCAGATTAGATAACGATTCATATTTGCTTGGAATGCCTCACATATTTCCAAATAAAAACAATAAAGCAACTATTCGGTTTCTGTAGGTTCAAGAAGAATGTGATTAATATATTAAATAACTTTGTTCTGGAATGCTATTAAACGCAAGATTAGTTACGCGTTGCGATGAAAAATCTTAACATTAGTACATGCCTGTTCTTTTCCAGTCTTTAGCATCCCGTAAAGACTAAGAGAATGAAGAAAACAACAATGGCTTTCCTTTTTATGCACTTTCTATATCGCTTTATATGCAAATAGATATTTTTTTTATAAAACAGTCGCCAAATATCAAGATCCGCAATCCACTTGAGGATAAGAATTTATGAATGTAGCGTGGTCAAGAGGAACATATCGTTCTCATTGTTAGTAGTGGAAATTTGGTAAATTGAATTACTTACGAGGATGAACGTGTTTAGGTTGGGCGTTAAAATAACCATATTGTTATTACTTGGAAAACAGGAAAGCAGAATAGAGTTCCACAAGCGTGCAGTTCTCAGAAAAGAAGCTTTGTTTATGGAATCTACGTTTAGGGTTAGGCACAGACAAAGAGTAGGGGGAAATTATTGATAGTTGTTTCAGACAAGGGGTTTTCGTTAAAGTCAGTACAGGGAGGGCATACACTGGAGCTCAACGAGCACTTGCCATAATAATAAAGATTAAGTATACACAGGCTCACAACATCTTACCTGTGGACAAGAAGTTGCTGGATATAGAAAAGGGGATCACGCACTAGTCTACACATTCTCTTTTAAACTCTGTAAAGGAGGGATAAGCTGCTTATAGCAGCAGCTTCCCAGATATTGCAACAGTATGTCATCCTATGATGTACTTGGCTCTAATAAGGTAGATAATTGCACCAACTGTGAGATATCTATTGGACAACATTTTCCCAGCATAGCACATATATCAGGTACATGTGTATATGTGTGTGTATATATATCTATATATATATATATATATATATATATATATATATATATATATATATATATATATTTAAATATATATATATATATATATAATTCTTTTTTTTTACTATAATAATTATCAGATACCTACACAGACTATTGTTTCATTCTTTCGGGAATATTCAGTGCAGGGCGTCGCGATTAATCCCAGTCGAACGATTCGAACCGCGCACCACGAGACATCTCGGGCTCGAATAGCGAAGACCTAATACATTGGCTACCATTAACCGCATGAAATAACGTCGAATTTTTAAACATTTTAATTTTTTTTAATGTTCATTTACGTCAGCCAGAGAGTGATCTAATCGTTATACGATGATCCATGCATAAGAGCTAAATTCACCGACTTTAATTCAACTGGAAGTGCTTAACGATAAGAAACGCATTTCTTAAAGGGGCTGTCATAGTTAGTTTTTATTATAATAATTATATATATATATACATATATATGCATATATATATAATGTATATATATATATATATATATATATATATATATATATATAGAGAGAGAGAGAGAGAGAGAGAGAGAGAAAGAGCAGTTTAAACTTACATCGTTACGTATAAATTCAGAGGCAAGTAAGAATACGTTTCGAATCCCTTGAGATATAATAACCAACATAAGACGTTTTCAATTATTATAAATCTGTAATTATTTTCTCTGAAGAAATATGCAGTTACTACTAGGGGCACGTATATGTGAAACTCTTTATGACGATTAGTCCTTAGTAAGGAAGATATAGATGTAAGTGATTATGTGTGGATATAAATAGCAGCATAAATTAAATAGTAGATGTACGCAATTGTCATTGGAAAAACGACATTTAAGTTATGGAAGAGGAAACAGCAATAACGAGAAACAAACCTCACCTGTAATGCTGCATATTACTTTTCGATTGTTTTCCTCAGATTTCTGTGAAGTTTACTAAAAAGATGTATTAATAAAAATCTAGTCACCGTTAGAGTTCTTTTTCCATACTAATGTTTATTTATTTGCAGAACGACGATTACTAAGAAGAACTGACACGCTGATGAAATACAGTTTCTCTTTACAAATTCATTAGTATTATAGAATGCGACATAGGTATTTTCAAGCTCAACAGGACCCGATAATAAATACCCCGAAATTTTCTAATACACTAATGTAGACACCATTTTAATTACATAAATATTCGAGTCTGATCTAAACGATTAAAATGCAATACCATTTTTATTGTGGACAAATAATAGAAATTGTATTGTGTTTTTCAAAAAATGATTGGGAATATATAGCAGAAAGATACATCAACACTTTTGTTAATATTAACTTTTACGATAACACTGGTTGTCAACTGATTTCCACAGAGACCAATACGTTAGTATTTGTGGAAAAATTTGAAATCTATGAGATGACAATAGGAAATGAATCAAGTTTTCTTTACATAAAAATAAATGCTGGTTAGTTTGCAACACTTCGACTCAAACGCAATCAAATAGAATTTTCCGAGTTTTATTTTAATATATGTACATATGCCGACAACCGTATCTCAAGACAAATAAATACGATATGTTTATGACGTGATATTTAATTCAAGACGGAAAAAATGAGATCGAATAGATATTTTTGAGTAATATTCCCAGGAGAAAAGTAAATATCGATTTCATAATAACAGCAGAATTATTCGCGAACTTTAAATGAACTAAATAACCTTTGCAATACACTGAGATTTAGGCCAACAAAATGGTTTAATAAGATGAAGCTGATTATTTGCTTAATACATATTACGCATTATTTGTAGAACTAAATTCCAAGCTTACGACGGATAGAAGCAGAAGGTAGTATATATATATATATATATATATATATGTATATATAGACATACATAGATGCACTAATAAACACATACACACAAACTAACACACACTCACACACACTCACACACACACACACACACACACATATATATATATATATATATATATATATATATATATATATATATATCCATGAAAGTATTTAAAGGCAATCAAAATGAAAGAGATAAAAATCGTCGATGATGAGGAAAGAAGAAAGTTACTATCTTTCTCATTTTGCTTATATGAATACAAATATATATATATATATATATATATATATATATATATATACATATGTATATATGTGTGTGTGTATATATGCATGCATTTATGTATGCATATGTGCATACATATATATATATATATATGTATATATTTGTACATGTGAGTATTTGTTTGTATACGTATGTATATGCACATATTAATATACACATTAAAAAAGGTAGCGTTTCGTTTTTTGTCTTGCAACGTTTGAATTTAGAAACGACGTTTTCGTTCTTTTTCGAACGAGAAATAGCCGTTAAATTACAAATGAGCATCATAGCGTTTCTCCTCATAACGTCTTATATCCTTAGAATTCTTTTTCTCTCTAAATAATATCGTTACAATTCAAAGGATTAGACAGTTAAAGACGCATTTCTCATTTTTATGTACTGTTTAATTTTTAATTTTTCGTTTGTATGTGTATATGTACTGTGTGCCTGTGTGTACGTGCGCACTTATATGTGTATATATTTAAGACTGACGTGGCACCTTCTCATTGGCTATACCTCCTTCTTCTCCTCCTTCTTCACCTTCTCCTCTACCTTCCTCCTTTTCCATTCCCCTTTTCCCCGTGCATCCTCATACTTTCACTACACCGATGAAGACTGAAGGATCGGTCGAAAATTATGTAATTATAAAACACGTTTTTTAATTTTTTTTCACAATATTATTTGGTATTCCTGCACGTCACCAATTGAAAACGAATAAAGAAAAGTTATAAGCTTTTATACTTTTCGTATTCTTTTTTTTCATATATGTATATATATATATATATATATATATATATATATATATATCCTCTCTATCACTTTATTGCAAGTCAATTTCTTTTAATTTTGAAATTGCTATGAAACGCAGCGATGTGAAATTTGGTACACTGGAAGAGTACAACAAGGTGTTTTTCCCGGATATTTGTGAAATTAGAATAAATATTTGGAAAAAATTGCTATTTTCTGATATTTCTAATTGTGTATCACCTTTTTGCAGGTCTCCAAGTTGATTAAAAAGGGTCTAGTAAAATGGGACGTCTTGTCGCAGGCCTTGGCATAAGCGTTATCTCACATAGATCAAGGCAATAAGCTTGGAAGATATCAAAGAACATTTTCTTCATTTGTTGAAAATTCAAACATCAAACAAAAGAAGGGCAAAAACACATAAAATTCAGTTTCTACACGCGATGTTATAAAATGTCTTTGTCAACGTATCTTGCAGCTGCGCAACCACAGTGCTGCTATATTTGGTAAGAAAGATACGCTGCAATGTATTAAACGGAACTGCAAGAAGAATTAAACCCATGGAATGACTTCATTTAAACAAACCCCATAAGGTAAAACACACGGCTTGAGGCTAAGTAATACCTGAAAGCCAGCTTGGATAATGTTTTTTCACAGAGCAACCCTTGATGGATGAGATGTATCGGCCATAGTTCGAGGTCCTCGTCATAAGAGCTGTGAAGGTGTCATATTTTGGGTTGGAATAATTCGTGATTAATTTATTGAACCATTTTGCCTGTTAGAATTTTTCAAACTGACAAGACAGTCTAATATTTTATTTTTAAATGAGCATTTGCCACCATGGCTTAATGTCCTTCTATTGGCGCGACGACATAAATTGATTTTCATGCACGACAATGTGCCATCCAACTTTAGTCATTAGGCAATAGTAAAGAAAATCAGCTTGATCTTCATATATAAATGCAATTGATCAACTCTGGCCAATAATAAGATGAAAGTTTATGAACGAGGTCTTCAATTTTCGTCGAAGGATGAGCATTGGAGGAGGACTTTTGAAGTTTCCTATAGCATAACATGTCAAATCCGATGAGTGGGTTTGCAAGAGTCTATTCAAAACATGGGAGATTGTTGATAAATAAATGTTGTCCTAAACAAAATAATGTCAAATTCGTTGTTTTTGTTTCATATTGTTACTTGATGCATCTTTGTTTCATTTAAGTAGAAATATGAAGTTAGAATATTGTTTTATTAACAAAATATACTTGCAATGAAGTGATACACACATAAATTTACAAGAAAATAGAAAAATTAGCATAACGTTTTTTCGTGGTGCGGAAAATGTTTCTCTCTACAAACGTATATGTGTGTCATCAAGTAAATATATATTGACATAAAATTATTTTAATTATTTTTCATAATCTACGAGTTAACCTATAAATGCTAATCACCAAAGAGCTCGAGAAGCAAAACAAGAGAGAACAAGTATCTGGGGGGTGAGTAAAGCACCCTTTTTATTGTTTCTATGAGGATAATTATCACAAATTATAACATCTACTTAATATTGCAAAAATGGTAGTGAAAGAGAACAAGCAAGACTAGTTTACTCTGTTTTCATTAAACTAGCGATACATCATTTGAGCCAAGTGGAATGGATTCTTAAAAATATTAGTTTCCACACAATAATCCGTTAGATATTTTATCAGTTGATTATCAGGGCTATAACTATTATTTATTGATATATAGTCTCCCATGCATCAATCCAGTTTACTATTTATTTAAAGGTGTACTTGTTTATTTAGAGGCAGCAATATTACAAACTATTACTCGAGAGGTGTATACGAGGGATGTTAAAAAGTAATGCCTACTATTTTAATTCCGCCTGAATGGATCATAGGGGATTGCAAATTGCATTGCTATGATGACAAAATAATACATTTGAGAACTGGAAGTTGAATCCCTTTGTTGAAGATACTGACGGTGGAAATGAACTAAGAACGCATTATGAATGTTTGTCAGAAGCAGAGGGGTATTGTGTGTTGTGTATCCTATGTAGCCGAAATATTCCTGAGCACAAAATACTGTTCGTTCTAATCGCACTACTCCCGTGTTTTTAGCTTTTCAACATTATACGTTAAAACTAGGAGGTTTCATTTTGAACCGACTCCTATCTGTACATGTTATTTAGCATTTATATAATATAAGTTTGCTGATATAGAATTTCTTACAAAGTTAATTAATAATATATATATATATGTGTGTGTGTGTGTGTGTGTGTGTGTTTGTATATATTAATTCGTTCGTTACAATGGGAGAGGCGTTGTTAAATATTCTGATCTTACATCGTTTACTAATTTTTGTTTACCAATTGCCGACTATATTAAACTGTTTATGTAAACTTTAAAGTTACATGTTATACATTAACGACAAACTGAATAACTCTGGTTTTGTTGTATTACATTTTTCAATCAATTACAAGGAAAAAATTTGAGTGCAAATATACCCTGAAATTACCCGGAAATTTAAAAGTTTACAAAAAGAAAAACAAGAAATATCTAATTAACTATTCATTAATGTTAAAAGAATCGGAATCTGGATCAGGAATCGCATTGGAATTGGAAATTTAGAACGGAATCGGTAACTGCTTCGGTATTAGAAAGAAAATGAAATCGTCCCATCACTATCACACACACACACACACACACACACACACACACACACACACACACACACATATATATATATATGTTTGTTTGTTAGTGATATATTTTAGCATCAGTGAATTATTTGGCTACATGCGATTATGCTCTGTCTCGCACATATTTCTTCGTTGAGACGTATATGATTTCTACGGTCTATCATTTACTACGAACCTGTACTGCGTAAACAGAATGTATTTGCATAATATATATATATATATATATATATATATATATATATATATATATATATATATATATATATATATATATATATATACAGGCAGTTTAAGCCACATTTTAGTCTATTCTGAAAGAACAAAAAATCAAATGGTGCATTGTTGCATTGGTAAGATACAACACCGACCCCTTAAAATATTTTAGTTAGATATGACACCATAAGACCTCACCAATTCTTTAAAGCTGAAATTAATACTTTAGTATGCAATCTTTATACTGTCTTTTAAGAGTCACTTGGAAATCAAATTAATCTGGATAATCTATGTGCTTATATTATTATAGACGTTTCTGATGATGTCTTTCAAGAATGTATCCCGCACCTTATATGACCTTGCACTCAGGCAAGTCTGCAACCCGATATGTTGATTCTAAAACCAATCATAGACTGCAAGAATAGAATATGCAACTTAATTTTTAGTGATACTCTAAGCTTTTTCTTGTGCCTTAAACGTGGGTGTCTATTCTCTGCGGATCTATTTAAAGGAATAGAGCATATAACCGTTTAGCACATTCTGTACAGTTGGAATTTCAACAATACACTCTTGTTTTAGTGTTACGCTGCCATTTGCTACATGACAAATACTATAGAGAATCATCTATTTACTGCAAAAAATCAAAGATAATAAACTGCTTTTCTAAACTCTGATTAAGCAAATTGTTCTTAACACTTTAGCATTTACTAAAATACGTATACTTTCCTAATAATTTATGAACATTTTATCGAACTTGGTCAAAATTTAATTCGCTATTAATATTATATAATTAAGTCGGGGGACCATTCCTGAACTGCTTAAAACGTACGATTTCTTGCAATCCAATCGCTCCAGCGAGCGTTCGCACATAGATAACATCACTTCAAGAACTCTGAATAAGCTTTCATCTCTCTTTTTACTTTTACATATCTTTATATTTCTTTTTCCTCTATTACCTTTTACCAAAACAATATATTAGCGTTTCATGTCAAATAAATCGAGACAGATTACACCATTATCAGAGGTAACGGAAAACCGGAATCAGTTGTCTTGTTAAAAGTTGTTTTCGGCAGAACCCCCCACTCTCATTGGCAGCTTTTAAAATATTGTATTTTTATTTTTTCCAAAGTATTCTGATGCAATAATGATATTTTAGCTTAGTATTATTTATTTTATTAATATAATGCTCCATTTTACTCAGAGAAATGTGTTTAGTTTTTGACACTGCAATACGAAAATATTTACATTGTATGATGTTTGCACTTTCGTCATGTGTGCGCTGAAACGAATTACTAAATAGTTTACAATATTTTAAGTAACCTGATGATATAAATACGACTTGCCACATTTAATGATACACTTTAATACATAAATATTTATGCAATGATTAACCATATTCCTTGAAACATATACCTTCATGGCAGAAACTTTGAAGTTCATCTGTGTTTGTTACTAAAAATACAATTCTAACATAGAAACTGACACACACACACACATATATATATATATAAATATATATATATATATATATATATATATATCCATGAAGGTATACACTGACACAATATATATATATATGTATACATAATATATATATAATATATATATAATATATATATATATATATATATATATATATGTAAAATATATGTGTTGACTACTTTTATCCATAACTATGTATCATAATAAATTAAAAAAATAAGTTTTTAACTCCCCCCTCTATTATTTAATAAAGATATCTATTGAATGAAACATTTTCAAATACAAGTAATTCAACTGTTTACTACTTAGTTACATGCATATTTTTTTACTTTGTTTTCCATTAAATCTAATAACTTTTCTTCCTCTCCCTTATTGTAGAATACGAAATACTTAAATAAATGTTTTGTTGTTGGAAGTAGTTTCAAAACAAATTCTATTCGAGTTAAAAAGCCATCATATTATATGTTACATTTGCTATTTGTTACATTAGATAAGTATTTACTACAAATGAACAATTGCTTTTAGCAAATTGCTACAATCTGTATTTTTGTCTGAATATAGCAAATTTTCTTTCAGTTTTAATGCATTTTTGTATTATTGATCCTTTCTCATGAAGTTAACACGATTATTTAGTATTCGATATAATGAACACTACATAATCTTTTGCTACATTTGAAACTCTTCCAAGAATAAACAAAGCGATATGAAAATTGACTCTTTTCTCGAGAGAAAAAAAGAGGACATATTTTCGTAGATTGAGTCTCAATTACAACGTTCTCTTTTCAGATATTTAAACGCGACACAACGTTTCAAATTGTGCAATCATTATAGTAATTAAGTGCGTAACGGTTTATATGTGTAATTTTCAGTTACTCGCCATGAGACAACATATTCTTCTCGTGCTCCATCTTGTGTCTTCTAGTTTATGTCTATTTTCGTCGAATCTATTAAAAGGAATAGAAAATATAATCTCTTAGTATATTATTAATAGTCGGAATGTCCACAATAAGCTCTTGTCTTATCCTCCCGTTTCAATTTCCACATCCCCCTACAAACGCTGGGAAGAATTATCTACCAGGAATATTGAACATATTTGTTAGGTATATGCTATTGAAAATAATGATGCAATAAATTTAGTACACATCTCTCTGTTTATTTTAAAAATAACCCAATATTGCGTCACTTTAGAATAAACCAATTTTATTGTTTGTAACCTTCTGTGGGGAAACAATACAACTAAAATGTTTGATTAAAACTTTATATAATATAAAAATACTTTTCGTATTTTTTTTTTATCTCTGTTTCATTATTAATAAAATATACACATTTTCTCTAAAAGATTTATCTTGTCCTTCATTAAATTAAGTAGGATACTTGCCCCAATATATATATATATATATATATATATATATATATATATATATATATATATATATATATATATATACTATGATAATTTGTATATTTAGATATATAATATTAATTATGAGTGCAGCCGAAACGTTTGGAAATATTTGGGGGCAATTTTGAATATATATATATATATATATATATATATTTATATATATATTTTTGTGCGTATGTGTATATAAATATATTTAATATATGTATGTGTTTGTATATGTATATATATATATATATATATTTATATAAGTCCGCCATCAAACTTTGTAACAAACTACCACGTGACTATGAAAATATTTATATATATATATATATATATATACATATATACATATATATATATATATATATATATATATATATATATATATATATATATATATATATGAAATTTAAAAAAACAAACTTCTACATTTATTTCTACAATATGTATGAGGATGATAGAGCACTTCTGTCGAAAGTGTTCGGGATTATGGATCCTACTCATACAATTTTGAGAATAACACAAAAATAACTATTTGGAGATTGGAGAAGATAAAAAGGAAAATTCTACAGCAGAGTAACTCTACGGAGTTTCTCTGCTTTGACTATAATAATTAAATACGTATATACACTTGTGCCCGATATTATTCATACCCCCTCTTGAAAATTGAGTTTATTAGGTGTAACTTTGTAAGAATTTATTGTTTACGTCCATATTGTAACATATTCTTAATAAACCTCTTCTGATCATTTTCGTCATTTAAAAATCTCGGGATACTTGTAATAAAAAAAATATACAGCTATTTATAAAATCTGCAATGTTCAAAAATAATCATACCCCTTTATTTTTTCAGTATTAATGGAGTTTCTGACTGTCTGTTTCCTGTTTGATTCTTTTTTTGAATGCTTTTATACAATCTTTGATTAATTTCATTTCGTTTTTTGCATTTTTCAGAAATTTAAATGATATCAACTGAAAACCAAAAAAAGAATAAAAATTATTAGAATGGGGAAGAAAAAAGAGCTTAGTAATGATCTTAAGACTAAAATTGTGAATTCACATAAGGATGGTTTAGGTTACAAGTCAATTTCCAAGAAATTTAAGGTCCCTACAGCAACAGTACAGAGCATCATCAAAAAATTCCAGAGCCACCACACAACAAACAACTTGATTGGTAGAGGAAGGAAAAGGAAACTGTCTGCTAGAGCCACCAGGAATATTGTAAGAAGTGTTAATGCAAATCCAACCACCACTACTAAGGACATTTTAGAAAATCTGGAGTCTTCTGGCATAAAACTATCAAGGCAAACATTGCAAAGGACTCTGCATGAAAATGGTCTGAAAGGAAGAAGACCAAGAAGGACTCCATTGCACACCGGAAAACGCCTTGCAGCACGTCTAAAGTTTGCTAGGACCCATGTGAATTCTCCAGAGTCCGTTTTCTCAAGTATTTTGTGGACTGACGAAACAAAAATTGAATTGTTTGGCCATATGGATGCTTCTTACGTTTGGAGGAAGAAAGGAGAAGCTTACAACCCAAAGAACACCATACCCACGGCGAAACATGGTGGTGGTAGCCTAATGTTTTGGGGGGTCCTTTTCGGCTAGTGGACCAGGTAGTTTGGTCAAGATAGATGGAACCATGAATAAGGAGCAATATTTGGAGATACTCCAGAAAAACATTAGACAGGATGCGGAGAAGCTCCATTTAGGACCAAACTGGGTCCTTCAACAGGATAATGATCCAAAACATACTGCCAAAATAGTCAAGAAATGGTTTGAGGATAATCACATTAATGTTTTGGAATGGCCTAGCCAGAGTCCTGACCTGAACCCTATCGAAAACCTCTGGCACATATTGAAAACTGAGGTTAAAAAGCGGAAACCTAAAAATTTGAGGGATTAAGAGAACTACTGCATTGAAGAATGGTCAAAAATCAGTGTTGATGCTTGTAAAAACCTTGTTGATAAATATTCAAAACGGTTACAGGCAGTTATTAAGAATAAAGGGCATGCTATTGACTATTAGTAAGAGAGGTATGAATAATTTTGAACTAGTGCCATTATTGTTTTTCTTAGTATAATGCTTCAAACTTGCATAATTTATTTATTTGTTGAGTTTAAATTAAATGCTTATGCTTGATTTATTGTTTGAAATTCCTTTAATATTGTCTATCTTCTGAATATTCTTATAGAAATCTCAAAGATCCGAGGGGTATGAATAATATCGGGCACAAGTGTATATATATATATATATATATATATATATATATATATATATATATATATATATATATATATATATATATATATAAAATGAACTCATTTTTTCCCGTCGGATTTTGACCTTAATAGGATTAAAAATCAAGATATTTCATGCAAATATAATATGCACAAACGGCAGAACAATATCTGAGGTGTGTTATAGGCTTATTATTTCTCAAATTCCTCGATAATCTTAAATTTCTATACTTTTTTCTGCTGAGAAGTCACGGCCAAAATCGGTTAAGATCAATGGAAGTGGTAAAATATTTTCTCTCTAATAAATTCCTCCTCCCCCTGCCACCACTTAACACCGTTTGGGGATCGTTCACAAGGAACAGTTGAGAAGAGAACACCGGTTTGGCTTCGTAGTTCTTTCATGCGAAGTTATTTAAAATCACAAAACTAAGCTGCAGTGCTCTGTGGCGTAGTGGTTAGCGTGCTGGACAATTCACATTATATTTTCACGTCCGCGCCGACCTACCGTAGTCGTTTTTTTTTCTTCCTAAACAACTGGAATGGACTTTTCTTGGTGGCCGAACTGTTAACGTTGCAGATGTTTTTTTTTTGTTTGTTTTTTCACACTTTATTTTCCTACTTTTACTCATGACTCCGGGTTTGATCCTTCCTACTTACCTACCATAACATTTTTTAAAACTCCCCCCTCGCCCGGAAACAAACACTCGGGCAACGCCGGGTACCCCCGCTAGTATATATATATATATATATGTATATATATATATATAAATATATATATATATATATATATATATATATATATATATATATATGTATATATATATATATAAATGAGAGGGGGTTACCAACAATGTGTATTTTATAACATTATTTGATTATTCTGTGTTTTGGTTTTTAATTAACAGTTATGTTTAGATAATTGTAATAATGTTTTTAAATAATTGAAATAGATTTGTAACGCGTGTCAGACGTTCTGTGAAACGTCCTCTCCAGAAAGTATTTAAAATGTAAAATATTTAGAATATACTTATATATTTCCAAACACATTTTTTTTTAATCTCAACGATATTTTATCTTTTAGACATAATCCATTACACTAGTTTACTCTAATTTTGTTTTTCTCTCATAAAATGTATATATATATATATATATATATATATATATATATATATATATATATGTATATATGACATCTAATTTACATAAGGAAAACACGCTGCTCTCCCCCAGCATTATATATAGCCCTAATCCTCCGACTCTCTCGTCAATGACCATCCCTCTTGAAGAAGCCCGCATAAATCGGGCGAAACGTTGAGTATCCAGGTCCTTCCACCTCCATTTTATTTCATATATATATATATATATTTATATATATATATATATATATATATATATATATATATATATATATGAAGCTGAATGTGTGTGTGTGTGTGTGTGTGTGTGTGTGTGTGTGTGTGGTCACGAATAGGCTCCTATATGGTTGACTATTTTGAAAAACTAATTACATATGATAATAGAAGGTGTATCGAGACACAGGAATGGGTATGTTAAAACCTGCAGAAAGGTAGTTAATTAAAATTGGGGGTCTGCGTTCACGCCTGGTCCGCAAAGTATGAAAAAAAAACATTTACAAAGGTTTTTTGATATAGACGTACATAAGAATACTTTGATATATATGTTTTAACTTAAATAGGGGTTGTATAATAAAATTATGGGGTCTGCGTTCGCCCCTGGCCTCCATAGAATGGAAATAGGCACACACTTTAATAAAGACTTTTCATATCTATCTGCGTAATTATACTTTGATAATTTGTTTCAGTTTGAAAAAATATGGTATTATAAAATTTCGAAGCTATCTCTTTACAACCCTTCCTTTTCATAACCTTTCAGAGTCCATTTTCTGTAGGCTGTTTTGAACCCAGTCAACGACGCGTACTTTTCCTAGTATATATATATATATATATATATATATATATATATATATATATATATATATATATATATATATATATATATAATATTTTGACGGTCCAAGATTGTTGTCGCTCAAAATACTGATGCTGTATATATTTATATAGTTTAAAAGACTCAACTATTTATTAACATTATTATTCATAAAAAATAGATATTATATGCACTTATATATACCCACATGCGTACAGTATATACACATATTTCTAAAGGTTCTTTATTTGGCACCGCCGAAACTGGGGGAAGGTAAGTACCTTTTGACGGACCATCTTTTTAAAAATTTACCAAAACTCAGGTAATTATCCAATCAATAGGAAATTTTCAGCGATTATTAAGAGAAGAATGAAGTTTATAATAGTGAATTTATTTTTCATAAACGATATATATATATATATATATATATATATATATATATATATATATATATATATATATATATATATATATATTACTTACAACACCCGCACCCTTGTTTTGAGGGGTTTCCAAATATGCTTAAAATAATAATCTGAAACTGAACAAAACATATTGTGTTGTTGTAAGAGACAGTATTATAGATTTAAAACATTGTTTGCATACCTTATTTTGACGTCTAAATATCAGAACTTCGATTGTGTTTAATTATCCCGCTTTTGAGTTTTGAAGTGTGAAATTCGGTGAATATGTTAAGTAAAATAATTAATTTAAGTTAAGCAAAACAAATAATTTTTTTTAAAATATTTATACGAAAAAAGCCATTTTAAAGTCTTTGATAAATAAATTAACAATTTTATTTGCGAGCCGAATAATGCATGACCATTATTAAACAGGGCATACTTGGAAGAATCGATACAAAAACAAATTCGATAAATATTGTCCCATTTTTGTTAAAAAAAAACATTATTGTTTCGATTCCGTTTGAAAACGTTTGCCGCCTTTCAGATACGGTGGACCAAACGCGCTGAAATAATTTGTTTTTATTCTACTTTTAATTGCCCCCCCCCAATTTTGGGGAGCCTGGCCCCCACACACATACGCATTAAAAACCAAACTCATACAAATTGTCACCCATCTAGTACTGGCCAGCCTCAGCATTAATAATACATTGACATGTTCGTCACTGAAAAATACTTTTTTGGGGACCTGTTTGGTCTTCTATAGTTGGCTTTTATCATCTATAAACGTAAACATTGTCTAGATCAACGCAAAGGTTGCCTATATGAGTAAGTGGAATTATTTGAACTCCAGGTATAGATATTATAATATTTTTGCATATTCTCATAGAAAATCACCCTAAATCTTAGT
>NC_136508.1:5637902-5780402 GCF_053919585.1 Euprymna scolopes
TCGTGATTTTTCCATTCTTATTTGATGTTATAACTTTTAGTCCCACTTACTTTCAGGTCGAGATAGCGGTTGTGAGTTCTGATCAAAAAAGAATTGGTTGATTGAAGTAGGACGGGTGTGTTTATTTTGATTGTTTTAAGTCTGCGAAATGATGAAAACAATTTGAGATGGTAGGCTTTGTAATTGTAAGGACATCTATAAATGAAGTCAACGAGAAGGAATAAAATATACACGAATATACTCACGATTCTAATAAAATAGAATATATGCATCTAGTGTTCAAGAGATGGAATGTTTCACTGTATCACAGTTCACCAATGGTGCTAGAGTAGCAACAGCATCAAGCTATGATTGAAAATCAACACTCTAAGTGACAATCAGCGGTTATATCTGTTACACTATTTGGCTGCTGCTAAGATTAATATTCGAAAATATAATCTTGTATATAATAAAGTAGGCGCAAGATTTCCCTCTGGACGAAACTAACGCGTGTTGAAATAAACATATGATACATACAGAATTATTATGTTTGCACCAATAAACATTATTTTATTTACCAACAGAACGCATTTACATACATATAATTTCGTATTATTAAAACATTACTTATATTCCGAGGAGCGTCATATTCATCATCGTCGTAACCTATATAGGAAGTTGCATATGCTCGCCACCTCTTCTACCAGCCATTTTACTCCTCTATCCCACACTGTGTACATTTATACACACGTCCCGGATACTTTGTTTGTACCTTTCTTAATAGATTCAGACACATATAGCTGAACCATTAAAATCCCAAAAAATTCGGAAAATAATAACTTCTCCCTTACAATAATCTTGTTTGCTTAGATCATACTGATCTCTTATTCTAGATTACTATTCTACCCACTAAAACGAACTCTAAATCCACCCGGTATAAAATTTAGCGACTATCGCTAGATGGGGCCAGCTTTTTCCATTAAATAAAGCAATTTCTCTGCCTCAACGAAATTCTTTGTTTCTCGAACCAGCTCCCCCTAGAGGGAGATAGAGAAAGTGAAAGTGGTATATATAGAAAAACAGAACCGAAGCGAAAGAAACAGATTGAGAGCGAGAGAAAAAGAGAGATACAGAGAGAGAGATTTGACCATCGTACGGTGAAGAGAGAGAGAGAGAGAGAGAGAGAGAGGGGTTGCATTTATTTCTTTTTTCTTACGGTGATATCTAACATTCTTGTAAACAAGTATTGCAGTTAATACAACAAACATATTAATTGCTTAATACTAGAAATAACCGAAGAGAGAAAACCAGAGGGAGAGAAAGAGGGAAAGAGAGAGGGAGAGAGAAAATAGAGTGATATAGACAGGCACACAGACGGATGGAGAGATAGAGCGAGAAAAAGAGATTTTAAAATCATCGTATCAACAGAGGGAGAGAGAGACAGACAGGCAGATAGAGAGATTAATTATCTTATCAACACAAAGAGATAGATAGATAGATATATAGATAGAGAGAGAGAGAGTGAGAGAGAGAGAAAGGCTCAGAGAGAGACATTAAAACAACGGTGCATTTTTACGCCGTGAACTATCGCTGTTGTACCCATAAAAAAATATTAAGATCTACTTTGTGGGCCACGATGAACAGTTAACTTTATTGAGTTGGGGATCACTTTCCTATATGACTTTATGGTAAAATGCGCACACAGTTTTGGCCACATAGCGTTCAGCAAAACATGTCACCCATACCCTTTCTTTAAAGTTTGGTGATTGAGGGGGTGGGGGCGGAAGCAAAACGTGACAATTTGGGGGGGTGACGATGCAGAGGGAACGCTATCATTTAAACCATAAAAAGCATTTATTTCTTTTTATTTTGGGTAAATGTAGCCTGTTAGACCAACAAACAACCGACCTTTAAAAATGTGTTTACATGTGTGTTGAGCGTGTCTATTCCGAAAGCCGTTCGTAACATTTGGAGGTTTGTGGTTGGGGAGCAGCAGCTAAAGCAACAACAACAACAAAAACAACAACAACGACAACAACAACAACAACATCAATAACGGGACTACACTTTTTTGCAAGGGGGACACGCTTTCACTGTGCGACGCCGGTTAGGTGGTACTGCTAGTGTCTTAATATTATCCAAAGACTTAAGCTCTATCTGTTTACACAACTAGCATGGCTTTATACGCTAGCAAATATACATAACACATTATTTTATATGAATAAATTTTATGAAAAACAACATTTTTTTGAGTTAATAATAAGATGTTTTGATGAGAACCAGCCTGCTGCTTAGGCACCGCTTAACATAGTTAAAGATTATAAGCATAAACAAAACCTAATTAACAACAAATGAAAAAGAATGCACTTAAATAAAAAATAGTATATATTAATATTTAGCAGATAATAGAAACATACAAATAAATTAAGTGTTATACTTTGTTTTCTGACATTCCGTACGCCTTAGCATTTTCTTCCGCTTCGAATAAAATAATAATGGAACTCTTATTCGATAAAATAAACTTAATAATAAATAAAAGAACTAACGAAAAAGTAATATTTAATCGCACTTTACGCATAAGCGCTATTTCTGCTCCACAGATATACTAATCAAAATTAGCGTTACATTCTAGGATATTTTTTATCATTCAAAATATTTTGTGCTCCTTACTTTTTTACATATAAAAAAGTGATATTTTGGAAATAATACATACTTCCACGTTTTTCTGTTATCTCAAACATAGATAGTGATATCCATATTTCATGATGTGTAATTGTGATTAGTAATGAAAAATTAATTATACGGAGAAAAAACACTAATAAAAATTAAAAAATTCGTTTGCCCATTTTTTTTCATCACACTAATTCAAATGCTGCATTCCCGTACTCATTAAGCCCTCCTTTTTCGTATTTCGTCTGTTGAGTAGCGATTTTCCGTTTTTTCCTTGCGTTTAAGTAACGATTCTTCGTATTTTTTTTTCTTTTGAAGAAGTAATTTATCATCCAATATAGTTTACGTCTTTGCTAATAGTTATATTTGGGCTTTAAATCTTCCTTTCAACTTCTGCTCGTGATCTCCGAGGACTTAGTAATTGCATAATTATGTCCTTGAAATCCTATCTAATGATATACCTTCCAGGCGAACGACAAAACCATTATATTTTGGAAATTGGGAAAAGTTAAACCTCGAATTGGGCAAAAATGTAATATTTTTGTATGTAAAAACTGTCAGGGCGCACTTTTCATTTCCGTATACAAAACTTTAAGGAAATCTAAATTTTGGTAAATTTTTTCCAAACATTTACTGCAAAAATTGCCTTAAGAAAGAAGAGAAAAAGTTGTCCAACAAAAAATACGAAAAAAGACTTTCATTTTGAAGACGCACAGTCATTAAAAGGCATTTCACAAAATTCGAACAATAAAATGTTGCATTTCGCTTCCGTAATAACCAACTTAGGAATAACGAAATATGTTTCACTTGTCGCTGAAAAGATTAATTGGCATAAAAAGTTGGCAATTACATTTAGAATTTCTTCGTATTTTTTTTTAGATACAAAAAATAATATTGTGCAGAATTTAACAAGAAATAAAAAAACAACATTACCACATGAAGTCTGGTTTAAAGTTATTTCACTTAATGTAGTGAGGAGACAAAGAGGATTTACTTAAAACTTAGTCTAAACTGTTTCCGTATTTCAGTCGGAGCTTACTTGCATTTTTCTTTTTTTTAGGTCCTAGCGTACGCAAGTTTGAATAGTCGATGACATGTTTTTTAAAATCAAATTATCTACCCGCTAAACGGTTGTTTTGGGATTACTCGTTATTGCCCGAATCCTTGTTTGCCAATGCTGTGATGTAAGTTTTTGCATAATTGACAAGAGAGAACACAGTAACAGTTAAATATGTCCTAAGAAAATCAATGAAAAAAGTAATATCGTCTCGGCTGCTGGACTAGTGAGTGACATGTCCATCTCTGAATGCCTTTGTCAAACGGTCCTCGTTATCCGTAAGTAACGTAGTAGACGGAAGTGACCTCCTGGAATATTTCATTATTCAAGGCGGCAGTGGTGCATCCTTAACAGATAGAAAGTAACTCCGCTTTCGTATTCTCATGGTCTGACGTGAATTCAAAAAGAAATATTTCGATGCCTCCTATTTCTGTGCAGTCAAAACGAAAGAAACTCAACAGGAAATAGGAGAATTCTTTGCTTTATGCAAACCTCAAAAATACAATTAAACCAATCATAATCTGCAATGAAATTCCTGCTCCAGTGTTTAAAGGTTTGTCCAGATTGGCAGTGTATTATTTTAGAAGTGCAAGCCTCTGTTTTTACTACTAACAATAATGTAGCTACGGTTCAGTTGTCGGTGTTCCTCCTTTTTACTAACACAGTTTGTAACAAGGAGAATCTAATTATTTGATTAGAGATCTAAATATTTCGAAGGAATCTTCTGAGCTTCAGGAACAAAAGAAAAGAAAAACTTACTGCAAACGAGAACTCATAACTTTCTATGTAAAAAAATATATTAAATTCTTGCCATATTTTATTTAAAAAAACGGCATATTGTATTGCAACGAGGTTCCTGTCCTGTTGCGGCAGCTTGGTGTCGAACAGTATTTTTCTCTCGAATGGTGCATTTTTGTAGGCAGTTCCAAAAACTTATAAATGTGTGTTTTTCGTAGCAATCGACAATTAATTAAGTCCTCTAGGTCATTCAGAGACCCTACAAATATATGACGAAATCAAATTTATTCTGAGAAAATGATTTCAGAAAGACTATTGGTCGATGTGAAAATGGTTGGCTACACAAAAGTGTATGAGATAGCAGGGCAATAAGAGAGCACTGGATAAAAAAAGGTTTGAAGGTATACCTGCCCCTCTCAATTTTCTAGCTTCTCTTTTGCTGTAGTGTTTTAAAAGTGTTTTCCTGTTTCTACATACCGCTTGACATCATGAAACAGTTTGTGGAAGCTCCAATATATTTGCATGAAATTTCGAGGTGTAACCATAGACAAATTAAAAACTGACCTTTTTGCTGGACTTCAGATTGAATTTTAATGAATGATGTAAATTTCTCTAAATGTATAAATCCTGCAGATATTAGTGCCTGGACGACGTTTACGAACTTAGAAAAATTCTTCTCGAGGAAAATGAAGGCGCTTAACTACAAAGAACCTGGTAAAACATTACTTACGTCCTAATAATTAGTAAAAAAAAAAACGGTTGAAACATCTTAGGCACCATGGCAATTGTTTTGTTGGCTTATGTAATAGACTTATAGAACATTTATTAACTTTACCTACAAAAATCTTGGAAAAATATAACATGGACTTTAGATATAAAGGCGTTATAAATTGCGACACACCATAAAAACAACGTATGCGAAGGTCTCTACTCCTATTCTTTAAATACAAATCAGGATCTGCACCGATAAACACATTCGATAGAAATCATTTCAATTAATGCAGGAAATAATAGTTTTCTAACAAAAATAGGTCGTGTCTACCTTCTTAAAGAGTTCTCGTACAATACACCGATGACCTCTGCTATATGCGCATACATTAGATTCGTCCCGTCATTTATATATAAAGGGTCTGGATTACTTAAGTAGATAAACGGCTTTGTAAATAGGTTTACTTATTTCCATACTAGGAAAATAAAGCTGAATCCCCATTTGTAGAAACATAATTGTCTTCCATCTCTTCAGCTAAATTTGTTTTAACTAACGTTCGGGTGTATCTAAAGACTAATTCAGTTAATAACATTCAATATATATATATATATATATATATATATATATATATATATAAATATATATAATGGTTTGTGAGAAGTTTTTGCTATTTCTCAATTATGGTATCTGTAGACAGAAACAGAAAACATATTGTGAATTCATCTACATAACTGCAAAATACAACCGATTAGTCTGTAATTATGTTCACAATTTAATAAGGGTGTTTATGGTTGACAAATATTGGTATTTCATAACAACTGTAAAATTTTATCAGAAGTTAATTGGCCAAAATATTGTCAGATGAATCAACCGTCAACGTACTCTGCGTGAACATTTTCTTTCTACCAACGATCCCTTCCTCATTATTATAAACAATAGGGTTCGATGGTCATATATCGTGCTGGCCTTACTCTTATGACCATAGCAGTAATACACCTAATATTATTTCAAATTACATATCGAACATCCAATTTAAAACATCATGTGAGGAATAACATCAAACAAGCAGTATAATAAAAAGGTTTTATAGGTTCATGTTCATCTGATTCTTCTAAGTACAATATAAAATATCGAGTTTAATTAATGCAGGGTACACACAGTTTTATAATGTACGATGACACATTTGCCAAAAGATGTTCCGGTTAATAAATAGCAGTCCAATTTTATTTGATTATATGACGATAATAGTTGAGCCGCAGGATGCAATTTCTATATAATCCGTACTCTGAATAAGATATCAGCTGCATTTACTAGACGAACTCTATTTGATCATTGAAATAAGATAATATCTCTTTAGAGTGTGACGCGCCTATCAACTTTGTGTCAAAGGTCATGGCTTGTCCCAGGCCGTCAATACCATACTGATCTAAAGGTTTCGACATTTGCTACAGTAATTTCCCATAAAGTCTTGAAAATATGACCGCATAGTTAAAATGAGACAGCCATCAAAGTATACTTTGAGGTTACTTTCTAAGATAAAATCTCTCGCGGAAACTTGACGGATAACCCTGTTTGTGAGGAAACCGACTCTTACTTAGTACTTGTTTAGTGTAGAGATCAGCTGGTTATTCGTCTTTTCCACATAAATCTAGCCTGGCATGCCGTGGCGGGAGGGAAGACCATGACTGGTCATAATCCATAAAGATCAAGAATAGTAAGTATGGTAAAGACTCGGGGAAATAAACAAGTCTTATTTATCGCTCATGAAACTTAATATTCCTATTTTATATCTTTCCCCTCTGACGTAGACTGAACGCCGTTTCTGATAAGTAGATTAGGTAAAATCCACAGATTTTCGTGTGTGAGAAAATAAGCAGGAAAGCGAAATCAACAATGCAAAGAGAGAGAGAGAGACACCCACACACAAAGACAGAGAGACATACAGAGACAAAGAGAGACAGACAGAAGGAACAGATATGAAGATAGAAATCATATGCGTAGATTGTAAGAAACACAGAGCCTTACAAAGAGTGAATTATGTAGTAAATAGAAATAGATAAATGTACATTTATATTTTCGGATATATACACATAAGATATATACATACGAGAAATCCTATCCCATCTAGTATATAAATATATACATAGACAAAAGTAAAACATATATAAACGATCTCTCTTTTACTTTATATACGTAGAGAAAATAGATAGGGCAGAGAGAGAGAGACAGACAGACATACAGACAGATAGAGAGAAAGAGAATGAGTGTATGTGTTTTTATCGTAAACAACTGGTGATACCTAAGATAGCATCATGGTTAAGATAAGTTCATAAAAGCAAATACATTCAATGATTGCAGGACGTTAGTTGAGTTATTTGGCGGAATATTTTGTGGAACGATGGGTTAAAAAATCTATATTTATAAAGTTTTTTGTGTTAGAAGTTTAAAAACTTCACCTATGTATATATATATATATATATATATATATATATATATATATATGTATATGTATATATATACACACATATATATATATATATACATATATATATATATAGATGTACAGAGAGAGGGAGAGAAGGAGAGGTAGAGAGAGACTCTATGTGCCCCATTATGTCAGCATATGTTATAGCTAGCAATGATGTAGTGAATATATTACTTATGTCAAAAATATGCGCGCTTGCGCGTACAATTACGGCCGCACATTTTAACATAAGGCATATCATTTCTTAATATCTTAATTATTTGCGAAAATTTAAAATACAATATTCGTTTTAAACATAACAGAAAGATAAAAGAAAGTCGGCATTACAAGAAAAAAATAAGACTGTACACACTGAAATTTGTTTAATCATTTTATCAAAAGTCCTGCTCATATTGTATATTTAAAAAAGGGTATGCTTATTAAAACTGTAAACTTCTGAAATAGCATATTATTGCTTGCATATTGTTTGGATTGTAACAAAATGTTGAGTAGGGAAACTTTTTACTTTTATGTAATACTAGCAAAAGTAGCCGTCGTTTACTGGGTTCAAAAACAGCCTACAGAAAATGGACGCTGATTTATGAAAGTACTAGCGGGGAGTACCCGGCGTTGCCCGGGTGTTTGAAGGTGTGTGTGCTTAACCGTACTTAATGAGGTCCACTTTGATTGTGGGGGAGTATTTCATTTACTGCGGGGGCAGGATATGTTTTTTGGTTTCCCCAAGATGTTGTGGGGAAAACCAGCTCCCCATAAAATGGGGGTTGTCCAAATTGAATAGCAACTCGTTAACTCGTAGATATTATCATTTAGACGTGATATAAAACGTTTTAAAAAGAAGTGAGTCGACCGATCGCTTCTGGGAAAAAAGCCTTTCTCGGACATACACAAAAAGCTAACACACCTACATACATACATACATACATACATACATTTTCGCTTTTACCCGACGTTTACCGAGTGTTTGGAGGTGTGTGTGGATTGTGGGGGTTGTAGGTTAATCAAAACCTAAGAATAAGCGAAGTAAAAATAGAAAACAGAAAAACGAACGTAAAAACTTATCTGAAAAAAGCGGGGGTACGCGGGGGTAATCAAAACCAAAAATAACGTAAGGCAAACGAACGACGTTAAATATAAAAATTTGAAAAAATACAAAAAATAAAACAGAAAAACGAACGTTAAAACTTCTGAAATAATACCTCCCCCCCCCCCGCCAAAAAAAAACACGTGAAAAATTCCTTAAATAAGCCTGTTTCAATATTAAAATTTTAAAAAATCTGTGCGTACCCGGGTGGTTTGGGGGTGTGCGTGGTCGGTCGGGGGGTGTTAATGAAAACCTAAGAATAAGCGAATTAAAAAAAAACAGAAAAACGAACGTTACATGAAAAATTACTTAAATAACCCTGCTTCAATATTTAAATTTAAAAACTCGAAAAAATATATCTGACACAGCGATTCGAACCCAAAACGTTTAGATAATGAACCTACGCTCTAAACAACTGAGCTAACACGACTTACATGACATTGTGCCAGTTCTTAAACTGTTGATTTAGTTTACTAAATCAGGTCATGACATCATCTGACGCATACGTAGAACCGGTCGTCGTCATGAGAGGACGGGTTTTGTTGACCCCCTGTAGAAAATTGTTGATTTCAGGGTGAAAAAATTAACGTTTTTAGCCAATTTTTCGATATTTTTCGTTTGTTCATTTTTGTTATCATTTTTTCTTATGTGATGGCTGAGAATGCAGTTAGGAGATTCGAAGTTCCTATCCGTCGCGGTTATCATCTGACGAAGGCCAGAGGAATAGTTGGCCGAAACGTTGTGAATAAACAAAACCGATAAAAGATCAAAAACAACAACTAATAAAGATGAGAATAATAGTCCGAAATAAAAATAAATTAATATATAATGTTCATCTCCAAAATTAATTCCAATTAAGGAATAATATATATTTACCTTTAGTCTTTCTAAATTTCTATTTAATTGCCTCCGTACAAGTTTTTTTTTTATATAGGAAAAATCACACTCCCCAACATTGAGCAGACTAGATTGGGACAAAATATAAAAGGTGCCTCAATCTATCACTTTTTTTTCAATGACTAATGACAGAAAAGATGAATTTCAGCTTCAGAAGAGATACTACACTTTGTTTCTAACCAAAAGTCTTTCGTTGTTGTTTCAAATAAAACTACGAAATTCCCATTGATCGTTTAAATCTACAAAGATAAAGGCAAATGCAAATTACTTTTAAAAAATCGATGGTGAGTTCAACTGACCACCTGGCTCAGAACAGTGAAACATGATTCTGAGTTAATCCTAGTGCCCGCCTTTATGAAGTTCGCTGCTGGAAACCTTATTGGCTAACTCTTTTATCTGCTGTTGCAGTATAATGTTGTACCTAGTCAACATTAGTTTGGGACACGTAAAATTATCTTAATTGAGCTGACCTACTAAATGCCGCAACAAGTACGTGTAGTACTTTATCAAACATTGAGTATAGAAAACTTGATAACGTTCAGCTTTCTTATTGAACTTGTTGTAAGCATATAAAAATGTTTTCATTTGTAATTTGTTATTTTCATGCTTGCAAAATATTTCTCAAAATAGATTTTATATACATAATTATTTATTTAATTTTTTTAGTTATTTATATTTTTATTGCATATATTTATTTATGTATTTCATTTATTTTATTTAATTGGTTATTTTTCTTTCTTTTCGATATGTAGGCGCCTTAACTCGGCGAGTGTGTGAGATGAAGCCGTTAAATTGAATTTGCCATGGTGAGATCCTCCTTAGCTATAATACTAGCTTGATAGCAAGCGTTGTGAGGTCATTTCCAATGAAGGGGGCATTTGTATGTATTAATAAAAATTTAAGTATATGAATAAACTCTTAAATAAGAAACTGGCTACCTCAATAAATTGCAAACATTACAAATCGCATCTGCTTTCTCACTTGCTAATTAATCCCCATAATCCCAATTAAATTCGACTCCAACATGATCCACATGCAATATCCGTCAGTTAAACACATCCACATCTCCTCAAGTTCAGCATTCCCTAAATATCAAACCGCACGCTTCCTGGTAAAAATCAAGCTGCAAAATCCTTTTAAATATTCACCCGTAACATAAATATCGAACTAATATTCAGCTTAGTGGTATACGTGCTGCTCGTTGCCTATCTGTACACTTTGATACTAACATAAATGGGATAACATCTGGTACAGCCTGAACCTAAAAAATAAAGAACACAATTATCTCGTAACTGAAAACATACACTAAAAACATTACCCCTTTTTCTCCCTAAAAGTAATGAATATATATCCGCTAAAGTGAAACCGTCTAATAAAACTCTTTTATATAGTTATCCTCAATTTTGACACACCTTTTACATACCATAATCACTTAGTGTGACCGAAATCTAAACAATAAATAAAGCACGATTCCATATGATATAGACGTTGAATATGACTCCAGATAATACATGTAAATATTTACGCCGGGTTGTTATGTAACATATCAGGATATGGATACGTGTGTATACATAGTCTTCTATGTACACAAGATCCGATGGTACTACTATTTTCAAATATCTCATATAACCTCCAGTAAAGTTATATCATTGCTTAATAGGAGCAAATAACTGGGAGGAATACAAATCACCCTTCTTTTAAAAAAAATCATTACCTCTGCCATGAAAACGACTGCACTTTACTCTTATAAGTTTAGTTATGGTATATATTTTGACTTTTGCAATTACTATCATTATGAAAAGTTTTAATAAAAAAATTATAAATACACCAATTAATAAACCAACATTAAATTAACAAATGGAATAGAAATAAATATTAGGGTTGTCGAGTAAAACTAATTTTGTTTAAGTAAAAGAAAACAAAACTACCACTATCAAACAAATGATGCCCCCCTCTTTCCGCTTCTCTCTTTCTTCTCTCTTCCAACTTGTCCCCATTTTTCCTTCTCTTCCATTTGACCCCCCCCCTATTCCCTGCTTTTTCTTTCGTTCTTACGCCTCCTACTTTCCTTCCCCCCACTGTTAACTAGAAGCCCAAGTAATAGCCAGCAGACCAGGTAAACCATACCTTTTTCGCAGATAAAAATAGGAATACTAAAATAAACAAATAATAAAAAATAAGTGTATATACACTTACCCTTGAAGTCTTAGACAGGCAGCGGACAGCAAACAGGCGAACCGCATAGTGGCTTAAGATAATATCATCGTACGCTTTGGCTTTAGAACCTATCTCTTCAACCCGCTTACCCTACACACTCCATTCCCTAACAAAAAACAAGAAAATGAATGAATAACTACACAGGCAAATAAGTAAATAAACATATAGGAAAATAAATAACCTAACAAATCATCACCCAATAATCCCTGCTCTCCGCACAATTGAACATCACCCCCATGAGCCGTTTACAAAAAAGCCTTCTTTTGCTGAAAGTTGATTTTCGTTTTCATTAAGAATCCGCTTTCGAAAATAAGCGTTATTGCATGAAAATTCTCTAGTTATTAAATACTAGAATACCAAACCATGCTAATAATTGCGTAGCAACATATCATTGCGTATGTAAAAACATATTTCTAATGTAACTTGCTCTACTTCCGTATTGGACACTCTTGTTTAATTAGTTATATTTCACACTGGTTTCCCTACATTTGAAAAAAAACAACAACCTCAATATATATATATATATATATATATATATATATATATATATATATATATATATATATATACACACACACACACATTAACGTAATATACGAAAGTATCAATTTATGCGTAAACTTCAAAAGTGCTCAATACGTAGGTAGAGCTAGTTAGTAAGTTATAAAATATATATATGACGAATAAGCTACACGGAATATTCCGCGTTTCGTCCACTCTAGGAGTCTAGTTTCATCCACGCTGGGAGTCTAGTTTCATCCACTCTAGGAGTCTTCAGGCTTAAGCTTGAAGCCTCCTAGAGTGGATGAAACGCGGAATATTCAGTGTAGCTTATTCGCCATATATATTTTATAACTTACTAATTAGTTTTTTATCCACTCTAGGATTCTTCAGGTTTATGCGCATAAGCCAGAAGAGTCCTAGGGTGGATGAAACGCGGAATATTCAGTGTAGCTTAATCGCCATATATATATATATATATATATATATATATATATATATATATATATATGTGTGTGTGTGTGTGTGTGTGTGTATGCATATATACATATATAGTTATATATATATATATATATATATATTTATTTATATATATATATATATATATCTTTCATAAGGTAAAATCCGCTCATCAATGTGAATTAATTACTTAGACCGTAAGTAAAACATTTCTACGGCTTTAAATAGAAATGTGGCAAAATAACACATATGAAAGGGCAAGATTAAATTCTACTAAAACGTGCAAATACTTTATTCTATTGAGGCGGAAACACACGCGCGCCCGCACACACACACACACACACACACACACACACATATATATATATGTCGTAGTGTAATGATTTTAGATATATGTGATTAATTTTGTCTAATTAACAGTTAGTAAATTAGGCACAACAAACTTTTCACTTGAACAAATACAGCACTGAGACATCTCAGAATAGGCATTGTTAATTATTGTCGGAAGGCAACAATCGGCTTTTGGTATATTTAGCAATTTACAGGAACGTGCCATCAGGCTGGCAAAAATGAAAATTTTCACTTTTACTGTCTGATGAAGGAGGAATAATAAGTGAAAATTTATTCATGCATAAGCAGAACTTTATAGAAAGACACTTAACAAATCTTCAAACTTTTTACGTACAGGAGTACGTGATAATATACTTACTTTTATATTATTTTCTGGTGATCAACTTTTAGTAAATACTACGTATTTTGTATAGGCTTTCATGTCATCTGTTTTAATGTATGTATGAATGTGTGTATGTTTGTATATCTCGCAATAACTTTTGACAGATGCGATGGATTTTCACAAAGTCGTTATCATTTTGAAGTTGACCTTCGGACAACAAATATTGAAGAATTGGTGAAAAACATTAATTCCTTCACCCCTAACTGGGTCGCTTTTTTCGTCGATATTTTCGAAAATAATCGCTTCTTTTAGACTACAGGGCATTAATTAAAATCTACATCACTTCCGGTTTGGCGATAGGTGCAACAGCTAATAAGTCACGTTTTTTTTTTCATTTTCTTTTCCTCCTTTACGTTACGGATTTGAACCTGCCAGCCGACTACCACTTTTTTTTTGCGCTCACTGTTTTTCTTTTTTCTTTTTTTATTTTGCTTAACCAACATCCTTACCCACAGCTCCCCTTTCTTTTCCCCCTAGCATCAGAGGTTCGAGCCTCCCAGCCTTCTACAAGGTTGTTTTTCGCAACACACACCTACAGACACACGGGCAATGCATGCACACAGGCTATTCTAATATATAAAAGGCAAAATGGGAGCGCGCATTTACGTATATCCAAGAAAGGCTTATTTCGCCAGCTTCTCGACAATGTTACTATTTTGGAGAACGTTCTTTATATTCTTTAGATAGTAATATATGCGATTGGCGAACAGATTGTCTCTATGTTTATTTTGATAGACTTTTAAAAAATTTTCGCCGTCCCGTCTTTTAGCGTGTTTTTTGTCTCATTAGTATAAAAGCTCAACTAATTGAAAGGCAGCAGCACCCGGCGTTCCTGACAAAGACGTCCAGAAAGGCAATTAACTTTAATCACTGTGGGAGAAACCCTTAATATCAGACAATTGCTATTCATTTGGCCGCTGTCAGAGCTCCTTCTATTTAGGGTGAGCTGGTTTTCACTAACATCCTGGGGAAACACATACGGCAGAAACCGGCCTACATCCAGAGTCAAGCGCGTGATTTTTAACCTAAGCAATACGATCATTTCTGCACCTTCGCGAACTCATTCCGTCAAATAATTATTTCTAATCGCTAATCTTGGACGCTTGCACTTCCGCCCGAGTCAGGGCACAACGGTAAAACCTCAGGTTTTTTTTAGTTTCTTATCCACCTTCGCGTCACGGGTTCGGGCCCGGCTGTAACCGCGTTTTTCATAACACCCACCTACAAACACTCGGACAACGCCGGGCACCTCCGCTAGTATATTTATATAAGTTAAAACATTAGACAACACACGCACACACGCACACACTCACACACTCACACACTCACACACACATATACATACATACACATATATATATGTATATAAAATATATTTTAGTCAAATATATGTATATATATATATATATATATATATATATATATATGCATATATAATTACAATTTATTTACGTCACTCTTTGCGGCACGTATATATATATATATATATATATATATATATATATATATATATATATATGTATATGTATATATATATATATAAATATATATATATATATATATAGAGAGAGAGAGAGAGAGAGAGAGAGAATTAAAGAGAGAGAGAGAGCAAAATGCATACCAAATATTATTTCTCAATTCATTTTCTTACGTTTAAGGGTTGCTAAATATTATTTAAAAAAAATATATATATATTGTTTTCTAAAAAATAGAATATATCCGCCCACTTCATGTAGTGTAATCAAAGATATGTGATTACACAATCGGTAGTACTGTTGTTAAAATATGAACATGAGGGTAACTGGGCGAGGGAATGTTTCCTATGCCAACAATCAGAACAACATAGCTTGTGAAGAGATTTAGAGACGCAGTACCCAAAAATCTTACAATTGCAAATAAGTAAGTATGTGCGCGAAGGAAAAGGAAGAAATATCAAGTTTTCGTCTCTCATTAAATTCAAAAAATATGCTTCATATTTATTAATAGAAACTACCCATGCCGTGATAGAAAACTCCGTAGATCTTAAAATACTAAATAAATAGAGTAATGCACATTGTATAAACTGTTTAATGCATGCTCGTTTCTGATTAATTTAATTTAAGTGAAATCAATTTTCAAAACGTTTTCTCTGAATTAACTGATAAATTTACTTAATTAAGAATAATCTACAGGAGATGCACGCTTGGGGCTATACTATGACAGGATCTTATGGATTGATCATGATGTTTTTCCCTTCGAAATTCATTTAACATTATATCTTTTAAATAGCATTCGAGTTTTACCGAGATTATAGTCTATGATGGTCAAGCTATGCATACACCCTGGACTATTTATAAAAAACACTGTTCTGAGGTAGTTAACACTTATATATATATATATATATATATATATATATATATATATATATATATATATATATATATATATATATATATATATATATAGACAAATTGTTTCGTCGTGCTCAGATGATTCCAGATTTTTATGCCTCGAAGCAAAAATACACTCGGTCGGCTTGATTTACTGGTTTGACGTTTGCTCATATACTGAACCGACGTAAATACTTCTATACTAATGCAATGTTATTTTTGCTTTCTATTAGGACGGCTTCTTAGGGACCAAAACGACGATAACAAAATATCAGATTTGCTACATGATTCGCATTTTGTATGCAAAACCTGACGCTATAGTATAGGTGAGTTGTGTGAGATCGGAGTATTTCACTTTGTTCAAGGGTATTCGTCGTGGCTGTCCGATTTAAAAATCGCCTTATGTATAATCTAATACATAAGGGTCCTTCCTTAATGCATGAGGGTCCTTCCTGCGCGAGCTTAGGGTATATCCGGCCTTTTCGCGGTATTATGCCAAGTCATGACCGTGGCCGACGAGCAGTGTATAGAAAAGACGATGTGAACAGGTAACGGTAGCAAAATAGGCATTGCTGCCTAAAGGGGATACCCATACAGGGGAGCTAGACGGACCTTGCAAGATTATCTGAGTTGGAGAAAAAATAGTCAGAAGTATTGGAAGCGATCGAGGAAAAATCCTATTTGAGGTCCCTTAAAATTAATCTTGGACGCCTGGCTGTAGCTGTTTCTATAGTTACGCGGCATCTGTTGTTGCTCGTATTTCGTAATGGCTTGACGGCAAAAGACTTTTCAAGGCAGGCTTAATAGTGAGACTTAGTTGTTTCGGATTTAGGGACTAAGAGAAGATCTTGATCATGCTTTATTCCGCTACGACGGATGTGTGTTAGTTGTAGGCTGCACAGTCCGCATGCTAAACGGACGTCCCTTTGTACTTAAGTCAGAGTCCGATAACCATTGAGAAAGAAGACTGCTGCTTTTTCCATTGCTTGCTGGCGCTTATGAGAAGCATTATTTGGTCGACACGACAAAAGATTTACGGAATAAAGACCTGACTGCTCTCCATGTTGCCCACTTTTCCAAATAGCGTTTGAAAACGCGTATTAATCTGGACAAAATGAACCTCCTTCCGGTAAATTTCAACTGACGGTGGGGGAAAGTTTCCCGCCTTTGCTTAGAGAATGGAGCAAATCTCGGAAGTTATTTGGACGTGACTTAGGTAGAGAATTTGGAGACGCCAAAAGGAACATAAACAATATATCAGACCGTTTAGGCAACTGTTGGTTAGTATTATGTTAGTATTATGTATATATGTTCTTATTTTAACTAAGCTAGAGTCTGCCTGTCGCAATAAGACCCGCTTTTTGTCCCCATTACTTCCGTATGTTTTTTCTTTTGGGTTCGAAAAAAAGTAATTACGGCGACCTTACACATTGTCGGTCGATAGTATATATCAGTTTCTTCAGTAAAACAACGAGAAAAGGAAAAAAAGGAGGTTTACCGTACGATGAATTTACACCGCATTCAATCCCTTACTAGAATTAATGACAACTCGAATTCCCGACTAGATTGACCTTAAGAAAAGGGGGTTCAGTTCATTTTTATTTTAAATTTTCCTAGAGTCAAAATTCCTCGTGTTTAAAATAAATTGATTGTTTTTATTTTTTCTGGAGAAAATTAAGTGTGCTGTTTGTTAGAACCACATGTACGTGGGTTTTTGAGAAGGGAATTTTTAATATTAATTTTGCCCATCTTGTCACACGGTCACGGTATGTCTGCTTATCTCAAAGTACATACTTTTCAAACTTCATTTTCTGTAATTCCTTTTATTTTGTAAAATGAAAGAGATTAGAGTTGCAAATATGGAAAGAGAAAATATGACGAAAAAATTCAGCTGATAAAGTTCGTCGAAGAAAAGCAGAATAAGATGCAGAATGGGTTAGCGAGAAATAGATAGAAATCAAAGATAATAAAAAAGAAGAGGAAGAGAAGTAGGAAGGAAAGAAGGAAGAAATTCAACGAAAAAGTATGTGAAATGCAGGCGTAGACAGCGGAGACATTGGAAATACTATGTCAAGTAATCCTTATATATAATTTAAACAGCAGATGTCTCATCCAAATTTCTCATATTAGCCAGTAGCTAATGTAACTTTATAATGATTTTTCTGACACATCCAAGTGTTTAAATAAAACCCCAGATTCCATTCGAGGAAAACCACCACCACTATCTAATTAACCTACTGAGGAAGTAGTCCTGATTTTATTGCTAATGCTTAAGTCCTGCTATGGATCCACTATACACACCGCAGGGATTTATACACACGGTATGGATATTGTAGTTGCACCTCCTAAACTGATTCATAAATTTATAACCCGTGCGTAAAATTCCCGTCCGTCGATTTGAAAAATAATAACTCCTTCCTTACAACATTCCTCCTATTCTAGGAGGTCAGAGTTTTACATTAAGTAAAGACATAGCAAATCCTCAACGAAGTTATTTGCTTCTCACTCTCTCTGCCTCTCCATTCCTCATACTTTCTCTTTCGTTCGGTCTCTGTCTCGCTTTAATGTGTTTAGAGGGAGAGAAAGTGGGAGATTAATAGGCAGAGATAGAGTCCGCTCAAGAGACAGACCTACAGTTTTATCTGTTTTGTTTACATTCGAACACAGTACCGAAATAAGGCAGAGAATGAGAGATAAACAGACAGTGAGAGAGTGAGACAAACTGACTGACATAGAAAGAGGTCCAATCATCGCATCAGAAGGTAGAGAGAGAGAGAGAGAGAGAGAGAGAGAGAGAGAGAGAGGGGGGGAAAGAGAGAGAGATTAAAACATTGTGACGGATTGATTTCATATCATTAACGCGTCCGGTTATTTGTTTTTTATAGAAAAAAAGACGTCATATAAATGCCGTCGTCGTAGCCTAGTGGATAGCGGCCCCTCGTTATAACATAGGGTTTTAAAGTTAGCGCCCATCCAAATGATGTTTTTTTTTATTTCTCAGATTTACACTGGGTTATGCCTTGCTATAAAGAGGTATGCCATCTTGTGTGTGTTTTTTTAAATCTATTCTTATCAGTTTTTATTAGCGAATAATGCCTAAAGTTTTATTTATTTATTTTTTTTTATTTGTTTTTTAATATCGCAAAACCTTCAATTATTTATGTTTTTTAGGTGTTTTCTTTTTTTTACCGTTATTTTTTTCATTTAGGTTTTCTTTTTTTTTGTTACCGTTCTATGTGAAATAATCTAAACCGATTATTGCAGTTATTATTATTATTATTATTATTATTATTATTATTATTATTATTATTATTATTATTGTTATTATTGTTATTATTATTATTATTATTATTATTATTATAATAATAATAATAATAATAATAATAATAATAATAATAATAATAATAATAATAAATAAATAAATAAATACATTAAATAAGTTTCGTTTCATTTCCTTAGTATATGATTCCCTGGTTTCGTTCGGAAATAAATTTCTGATCCTTAATAAAATTTTGAGACGAAAAATTTATAGTCGCAGCGCCTGGTAGGTAACCAGCAACATTAACACAACTTCGAAGGCTAACAGCATGTTATTTTGTTCGGGTTTCCTACTGACTGTAATTTTTTTTTATTCCTCCCTCTCCTATTTTTTTTGCCGCTGAGGGTTGCTCAATACTCTTACTGCATTACATCTCTCCAACCGTTTTTGACATTCCGATAGCTGTTCTTACGATGAGGAGTTGGTGGGGCGCTTACTCCAAAAGCTTTCGTAACATGAGGAGTTTGGAGGTTGAGGAGCAGAAGCAGCACTAACAACAACAACAACAACAACAACAAACGTACTACACTATTAGCGGGCACTGCTAGTCTTAAATATAGACAGTAACGTGCTAAACCAGAACGGTTTATTCTAAAACGGAAATTAGGGCAGTATTAGAAATATTTCGGTACGTTTCTGAAAATAATTTGACTTTTGATTTCTATTTTCGCAGATTTGACGATGTATTCAGGATTAGTTGCTAGTCCTGGAGGGAGAATATGAAGGTGTATTGCTTATTACCGAATCTTGAAACTGCAGAATATAAGCCCGTGGACTGCATCATCTCGAAACGGAGTAGCGAATTGTTCTTCGAGGAAGCGGGGAGATTTTCCTGGAAACGCACTCTCCAAAAACCAGCTTATTTAATAATACATGGAAATGTATCAATCTGGCCCGCAAAGAACACAAAGATTACACCATATTTGCTTCAGTCGTAATTAGACACTGTGTGAACTTCGAACTATCATCATTGACGCTTTAAGGTCCTCATTTTTATTCAAGATATAGTGTCGACCAAGGGTACTGAACTCAGACGATGGGCACTAAACAGATTGGAACCGCAGCCAAATAAAACATTCAATTATTGGCAGACGAATAACAAAGTATCAACTCGGAGAAGGAATACCCCAAAAATATAGAAAAAGCAACAGTAGTAAACATTACTGAAGTACGGAGAAACTAAACATCTTTCTCTCCAAATAGTCAAGCGAAAGGCAAACATAATTTTTCGGTAAAAATATAAAAAGAAGTCGGATTTGCTCCGTTACATAGGCAAAAGATGTGGAAAAATTCATTGGCCGAAGGATTGTCTATACCATGCCTTTAAATGTTATTTGTGCAGACACAATAGACATTGCAGCCACACGCACTCCCGCAGTACCTACGAGAACGCAACGAGGACTCAAGCGAAGGGCGAATATGTATGGAAGTACGTTACGGTATAAATCGAGGAAAAAGATGTTAGAATTTAAGCTTACAGTTGTTCCGATTTGTCCATTATAAACCACACCACATGCACCATACCTGGTGCAAAATCGAAAACCCAAGAAAATGAGAATCACGGGATTTACTCGTTCCGTCATCGGAGAATGAAGAAGATTCGATGGTGACGTAACTACTAAAGTAACAGTAAAAGATCAAACACTGAAACTGAATATGTTTTCTGTAAAGAAACACTAATAACGAGTTTGATACTGACTAAATCAAAATATTTGAACTTTATTACTCGTACATTAGAGATTTTTGCCGACAAGTTGGTAACCTCAGAGCTGCAATTGAAAAATAAAAGAGAGAACTGCAAGAGTCTTTTCAAAATATTATTCAGATAAACTACGCCGCTGTACACACTGGAGGCGAAGTTCATATTACAAGAAAGTTTAACCGCAAAAGAAACGGAGCGTACCGTTGCATCTATGCGAATTGTTGACAAATAACGGGACTCGTTAAAACATGAATTTCGATGTCAGTCTACAGCGAGTGGGCCCTCTCCACCGTTTATGTAAAGAAAAAAAAATAAGGATATCAGAATCTGTGCAGGTTTCTCGATTGGTTTAATACAACGCTGACGGATTATCATTCACGGATATCCACCTCTAAGGAAGTGTGTGTTTGTGTGAAGGTACTTATAAATTCCCGTTAAAAGAAGAAAGCTAAAAAGGTTCTGTATTTCCATTTACAAGAAACAATTTAAATCCAATAGGTAAGCTTTTGTAATCAAATTCGCACCATTTATCTTTCAGCAGATAAGTCATACGATATTGATCAACCTTGATTTTTCCATCGGATACTGTGATTATATTTTAATGAAAAGCGAATCTATAGAGCAACATATAAAACACGTGCTTAACTCATTCGAAAGGATAAATGAGTACGGCTGTACAATAAAAGATACTTAATGTAGATTTTTCGCCAAACAAAATAAAGTACTTTAGACCGATAATTGACAACAACTGTAGACACCCTGATTCATAGAGGTCCATAGCAATAAAATATGTCTGTGCCACAAAGATTAACATCATTGCCAAGTTATTTAGGCTCAGCCAACTACTACCAATTCTTCATTTCCAATTGTGCACACCTTTAAAAGAACTACTTTTTAATAACATAGATTCGAACTGGACCATGGAATGCATTATGGCGTTCGAAAAGGTGAAAAGGTGCTCATATCGGAACTTATCCTGACTCACTACAAACCATATTTAGATATTATCGTCGCAAGTGACAGCAGCGCATATAGAATCTGCGCGTGTACTATGCATTAAAAGCCAGGCGTATTTATGAAATCTATAGCCCACTGTCGAGAACTCTACTATTTGTGGAAATAAATAATTCTCAGATACAGAAAGACTCCTTAAGTATAATTTTCGCGATAACAAAATTCTATAGATACCTGAATTGATGACAGTTCAAACTACAAACGGATCACATGCCACTGATCTTTATCTTTGGCTCAAAGAAAAGGTTGCATGTTCTAACATGGGAAATAATGCTGTTGATATGATCAATTATAATGTTTTACAAAAGTTATCAATGTATTGATTGCGTTAATAATGAAGATCAGGCAGTGCAGTTTTCCTGTAGAATTATTACATCCGCCGGAAATGAAACATAACTTTAAATGTAAACAAAATGAACTGTTGTCATATTATTAAGAAATCTTGATCCACCTTAATCGTGTAATGGCATACAATTAGCAGTCCCATCTTAGATAACTAATATTCTGAAGGCCATTATAACTAGATATTTTTAAGCAGAAACTCTTTATTCCCTGGAAACACCAGTTATTCTTTCTGATGTTCTATTTCAGTTTAAGGGTGTACAATCCCTTAATATAAATTAGTATTGTTATGTCTATAAATAAAGTTTAAATGCAAAACATTGAACTTGTTGAGCTTAATCATCAGACACATGCTTTTCTCAACTTTTTCTTAGTTGTATGTTGGATGTTCACTCATGGGAATCATAAAATAACTCTACCCTTACACACTTGTCAGAGATTACATCCAAAATGTTGTTTATGTAGAGGATGTCAAAATTAATACTACAAGTAATATTACTTGTGTAAGGTTATGCACCGCTAGAAAATAAATATTAATTATTACATGAAAAGAATAGATTTCTAAGGGTTAAATGTTGCTATATCTTTCTCCCGATAAGCTCCCCTGGCGTCTACATACTGTCTACCCTCCCTAGTTGTTAATTAATCGCCTCTCCCGACTGCCCATTACAACCCCAATTTTATGCCTAACTCTGACTCTCAGTATAGCTGATACCTAATGATTGTTTCGTCAATTCTCATTATTATCTGCGGCTGTCCAGTGCCTTCCTTACTAAATTGTACAATATGTTGTTTATATCTAAACTTTCTTAATGGTGCATTATACATTCTAACTTGAAATATGTGTTTAGTTTTACTAAGTTGAATACTTTCTTAAAACATTTAACCTGGTAATAACCTATTGCGATTTAATTTTTTTTTTAAATCCTAGTAACATAGTTACTATTTATATTGAATACGAATTGAAGTCTAACAAAGTTACAAGACGATGCGTGGGAGTCAAGATAAAACTCTTGTTAAAACGGAATACACATAAGAACAGACACAATTAGATGAGCGTTATGTCTTAATGTACTATTTAATAATCTTGATTTGGTGCAGTTTCAATATTTAAAGGCGTGTTTCTCTATTATAAGAGGATCAGTTAGAAATAAAAGTGACTGAAGCACAATGTTAATTATATAAAAGACATCACAGTAATTAACCGAAGAAAACAAAATGTGTAGTTGAATATATATAATTGGTAAACTTTTCGCCGAAATTAATTTTGTAGACTTTTATTTAATTGTAGTAAGTTTAGCGATATTGTTATTGACCCGATGGCCTCGGGGAAAGTGATGTTTATCCAGCTTGCCGTCTCGAATATTCTTTCATATAGAACTTGACAATTGATTTTTTCCAAGAAACATGACCAAGTAATTAACTTGTCATCGGACGATATATAATTAAATGTTGTAAATATTCTAATTTGAACTTTTGTTACCATCATCATCATCATCATCATCATCATCATCATCATCATCATGAGCAATACTATTATTATTGTTTGGAATTCTGCTGCTATTTTTAATATTTATTTCTCTAGTATTTGTTTTCAACTATGTTCAGTTTTTTCACTCGTTTTCATATGACAGAGGTTAAGTTTACTTATTCTATATTAGAAATCATTTCATTAATGAAACAGACAAATGCACGTATCTCTGTGACTTCTACCTAACGTTTTCCGAATACACATTTAATTGTTTATCTCCAATTAACAGGCAGCGGGCTGCTGTTTTTCCAGCGTGAAATGTAAAAAAAAAATAGTGGACTAAACATAAATTTGCAAAAATGACGGTATCTTACAAGAAAATAAAATGCGAAAACAATATTTATGTCTAAGATAGATTTTATCTACATTAGATAACATTCTGACAGATTTAAATAAAACCTACTTTAAAGTAGATAGTTTAAGAAAGTGCCATTGCCCAAAGGCAGCATACATACCGCAGATTGAAGCAACATATGCCCATTTCAAACAGACAAAAGTTTATATAAGCTAGAATTTTATAAAAGAAATAGAGACAGCTAAGAGACAATATACTGAAACAACCAGAAAACGCATCGAACTGTACAAATTCGGAAGCCGTAATTTCCGGAAAATCTACAACACTGCCGTAAATGATAATATAAAGACACGAAAATAAAACACTTGAACACATTTCTAAGAATATACCAGAAACACTAGAGAGCAACCTCTAATTAGTAGTGAAATAGGACAACAATAAATAGTCACATTCAATTATTCCAAGAATAAGTTTGTTCCTTCAATAATTACTAGAAACCTTCCCAATCACCAAAATCTATGGCTAACGATATATTACCTGAAAGCACTTCTTTCAAACTCCTCCACTTAATGTTTACAGGGACCATGTGTTGGAACAGATACATTTAAGAGTATTGGCAGGTCCGCTGCGGGGAATGTTGTGCAAAAAAAGTAAATACGTATGAAAGTATCCTGTACCTCTACAAAGATACCATTCGACCGTATATGGAATATTATTGTAACATTTTGGCTGGTGTATCTGCTACTCGTCTTTCACTGCTGGAATAGGTTCTAAACTGCCATCTAAGCTCCGGTCTCGAAACATGACATCCATCTTTTGGTCTAAAAGTATTGCAATAGCAGATGATCCGACCAACTACAAGCCCTTGTACCCCCTCGACGTAAATACAGCCGGCAGACCCGACAAGCAGTAAAATTCCACTCCTATATATTATTGATCTCTAGTCCTCTATATTTATAGTTTCATCAGTCATACGATAATTCCTGGCAATTGATACCTCGCCATAATTAAGCAATGTACGACCGTAATATACTTTTACTAAGGCGATTTTTGTAATTATACCGCCATCTTTATATTTGTTATTATGATCTGCAAGCAAAATTGGATAGATAAATTTCTCATCCATATTTAAAAAATAATCCCATTATTCTCTTGAAAAATCAACCTTTTTACTCTTAGACAACCCGGCAACATAAGAGACGAGATTGAGAAAATTTTCTAAAGAGTTTCATGATATATAATTCATATAGTATCTTTTGTTTGAATCAATACATCCCACCATACCACAATAAATGTGAAGTTTCTTTTCCGCCATATCCTTAGTATCAATGATATTTCGATATTTGGAAATAGTTCACAGCAATTGAAGACGTTACCTGTTTATTAGAAAGTGAATTTATTAAACATATTATAATGAACACAATTTTTTTCAGGTAGTGGCCTATAAGCAATCACACATAGTTTATATCTACATTATAAAAACAAAACAAAAAAGACGAAACTATTTAATTTATTAGAATACCTGTAATAATTATTCAGAATAATGCAAAAAATATATTTTTGTAAAGTTATTTCAAAGCTGCAAAACATAATATATATATATATATATATATATATATATATATATATATATATATATCTTTATATTAATAAACCATAAACTAATGTGGTTCGTTAAATAAAATTAAATGATTCTAATTATATTAAAATAACTAAATATTTTTTCTAAACTTACAGTCTACTTACAATGAAAGGAAAACTAATATTAACAATACAGGAATAGGAATATTAAAAAAAAAACAAATAGAAAACTTACCTGACTGGATAAGAGAACTTCCAAAGAATAAAACTGAATATATATTAAAGTAGTTCATAGTTGGTAGAAATTATGTATATATGTATATATATATATATATATATATATATATATATATATATATATATATATATATAAACTGTGTAAAAAATATGCAAACTTTGTATTTTACGGGTCTAGCATGTGTTTATTGTGAAGGAAGATTTACTTAATAAACACCAGAATAAAATTGAAAGGAAAGATTTTAGTTATTCATGCTTTAAACTTCCTAAATGCACGGTTTTAGTAAATTATTGATAGTATGCTGGATTTTTGGTGTTGGATTAAAATTAAACTCAAATCATAACAACTAAATAAAATATTAATAAATTATGACAATATAGTTTTTACATATTTAACTAAAACATATGATGGGAAGTAAAACTTTACTTAAAGATATTGGATAGTAGTACCGTCCATACTTCAGTGAGAAATGATGCAAGAAACGTAATAGACTAAAGATTATTAATTGTCTTCAGTAACATGAAGACTCCTACAAATTAAAATGTATAAGAGCTAGATGGCCCCATAAATTGGAGAATTCCGATATACAAACGGTAGATATATAATAAGTTAATTAAATCCATCTAATGTAAGCGTACATTAAGCTGAGACTCTTTCTGTTAAAAATCATAAACGAGCGGTGTATCTCGAATTTATGTGAATATATATGCAGTGTCACTGAGGATCCAATTCATATTTTCAGCTGTAAAATTGTAATGAATAGTTTGTATAGAAACTTAATAAACATGAATATAATTAAAAGGAAGCTGAGCATTAATAATACATTTAGTCACCATATGATTATAATAATAACTAAATATTATTGAACACCATTATTGTAAGCGTAATTTAACTTGAAAAAAGGTATTAGTATTTAGATTATACACATTTGATTATCCTTTGAGAGACAATAGTGTCAATTTAATTTATACCGAAAATTACACCTATGTAATTAAATCTAACAGGCAAAGGCACTTATCAACTAAAGACAAACCGTTACAATGTTCCACGATAAAGTTAGGTAAACATAAATAATTAAAAATCCGCATATAAACACATAGACATTTGAATTCTAATAGGTAAGCAATTGTAACCTATAGAAAATGGAGATACGCGGGTTGTTTAACTCAAAATAAATTCGTTGAAATAACAAGCTTGAAACAATGAAACATGTATAGTAGTATAAGATATGTGTATAAATAAAATAAAAGTTGATTTACCACATACTGCGCATTAAATTATTTTGCGGTGTAAGAACACTTAACGGTAATGTGAATTAGTTTTTGTCAGCGGGTTTTAATAGATAATATATGTGGCGTAGAATAAAAGGTTTACTAATTACTATTGTATCATATTTGATTGAAAGGTTTTATTTTTACAATAATGTTGCTTATATTACAGAATATACATAAACATAATCAGATATTAAGTAAATATAATGAAAAAAAACTTTGATTAAAATGTATAAATAATTAAACACATGAATACAATATTGGATTTAAGACATATAAAAATATAAAATATGGACAATCAAAAATAGCTAAATAGAGATAATTAACTAATTGATTATAGGTAAATGATATTATCTGCAATTCAATTAGAATAACATAAGTTACACATCAGTGTGAAATATCGAGTTTACATAGGCAAATTACTTTGTTACTAAACGCAAAAATGAACAGATAAAAATTCTGTCAATAATTTAAATAAAAAACAAACAAACAACGTAAATAAAGTTGATATAGAAATTAACATGTTTAAATATAACCGCTCTTTTTATAATTAGTGAAGATGTCAACTGAATTAATTAGATTTCGTCATCATTGAAGGATTTTCCCAGAAAATGCAATGTAGGGTTTCGAATTCGAGGAAAACGACGTAACCTTATTAAGAACATTTTAATTTAAAAATACATTATAAATATAGACATTAATATAACTTAATAATAGATATCGAGGAATTAAAATAAAATATAAAATAAAATAATATCTGAGTAAATATGAGATAAAGTAAGAAGTAAGATATTTCACACAATAATAATTCATAAAGCTACGAAAATAAATGAAATTAGTTACGATAAATACAATATGAACGTAATCTTCGAAACGAGAAAAATAATAGCTTATATCCGTCGTCTAATTTCTGTAAGTTTTTATAAATAATGCTTTTTTATGCTTTACGGTAGACAACACACAAGTAAGTGACTAAAATTGTACTGAAGCCATCATTGTGTCAACCTGTTAGTCACGAACGAAACAATTTTGTAATGGTCACTTTTTCAAAAGCAATAGATGACAAACTGGGGAAGTTTGATCTTTAGAAGATGGAAGACTATTATATTACACTATACATGATCTGGAATAAAAATAACCATCAACTTATGATATTTTGTATATAAATCTGTTTTATTATGAAGAAAGACATTTAGGATTGGGATATAGAAACTAGTAAACATTACACGTACAGGATAAACCCTTATAAGTATGTATGTATGTATGTATGTATGTATGTATGTATGTATGTATGTATGTATATATCGTAGTCAAAGTCTGGTGTGGACGTGTGTTAAAAGCACACAAATGTCTTAGCGTCTTTCTGTGCTTCTCCCAGACAAATCCACCCCACGTGCCCGTCGTGACCACTGCCAGGCAGATGGGGATTTGTTGAACGGCGTATAACTGGACCTCCACTACCTTGTGGGCCAAGATTATTTAACCCAAGGCTAAGAGTGAGATAACCCTGAAAGAAACCTCCAGAGGAGCTGAGGCCCTGTAAGCTGCGGTATATATGATCCACCGGCTTGTGGAATATGCTCTGATTGCCAGCAACCTTATTTACAATCCTGGATAAAATGGCATGGCTTGTGGAAGGGGTTCTGTAAGCCGTGATGAAGGCAACCTCCTTAGGAGAAGGAAAACTCGGATATAAAAGCTGCGATGACTGCTACACCCAATGATGCTGGCTTGCTCTTCTTTTTGTATCAATGTGAAAGTTGTTTAGAGAGTGTGATTGTCTCGTTGCAAAGTCTTTCCCAATTAGAACAATCCTCATGCACAGACATTGCTCGATATACATTTTTTCCATCTCTTGTATCTTGATAGTGGGAGAAAGGAAAGGAAAAACGTTGGTTGTAGCTTAAAACGGCAACACATTCAATAAAGTTCACAGATATGATTATGAATGTAAATGGCAATAAGGGAACTGGAATTTTCAGGGCCTGGCCAGGTAGGTTCTTCAGGGTTCGCCAGAATGATGCTACTGCGAGGAAACATATTACAATGAACATCGGCTGTTGTAATGTGCGGACGCTGCCTGACTTGCTGTCAGCAATAATGCGTCCAGAACGTAGACCTGCTCTTGTATCTAAAGAACTTCAACGTTATGACATGGACATAGTTGCTCTGTCTGAACATAGGCTGACTGATGAGGGACAGTTGGCTGGGGCCTACACCATTTTCTGGAGTGGTAGAGCGGATCAATGTAAGAGGGAATCAGGCATGGCTTTTGCTATAAAGTCATCGATTCTTTCTAGCCTGGAAGAACGTCCTTGTACTGTGAGTGATCAGATCATAACTTTGAGGTTACCTCTGGTAAATTGTCGCTATAGAAATTTTTGAGTGTATATGCACCAACTATGGATGCAACAGAAGATGAAAAGGTTGCTTTCTACCTTGCTTTGTGCGGTATAGTTAGACGTATTCCCTCTGCTGATAAGATCTTCATTCTTGGAGATTTGAATGCTAGGGTGGAAAGAGATTTTGAAATCTGGGACGTGCTGGGTAAACATGGAGTGGGAAAGTGTAATAGCAATGGTCTGATGTTGTTGCAGTTTTGTTCAGAGATGGGTTTTAAAATCGGTAACACTGCGTCTCAGCAGAAGGACAAATACAAGACGACCTGGATGCATCCTGGTTCAAAACAATGTAACTTGATAGACACTGTGTTAGTCAGAAAACCTAAGATGAAATATCTGCAGTGTTCGTGTCATGTGATGTGCAGAGTGCTGGCCTGACCATCAGTTGGTCCATGCAAAGGTTAAGTGTGTTGTGAAGCTCAAGATAAGGGGAGCTAGTGTGGCTATCCTAACGCGACTTTTTTTGCCCGTCTAAGGGACAACATTGGGAGGGAGAAACTAGTTAATGAGATGGAGGAGATTGATTGTGAAAACATTTGGCCTGCTTTTAAGGAATCTGTCTATGAAATATGTGAGAGAGTATTAAGTTATTGTGAGCGTAAACATTAGGATTGGTTCAATGAGAATGATACTGAAACTCAGGCTTTGCTTGATTCAAAGGCCATGCCATTGCACGCTTTTCTCGGGTTTGGTTTGAATGATGGTGAGCAAGATCGATGGAGGGGCACGTTTAAAGCAATCAAGCACGAGGTGCAGAGGAGGATGAATGGTGGAGGCAGAGCTGAGGAAATACAGCTCGCTTCGGATTCGAACAACCCCAAGGTATTATACAGCCTACTGCGTGCGGTTTACCGGCCATCCAGATCAACTATCACTCCTCTGCGCTCGAGGGATGTGAGGGATCTTCTTCGAGACACTACGACATTCTTCATAGATGGAGGGAGCATTTCGATGACATCCTGAACAGACCTTCTTACGTTGATCAGAAATTTGTTAGGTCGATTCCTAGCAATCTGATCAAGGATATCTTGGCAGAGCTTCGTTGAAGCAGCTGTCCATGAACTGAACAATGGAAAGTCTCCTGACCCGAATCTTTTACAGCCGGAGATCTTTAAATGTTCTGGACGCAGGATGATGCAGCGCTTAGCGGAATGCTTGGCGGTATGAGTGTATTCTGCAGGATTGGCAGGATGCATTGATGGTAGTCCTATGGAAGAGGAGGGGTAACAGAGATGAATGTGGAAATTATCGGGGCATCTCTTTGCTGCCAGTAGTCGGTAAGGTGCTCTGTAGGATCATCCTAAACAGAATGATGGAGCACATTGTTATCGATGTTTTGCCTGATTCGCAGTGTGGTTTCAGAAGATGTCGAGGGACAGTGGATATGTTTTTTACAGCTAGGCAACTACAGGAGAAATGTATAGAACAGGAGAGCGGGCTGTATCAGGTGTTCATCGATTTAACTAAGGTATTTGATATAGTCAATAGGGATAGTTTGTGGGAGATTCTGAAAATGCTTGGTTGTCGTGACACGTTTGTAACCATTTTAAAGCTCTTCCGCGATGATATGAAGTCTGAGATCAAGGTTGGGGAAAGTTTGCTGATCCTATCTCAGTAGAAAATGGTATTAAGCAGGGAGACATTCCAGCACCCACACTCTTTGCGTTGTATTTCACCATGGTCTTTCGAATACCATTTGGGGGTGCTCTGATGGTCTCTTTATTCGTTATCGAAAAACTTGGGGTTGTTCAACATTTAGCAATTTATTACAAAGTACAAAGGTACTCACCAACACGATTTTTGACTTGGTGTATGCGGATGACTGTGAGCTGATGGCTCATACGGTGACTGATAGGCAGCATCTTCTGGACGCCTTTGCGGCCGCCTGCAACGCACTGATCATCAATCTGATCAAAATGTCTTAATATATCAGCCTGCCCCGGGCATGCCATACTATGAGCAATCAGTTTATATATGTGGATCAAGGATAGCAGTTGTCACTAATTTGTATACTTGAGTAACACACTGAGTGTGTCCGGTGCCCAATATGATGAGATATCCTTAACGATCAGCAGGTCAGGTGATGCCTTCGGAAAGTTGAACGGGCGTTTGGGGAGATGTCATGGGATCTTGCTGCCAATTAAGATTAAGGTTTATGCCGCATGCGTTCTCTCTACTCATCTCTAAGCGAAACTTGGACAACATAGGGGGGCATTGAGAGGTCTCAAGCGGTTTCACCAGATGTGCCTAAGGTTAATCTTAGGTGTGTGTTGGCAGATGTATGTCAGTGATGTTGAGGTGCTTGAACGAACCCAATGCCTTAGCATTGAGGCTCATGTTATCAAGCATAGACTGAGATAGGGTGGGCATGTGATGAGGATGTTAGACAGTCGACTTCCCAAACAACTCCTTTATGGCGAGATCGCCGAGGGAAGATGTCTGGCTCAAAAGCCTAAATAAAGATTCGAGGAATTTTAAAGATAACGTTTAGGAAATGTGTGATTGATTAAAACACCTGGAAGAGTCTTGCTTTTGATTGCGGAGAGTGGCGAAAGAACTTGCGGGAAGGTGTGGCTAAGTGTGAGGCGGACAGAACCCAGTATGAGTGGCTGAAGCGCGATATCCAGAAACGGAGTGCGAAAGGAGCCGTGGATGGTAGGGGGTGCCAAATTGGTCTGGAGTGTGAGGTGTGCGAAAGAATATCTCTGAGTAGAGCTGGGCTGATGGGCCACCAGACTACTCATCGACGATGTGGGACACAAAACAGTCTTGAGTTTACCTGTGTTAACTGCGGGCGGACGTACAAAATGGCAGGCGATTTGAAACTGATGCTACATAAAAATGAACACCAAGAACGTGCTGCTAGTAATGCACATGACAGTACAATGCGTGCCAAGGAATGCCAAAGTTTGACAGGGTTTTAAAGCCACATTCGTGCGGCCCATCACTGAATGTTTTCGCGTTCCATATACGTTTTGTGCTATTGCCAGTTATGGCAATGTTCGAAAGTGAATTTTCTGACATTATATATGTATGTTTGTAGTGTGTAGCTATGCATGTAAGTATATATATATATATATATATATATATATATATATATATATATATATATATATATATATATATATATATGACCATAATTACGTATATACGTATATACAATTAAATCATACGGTATCACTGGTAGAATACTTAGCATAATCGAATCCTTCTTAGACAAGAGAAAAATCCAGATTGTCCTCGACGGTCGAACATCTAAACAGTGTGATATAAATGCGGGAGTGCCTCAGGGGTCTATTCTTCGACCTCTATTGTTCCTGATATTTATTAATGACCTCCCCGACAAAACTGCCTCTGAGATGGGTATATATGCTGATGATACTACACTCTATAAAAGGCATGACAGGAAAACAAATGAACACATATCTAAAGAAATGACAAAAACACAAGATGATAACCTCCAATCTGTAGTTGAATGGGGACATAAATGGATGGTCACATTCAAGGCTGCCAAAACCAAACTGGTTTCCTTCAATAACTACAAGAAACCTTCTCTACCACCAATAACAATGCCCAGTGACTCCCTGTCTGAGAGTACATCTTTCAAACTGCTTGGCCTAAGGTTCACAGGAAACATGAGCTGGAACAATTATATTGAAAACATTGCCAGGGCCGCTGCGAAAAAGGTAGGCTCTCTCTACCGTGATAGAAAACTACTGACACCTGAAAGTATCCTGCATCTTTATAAGGCCACCATTCGCCCATGTATGGAGTATTGTTGTCACATCTGGGCTGGTGCGTCTACATCTAGTCTCTCGCTCCTTGACAAGGTTCAAGAAAGAGTCGCCAATCTGATAGGCCCTGAACTGGCATCTAAGCTTCAGCCTTTGTCCCATCGACGAAACGTTGCATCCCTCTGCTTGTTCTACAAGTATCTTAATGGTGAATGCTCTGACGAACTGCAGACACCTGTGCCCCCACGACGCAGACACCCTCGACAAACCCGACAGGCAGGTAAATCCCACCCACCCACACAGTAGAGATCCCTAGATGCAAAAGATCTTTCTACTCCAGTAGTTTCTTCCCCAGAACCGCTAGACTCTGGAATTCCATTTCAGGATCATGCTTCCCTAACTGTACTGACATGCATAAGTTCAAGTGCAACGTGAACCGACACCTTGCTGCCCAAATCACTACATAGTGCCCCCGTAGTTGCTGACCCTGATAGTATCCCCCTACACCTGAGTGGCAATGATCCATTTGGGGGTGAAAATGTAATAAAAAAATATATATATACATGGACACTTTTCGAAAGCTAAAACCCACGCATTTTTTAAATATATAAAGACATTTATTTGATTATAAAATGCCGACAAACATCTTAAGACCACATAAACATTTACAACGAAAAAACTTTTTAGGATCGATTTTAAACTCTTCCGAATTAAGGTGACATAATACTACAATCTAACAGGGTACGGAACCAAAAAGCTACCTTCCAAAGATTTTATTTTAATTTACATTTTTATTAAATTATGCTTTTCCACATGATCTAAATTATATGACCAGATACATAAATTGAATGAAATTGTACAAAAAGTGTACGTAAAATTAAAAAAAAAATGCAACAATCAAACATAATAATTGGTTCTACCTCCACTGCTTTTGATGACTTCAAAATTCTTTGGGGCATGCAATAAATAAGGGTGTCTATTAAGCTGTGGGTAATCCTGCTTCATCTTCTGAAGATAGCTTCACGAAGTTCACTTTTTGTTGATTATTGTTGCCATATCATTACAGACTATCCACCAGTATGACGTGTTGACAAATTTCAATTGGAAATTGTTTGTCATGCAAATATCGCTAAAAGCCAGCAGGACCATCTAAATTGACTTTTTCTCATCGGAAAACAGGACGTTCTTCCACTTCTCAACGTCCGAAGTTTGGTATTCACGACCAAATCTTACGAGTCTACATTGTGACGTGGGAACAATCGGGAAATGTGTTTCCGCTTTTTATTTACCATGCCTGTTCGTTGTAAGTGTCGTCTGATGATTATTGTACTTTTTTTTTATTACATTTTCACCCCAAACAAGGCGAATTGCCACTTAGGTGTAGGGGGCTACTATCAGGGGCAACAACTACTGGGGTACTATGTAGGGATTTGGGCAGCAAGGTGTCGGTTCACGTTACACTTGAACTTCTGCACGTCAGTACTGTTGGGGAAGCAGGGACCTGGAATGGAATTCCAGAGTCTAGCGGTTCGGGGGAAGAAACTATTGGAGTAAAAAGATCTTTTACATCTAGGGATCTCTACAGTGTGGGGGTGGGATTTAGCAGCCTGTCGGGTTTGTCGAGGGTGCTCACGTCGTGGGGGCACAAGTGATTGCAGTTCGTCAGAGCATTAACCACTAAAATACTTGTAGAAAAGGCAGAGGGATGCAACATTTCGTCGATGGGACAGAGGCTGAAGCTTAGATGCCAGTTTAGGGCCTATCAGGTTTGCGACTCTCTTTTGAACCTTGTCAAGGAGCGAGAGACTAGTAGCAGATGCACCAGCCCAGATGTGGCAGCAATACTCCATACATGGGCGAATGGTGGCCTTATAGATGTACATGATACTTTCGGGTGTTAGTAGTTTTCTAGCACGGTAGAGATAGCCCACCTTTCTTGCAGCGGTCCTGGCAATGCCTTCAATGTAATTGTTCCAACTCATGTTTCCTGTGAACATTAGGCCAAGGAGTTTGAAAGATGGACTCTCAGATAAAGAGTCGTTGGCGATTGCTATGGGTGGTAGAGAGGGTTTCTTGTAATTATTGAATGAAACTAGTTTAGTCTTGGCAGCATTGAACGCGACCATCCATTTTTGTCCCCATTCCACTACAAATTGGAGGTCTTCCTCTAGTGTTACTGCCATTTCTTTAGAAATGTGTTCATTCGTCTTCCTGTCGTGCCTGCCATAGAGTGTAGTGTCATCAGCATATATACCCATCTCAGAGACAATGTTGTCGGGGAGGTCATTTATGAATATCAGGAACAATAGAGGTACAAGGATAGAACCCTGGGGCACCCCCGCATTTATATCATATTGTTTAGATGTACGACCGTCGAGGACAACCTGGATTTTTCTCTTATCTAAGAAGGAGTTAATTATGTTAAGTATTCTACCAGTGATACCGTATGATCTGATTTTACTGAGGAGACCCTCATGCCATACCCTGTCAAAAGCCTTAGATATATCTAGAGCTACCGCTCTGCCCTCCCCCGCTTTGTCCAGTGAATGGTATATACGTTCAGAGATCACAGTTAGGATGTCTGCTGTGGAACGGGCTTGTCTAAATCCATATTGTTTGTCAGTCAGTATTTTAGCATCTGTAAGATGATGGACTAGAGCATGGTTAATTATGGTCTCAAATATTTTTGCAAAAAGTGGGAGGAGGCTAATGGGGCGATAATTTGATGGGTCTGTCGTTTCTCCAGAATTCTTGAATACTGGTACAACAGAAGCAGTTTTCCAACAGCCCGGAAAGCAAGCTTCATTCAGGCATTTGTTGTAGAGTTTGGAGAGAACTGGAGCTACTTCGGCAGAGCACTTTTTTAATAGCACAGCTGGGATAAGATCGGGTCCACATGCTTTTGAGGTGTCAAGGTTTTTTATGATTGCATGCACCTGAGCAGGGGTGGTTTTCAGATCGTCTAGTGTGGCGTCTGTCCGCATAGGAAAGTCAGGTAGGGGGTGGTTGGAAGGGCTCAGTTTGAAGTTTGAGGCAAACCGACTGGCAAGCATGTTAGCATTGTCGGTTGCTGAGGAGACAACCTCGTGACTTTAGAAAGTAGCAAATAACAGTATTACTGCGATTTACCTTATCTGCTATCGCTTGCTGTGACAAACATTGCCTAGAATTCTAGAGCGCTCAACTTCGGTTATTTTTCTTGCTTTTCGAATAGTAACACCTTTACAATGTAATAGCTAATCTCGAACTGAACTAAACACATTAGAATTACCACATATCTAACTATTTATACCCCTCGTCTTATGATTTTGATTATGTGTAAAAAGAATAATTTAATGCATATTTTTAAATACATTTTTTCGAATGTAACTTTTTTCTATAATGTTTTAGATTGTAGCATTAGAATCATTAAGTTGGAAGACGTTTAAATATATCCTAAAAAAAGGCGTTCTTTTTAAATATTTTTAAGTGGTCTTAAATTTTTGATCAGCAGCGTATAAGATATATTTTGATGCTCCACATCCTTATCAATGAAGAGTCTGTAAAATTTGATTAAAAATAATTTGCATACTTTATTATAAATGCAATAAATATCACCAGCGGTAGTAACGTTAGTCTCTGATGTAAGTTAAGAATTCAGACTATCAGGAAATAATAACAAGTAATAGTGAGAGTTAAAGATGCTGCGCTATTGTATCGTTTTAATTTTTACAGTTAATTGACTTTTGAAACATAATACACTTTGATTCAAACAATAAATAAAAAAATATATGTTCACAATTAGACTAAAAATAGATTAAGATAGAAGATAATGAAACTGGTGAGGGATTACTTATCAGAATAAAACATATAACTCATTACATTTGGCGGAACCACTGTTATTGAATGTTTTTATACAAATTGTACACAAAAAATTGTATAATATGCTGATTGATAGTGATATTGGTATTATTCGGATTTTACGGCCTTCTTAGCTGGGACGTTATTTTCAAACCATTCCCTTCCTTATAACCCCATCCTTATTCAGGTTTATTATTACGATTTGGGGATGTTGGTATACAAGTACAAAATCTCCACGGAATTCAGAATGGATCGTTTTATTTAATCTCCTTGAGTAGGATGTTCTATTTCCGATAGCATTGACTAAACAGAAGTTATATGCAAAGCTTATTTAATGATTAAACCATTAACCTTTGTAAGAATGACTAATGAAATGTATGAAGCCATTTATTCACTATGCTAGATCGAAGGTGACGTCGATGAAAACCTTAAAAGCGCAAGATGTGAATAGTAGTACAAAAATTCGAAAAATACGGATTATAAATTCTCATAACAAACAGTCAGAAGTGTTATAGTTATGTAAACGATGATGTTTAAGATTATATTGGTCCTGTTGCTGCTGCTGCTGCTGCTGCTGATGATGATGATGATGATGATGATGATGATGATGATGATGATGATGATGATGATGACGACGACGATGACGGTGGTGATGGTGGCGGTGCTGCTGTTGCTGCTGATGATGATGATGATGATGATGATGATGATGATGATGATGATGATGATGATGATGATGATGATGATGACGACGACGACGGTGGTGATGGTGGTGGTGGTGGAGTTGCTGCTGTTGCTGCTGCTGCTGATGATGATGATGGCGGCTTGATTGATGAATTTAGCTATTTACTGACTATCTATAACGAAAGACATGTTCAATGTTCGATGATGATTTCTATGCAGCTCGTGAGGAAGGACATGTGTATTGAGAATAGTAATTATATGAAAAAATGTAATGGTTCATTGTGTTTCAAAAGACGCTGCATAAGAAATAGATGATTATTACGATATTGATTCTAACGTAAATCAAATACTGATAGATTTCCACAGTAGGATCATGTTCACAGACTTAAAAAAAAGTTCTCATCGATCGCTTTGACTATCGAAGCAATGAAATCCTTTGTTCTGAGCTCGCGAGATTAATTTCTAGTTGAATAAATCTGAATCGAAGGAGAAAAATCGCGTTTTGTATAATGTGGAGGAGTAGAAGAAAAAAACTCGAGATAGAAGGAAACTGAGAGTGAATTGATTTTGTAACCGGTTCGTTAACATAAAAAATGTAAGGTGATTAAAGAAATATTTTAACCGTAAATAATGAATAATCCTGTTAATAAAAGCGAAAATCAAAAGTAACTGTGAAAAGCTTATTATTGGAAGGTAATGAATCGTTCTACGGAATGAAAATGATAAAATTTATTAAAAGTGTGTGGCAAATTATTTACATGTTTCATAAAAAAATTACTGTTATACAATTTTATGTTCGCATCTACAAAGTTATTTACATTGCTATCTGAAAGATACTATGCCGCTTATGTAAAAATGTTTCGACTTTCCAGCCATCGGGCAAATTAAATTCTTATCGTCCATTGACTAAAATTTTAAATATAATAATTTCAAAAACTCATATTATTTCTACTTATTATGAGGCACGTTTTTACTACGAATAGGCAGAGAATAATAGTTACTTCAAAGTGAATGTTATTTTTACAATTTGGAGTAACTAAACAGAGATATATCCATTTTTATTTTTATTTTTTTTATTTTTGTTAAATGTACAGATTTTGAACCAGACGATTCGAAACATCCGCTTGAGCTTGCCAGGGACATGACATTAAACAATCCAGCATACTTGTCATCTGATATAAGACGATAAGCAACGAGCAGACGAATTTCAGATAAATATCGAAAATAAGAAGAAAAATACGAAACTCGACCAGATGTTACCTGGAATGCAGGATTTCTTTGTAAACATAAGAAATTAATCGACTTCCGCCAAAAAACGCATTACATGTGGCGATAAATGCATCATTGCAAAAAGAGGCTCCTTAAGCGACGGGTGTAGCCGTAGGTGCACAAACGTTTTAAAATCTATCGACAAAAATGGATGAATAATAAAATGATTAACGATCCAGCCTTTATAAAACATTTCTTACAATTTTCTTTGCAAAGAAAAATTTACAATAAAAAAAAATTAAGAATAATAGATACATAATTTGCTTTGAAAAAAAAATCTTATATATATATATATATATATATATATATATATATATAATTATCTATCAAAAATGAAAAAAATACAGAACATAATTATAGTTAAGCTCATCCCGCACACAAACCTGTTTAAAATGAACCATTAAATGAATATTAAAAAAAAGTCCGTTTAGTTTTTGCTATTCAAAGATACGATTTTTCTATTTCGTATCGATAAGATTTTATCATTGGCTAGGATCTGTATAATCTGACGGTTGATATCATGTTCCGGGCAAAACCGAGGCAAAACGTTAGATACGCCTTGTTCCAAATCTGCAAAAGTACCTTAATAATTTAGCTGAAAATCAAATAATTATATTAAATGAAAAGTGTATTTTTTTTAAATTAAAAAGAAAATAATTATTAACGAAAAAGTATAATCGATAGTGTGGAAACAGAAATAAAGCTCTCATGAAAATAACAACATAGTAGCGATTAGATAGCGATATACTTTCTGTGACAAATGAGCTACAGGGAAGAGAGCAGCCCTCACTTTATGGCAAAGAAAGTTATGTAATATGTAAACCACTACATATGTGGAAGTAATTATTCATCTAATATCGGGTCTGTCAGCAGCGTCTGTAAACCTAATCGCATGAATCTTGTTAACTGAAAAACACGCAATGTCTGAGGTATAAACAAGCAAAATGTCTAAAACAGTAAGAGGCGTGTTAATTCATGGGAGCATTATTTATACTACAACTAAATTTATCCGTTAGAAGAAAAAAACATGTTCTAATTCACAATATAAAGTTGTGTACCGTTTCTACGAAATAACATTCGATAAATACACATCACGTAGTTTCAAGCATTTGGTTTATTATTTAAGCACAAAATTACATATTTACAAAAGTAGACACAAGTCGATTTTTAGTAAGGCTTACAGTTTTACAATATAAATTTAAAAAAAAATCAGGGATATGCTAAGCTAATCAAACACCTTGATTCCAGTAAAGCAACTAGTTCTGACAGCATTCAAATTATCGTACTATAAAAGCTTGAACTATAACTAGCTCTCATACTTACAAAACTCTTTAAGCGTTGTCTTAACGGGAATTGCTTCTCAGTACCCTGGAAACCCCCATCAGTATGCCCCGAAAGTAGGAATTCATAGGAATGTTAATCTCCTTCCAAGTTTCTAATAAGTCTCCCGTGCGTCATAGTAAAGTTGCTGGAATCTGTATTAAATAGAGAAGTTGTCAACAACCACAGCAAAACTGACCTCCTTAGTGGGATGCAATATGGTTTCCATTCTGCGGTTATTTCTCCTAAAATAAGCGAATCTCGACGGATGTTTTCTTTCTAGGGCAATCGCTCTTGACATAGACTTTTCCGAGAGTATGGCATAAAAGTTCACTCCACAAAATCTCCACCTACACGATTGCTGTAAATTTATTTTCAATAATTTAATTATTTCTTCTGAAATGCGCATAAAGGAGTGATTGACGGGCAAAAATAAGAAACTCACAGTATCAATGCTGGAGTCCGTCTGAAATCGATCCTGGCCCCAACACTCTTCCTGATCTACATCAATAATCTCCTAAATCCATCCTAAGATCATTCGTAGACATTTATATTGGCGATACTACCATCTATAAATAAACATCAAAAACTGTAAATGATCAAGTGCTCTCTGAGTGTCTCTCCTATGATCTTGAGAACCTGGTGTAATGGGAAATTATGTGCTTGTTGATTTTAATGTATTTAAAACCAAGCTTCTATCTTTACATCACCAACGCTCTGATCTACATATAGCATCAATTAAAATGAACCTATGTCGTCCCATTGAAGGTCCATTTTGGCAAGATTCCGAGTTTAACCTTTACTTGTTATCTGAACTTGAACAGGGACATCAAACCTGCTGCTAATGTAACTGGAAAATGGTGGGATCACTTTACCGCTTTAATTGATTTCTCAGTGGTGGTGCTATTCTCTACTCGTATTAGAGCCAATCACTGTTGCAGCATATGGACAGAAACTGATATAATGAATTCTGCGTTGAAAGAGTTCAGAATAGACTTCGTAGTCTAGTGAGGGACACATTTTTCTCTTCCCTGCAACTTCATTTCCACGAAAGAGACGTTACGACACTGTCACTGCTTTATCGTAATTTTCATGGAAAATCCTCCTTTGAGCATCAATCTATAGGGTCCCTTCGACAAACTCAGACGAAAAACACTCGTCTAGCTGAAAACACTATCAATAATTCCCTTACTATCTGTGCCTGAACAAAAACGTGGATTCCATGAAGAAAAGGTCATTCTAAGAACTACACGCCGTGGAACTTTCTTCCATTTCCCTTCATTCCAGCTGACATCAATATGGTTGTCTTCAAGTCCAACGACCACAAGTTCTTTTTTTCTTTTACATGGTGGTAACCACTTATCAAGGCCCGGAAGCCACTCGGGGATAAGGATTAATATCGTAGTAATCGGGGATAATGGGATAATATCGTAGTAATCGTTACTAATAGAGATTTCATAAAGTGTCTTACTAAAGTCGGTGGTTTATAAGAAATGCGTTTATATTGGACTTATAGACATTCGAGTTGTAGTCAGGTTGGAGACAGGAAAACGGACGAGAGTTCTGCAGGCGTGCACTTAGAAGAAAGAAGTTTGTTCATGGAATCTACTTTTGGTTTTGGCACAGATAAAAAGTGGGGAAATTATTGACAGTGCTTTCAGCTAGACGCGTGTTTTTCGTGTAAGATTGGGGAGGGGGATCAGAGATTGGAGCTCAGCCGAGCACTTGTCATGGAAATAAGGATAAAACAGGTTGGCAACGTCTCTTCTGTGAGAGAAAGGTTGCAGGGAAGAGAAAAGGGCGCCCGCCACTAAGACACAAAATCTATTTTGTACTCTCTCAAGGCAGGGTAGGCTGATTTTAGCTACGCCTGCCCACAAATGGCAGCAGTACTCCATCCTTGGACGTACTCAGCTTTTATGTAGAGAGAAATTTGCATCAGCAGTGAGATATCTTCTAGAGCGGTAGAAGGATCCTACAATTTTTTACGCGACCTTCGCACCAGACTCGATGTACGTATTCCATTTCATATCAGGAGTAAAGGTCAAACCCAGAAGCTTGGCAAAACATGGGGCCTCCTCAAGACGAGAACCATCCATTTCAATTGAGGCCAGATGGGGATCAGAGCGTTGATGATATAAAGATAGGACCTTGGTTTTAGATGCATGAAAATTAATCAGCCACCACTTCCCCCAGTATACTACGCGCTCAAGATCAGAGGAGAGAGAATCAAAGAGAACAGTATCATTTACGGCTTTGATGTGTCGCCATAGCTGTTCGTGTAATCAGCATAGATGTCGAATGATTTAAGTATGTGTTTTGGGAGATCATTGATATAGATCAAAAAGAGAGTTCGGCTCAGGTTGACCCCGTGAGGGGCTCTAGCATTAACACTGTGGGCCTCTGAGTTCTGCCCATCAACCACTACTCTCATGAGCTTATCAGAGAGAAACGGTGTGATAATTGAGAAACCATTTCCAGTTATACCGTAACGGGAGATCTTGTTATGTATGCCTTTATGCCATGCCTTATCAAACGTATTTGAAATCTCGAGAGAAATTGCACTGGAAATGAAGCCTTGGTCGAGAGATTCACTAATCCTAGATATATAAGCGTTAGCATATCTGCTGTAGATCTAGCAGAAAGAAAATAATATTGCATGCCACTAAGAAGGTTATTTCTGCTGAGGTGGTTCACTACTCACTATTTAATATGGATTCCATCAACTTACTCAGGATACACGAGACATATTGGTCTGTAATGAGAGGGATACGGCTTATCATCTAGATACTTAAATACAAGGAACACTGATGAGGTTTTCCAGAGTTTGGGGGCCACTTTTCCTTAAGACAACGCTTGAACAGTTTTGTAAGTATGGAAGCAATACTGGTTGAAGCTTTCGATACTATAATTGAAATTCTGTCAGAGCAAGTTGCTTTACTGGAATCAAGGTTCTTCATTATCTTGGCGACCCCACGCACAGAAATGTGTATGTTGCATAGCGTGGTGTCTGTTATAGGAGGAAATACGGGGAGTTGATGGCATTCGCCGCATAGGTTAGAACTAGCTTCAAAGTTCTTGGCTAATAGTTTGGCCTTGTCTGATGCTGGCAACATGATCTCAGGTTCATTGATGATGGTTGGGATATTTCTACTACTAATGATTACTAAGATATTGCCACATGTACACTTATTAACCGTTAAGCTCAAGTGGTCGCCGGGCCTGCATAAATGGTTATATATATATATATATATATATATATATATATATATATATATATATATATATACTAGCAATTCCGCCTGGCTTTTCTCGGGCCCTATGTGCTGTTAATAACTTTATGTGCATATATATATATATATATATATATATATATATATATATATATATATATTACAAAGTGTGAATGTGTACTGGAATGCCTTTCTATATAATATATATAACAATGAGGGAAATTTGGTAAAGACCGCAGACGTCAAATTTTAAAATTTGACCCGAATTTTGGCCCCTTAACATTTATTGTTTTGGGGTCAAATAAAAGAAAAATGGTTGACCCTTGTCCAGTAACTTAGATCTAAAATTTCAAGTGTTTAGAGTCAAAAATGGCGGAGGAGTTTTGTAGAATCTGCTAAATTCAACTCTGTGAACTTTGACTTGTTGTTAACCAAAGTTCAACTTAAAACTGATTACAAAGCTAGCTGCATATTTGAATACGCTTTATGTATAATTTCTAACTTGTAGACCCCAAATTTTCTTAATAGTTTTCTAGAGACCTCTAAGGTAAGATCTATTGAACTTTGACCCCTTGGAAGCTAAATTTTCAGGAAAAAACAAAATCGCTTAAAAACTTGCCCATGTCTGAATACACTTTCTGGTCTGCTTAGAGCTAAAATTTACTGAGTAATTTGTAGAGCCCGCAGAGGTATTTTTATGACTTTGACACCAATTATTATCTCTTAACAGTTATTGTTTTTAGTTTAAATCAGATTAGGAAGTAGGACCCATTTCGAAGTAAGCTATATCTAAAATGTCAAGTGTTTAGATTAAAAAAAAAAATTTAAGGAGGATTTTGGTAGAATTTGCAAATGAGAAATCGTTGAACGTTGACGATTTAACAGCAAAATCCCTGACCGAAAACCGATTAAATGAGTTTCCTAAATACCTTATGTACATTTCTGAGTCTGTAAACCGAGAATTGACACAGTTATATATATATATATATATATATATATATATATATATATATATATATATATATATATATATATATATATATATAATATGTATATATCTATGCATACATATACATGTATATATATATATATATATGTATATATATATATATATATATATGCGTAGATCATCGTATAACGATTTGATCACTGTCTGTCTGACGTAATGAACATTTAAATTAAAATGTTTAAAATTCAACGCTATTACACACGATTAATGGTAGCCGAATGGATACGGCCTCCGCTAATCGAGCCAGAGATGTCTCGTGTCGCGGGGTTCGAATCGTTCGACTGGTAGTAATCGTGACACCCTGCACTGAAGAATCCCGAAAGGATGAACCACTAGTGCCTGTAGGTATTTAATTATTATAGTAAAAAAAAAATAATTATATATATATATATATATAGTCTAAAGACATAATACTGCAAAAACTGAACTATTACTATAGTAAACAGTAATAAAAAATCGAATAAATATATTTTTTTAAATGAAAACAAACGGTATTTTTAAAGATAACGAAACATGTTTTCTTAAATGGAACCTTTCCAATTTAATCACAATGTTAATGCAAATGTACGGAGATATTTATTATAACTCAAACTTGCTAGAATATTTATTTAAGAATCGGTTCTAAATGATAAACGTATTAAATACAAAATTAAAAACAAACAAGAAAAAAACAAAAATATTGGCTGTGAAATTATTTTATTTCAGAGAAAAATAGAGTACTGCAAAATCAAAATTATAAATTAAAAGTACCAAATAGTTAATAATATTAGCACCAAATAAAAATTGATCGATGAATTATTTTTAAATAATGCAAGTAAAAATGAAATAATTGTTAATCCAAAAGATCTATAAATTTTATTTAATTTAAATAAAAGTAAAATCAAACATATAATTTAACTACAAAGTAAATTTTTCTTATATACTATTTCGATTTCACAAATGCTTTTCTAAACCAATGTATAGTCGGTTTGCAATAACAGAGGCCGCATACAATTTTATTATTACTAGATCATCAGAAACTATCTTATGTTACTTTATAACGCCAGTTTAAACACATTTAATCATTATATTGGAATGCTACTCTCATCCTAGGAGCAACATCATAACCATCGGGAAATATATAGAGGAATGTTATGCTGACTTTTCTCTATAAATATTTCGTCTTGAAACCGCCATCTCTTGGTAACCAGACCCATTTTTACAATTCCCTAGCAGACTTATAAGCTACATCCCGATAACAAAATCTTTCTTTTACCTAAATAAATTCTCCCTGCTCAAGAACCCCCACATTTGATTGTATGAAACACACCAAGTATATTCTTCCAGAATACACTTCTATATACATAAACGAACATTTAAGAAAATTTCCAACATGACAGCGACATCTACATGATGCAATTTTGCTGATAAAATATTAACAATTATACAAATTTTAACCGTTCTTCAACAAAAACTTACATGCTGTTAACCTCTTAAGTACCTATGCACAAAGGGCTTACACACCATTATCTCCCCAAACCACACACAAAAACAATAAATGACAAAGAAAACCCTTTGGGTACCATTACTTATTATTTTTAATGCGATTTCTCAAGACTTACATGATGGAATATCCCATTTGTTTTGCCTTTTACTTATCTTATAGCACGTTTTGCCTCCTTAGATTAGGTTTTTTTTGTACTTTTGCTAATACTGTAGCCGATTTCATTTATATCCTTTCCAACGATTAACTAGGCTCCCACTGTCTCTTATCTTGTCAGCCACTTCCAACTCTTAGACCATGGTATATTTTGTTGTCTTTTTTTTTAGATTCAAACACATTTGATAAACTTTTTCGTTATACTTTATTCACATTCTAAAATTATATAAGAAAAACATAATTTTTCCATCATATTATATTATCCTACGTATATGACAAAAAACATACGGGTACTATTATATGTTTTCCGTTTCGGGAGACGTCTAAAAACAATTAAACGACTCAGTTTTCCTTTGGTTTTCGTTTACCTCATTTTCTTTGGGCATTTATGTTTTTACTAACATTATTTTCGTTGAATTTAGCTAATACTGTGGCCGATTGTATTGATGTATTTTCAAGCGAGTAACGAGTATTCCAGCGGATCAGTCATCGTGTTTATCGCTTCCAAGCCTTAGACCATGTTATACGGTGTTGTTTTTTTTTCAGTTTATAAGTCATCAAACACATAACAACAGCTTTTTCCTTATTATTCATACACATTCATAGATTCAAAGGCTGAAATATAACCAGAAACATTTCCATTTCAACTATTCTCTATCATTATACATTAGACTGCATTTACGAAGTTGGAAGCCCTGATAAAGAAAACACCCCCGGGTACCATTATTTGTTTTCCGTTTTGGGAACGTGTTCTAAACCCTTATACTTCACCATTTTTCTGTGCTTTACATTTTCCGTTGATATTAAAGACTTATTTTATTTTTCTTTACTTCAACAAATATGTTGGCCAATTTTATTGATATAACGTCCACCGATAAACAAGGTTTCCACCGTGTCACTTATCGTTTCAACCGTTTCCTTCCACGCCTAGACGATGCTGCTTATTTGTTTGGTTTTTGTTTATTGACAGACAAATTATTGAAATCATTCCTTTATAATTATTACACATTATTACACGCATTTGCCTGATATACAACTAGAGAATTTTCCGTTTATATTATATATTCAACATTATATAGTAGCTTATATTTCCGGCATTCTAGGCCGCTACATTGTATTTAGTGTTTTAAAATAGCATTTCATCAATAGTTTAATGCATATGTGTAAAGGGCTTTGGTTTTTTTCATATACTTTGTTGAGAAGAATACCAATACTGGTCACTGCAGATTCGTTGATGTTTCTTAACTAGCTGTCTTGTATTTATTGGTATGTTTTTGTTGTGGGGGAATCCCCCTCCAAATAGACTGTTCTCTCAATTATATACATATTTTGATCCCAGGTGGGGATTAAACACCAGAGCGACCCTCGCCTGCTCGGTGACGTTTACTACTTTTTTCAGTTGTAACCTTTTTTACGTTGTTGTTCCAGTAATACATTGTTTAAACTCTATTCCGTTGTTCTGTTTTCTTTGTGGCTTATTGCAAGTCATAACAGTTTTTCATGGTGTAAACATCCCAATATAAATGATTACTTTATCAGATATATTGACATTAATTCAAGATACGTTAATTTTAAAAATTGTTTTTAGACGGATTTAAGTTATATAAGACCGTATTTTTTTTTTAAATGTGGCTGCAATAGAAAGTAACGCTAGAACAATTAGTTAGCCCATTTTGATATTAGTCGATTCAATTAAAGTAACATGAAGGAAGCATTCAGCTTTCACGTGTTTTGTGAGTATGCAGGCTTGTATTAAATTATAGTAAGGTAATATGAAAATGATATGTCGTGTTATCATCATTCCACTCGTAGGATTTGAGAGAACATTTAGCATTTTTAATATTGCAGTCTACAGGGTGGTCAAAAAGTCAGGTAACATTTTAAAGAAAAACGATATTAGAAATACACGTATATTTAAGTACCATGCATTGAAATATAAAATGAAACAAACATGAAATATGTTTATTTTGTTAATTGTCGTCCATTTCTCTCTATCAATCGCTGGAAGCGATTAACCACTGATTGTGTAACACGTGTAATCATGGCAGCTGATATCCGCGCAATCTCCTCTTCAATAAATAACTTTAAAGACGCTATTGTTTCGGGCTTCTTGCCATAAACGCTATCCTTTACATAGCCCCAAAGCCAGAAATCAGAAGGGGTATATTTAAACAAATAATATTAAACGAATAGAGATTATAATGGATCATATTGTTTGTTCTACCTTTAACATGTTACCTGACTTTTTGACCACCCTGTAGTCAGATGTGCTAACGCTTATTTTGATTCGTCCATTTTGTCTGGTTGGATTTAGCAATTTTAAAACGTCCGTTGTCTGGTAGGAAAAACGCTTGTTTTCTGGTTGGATTTAACAAAAAAAAATATTATTTTCTCGCCGGATAATAAAACATCCAATAAAATATTAATCTAGGGAAAAAGTTCATCGTCCAAGAAAAAACATCAAGTGTATATTTCCACTTTCAAAAACACAAAGCAATTATTTACCTTTAGTAGAGAAAAACGGGGGACACACATTTTTTTACAAAGGAAACATTTACCTTTTAAGTAGCAACGAACATTTTCCCCAAACTCCTTTTCGTTCTGTACTTATCTGTTTTTAGTGTCAATTAACGCAGTTGTTAATCTCATTTTTTTAAATTTCCGCGAATCATTTAGCCGCAAGTGTTATGCTGGACTCGTTCTCATGCGTGATTATCAATTGAGTCCGACATCGTTTGTGTTTTAGAACTCTATTTTAGACGTGCGTATGTTTCTCGAATCCAATGTCGCCAGTGTTATGGTTCGCAAATATCCACAAGAAGAACAGACCAACGGATAACTGTTTAAAACATGTATTTCCATGCATTTTATGAAAACAACGAGGGTCGCTATGAACTTAGTGTTATAATTTATATAAACGATGCATTAGTCCATTTGTAGGGTTGCTTCCCCACAACACTGATGTAAAAACATTTTTGTGTTATATATATATATATATATATATATATATATATATATATATATATATATATATATATATATACGAGCTAAAGTAACCTGAGTTAACAGGAATATTTTGTAGTTTTGAATATTTTGTCGTTATACAAAAATACCAAATTGGTTAAAAAACATGCATTCACTACGACATTTTTACAAAATAACATATGAGTTAGGAGCAGTAGTTGCATTTTTTACCTTTAATAGGATAGACTAATATTTTTAATTAAAGATTCAAGAGAAAAATGTTATTACATTTTCATCTAAAACAAGGCAGAGTGCAACTTTTATTTAGGAGCTATTATCATGGGCATAAGTTGCAGGGATACTATGTAGGGATTCGAGTCAAGAAGATGTCTGTTCACGTTGAACTTGAAATTCTGAATGCGAGAGAGGTGGTGAAGCAGAATCCGGAAGAGAAATTCAAAAATGTGTAGTTCTAAGGAATAACAATTTAGAGTAGATAACATTTATACATCTAGGGAACTCTAATATGTAGTTGTTGTCGAGTTCATCTGTGTATTTATGTCGAAGGGGTGCAAGGCTTGTAGTCGCATTGCTTGAAAAAGTAAAAAATGGAAAGCAACGTAGGAATCTGATATTATCCCAAGTAAGTTTTTCTATTAAAACATGTATTTAGAATTTGGCCACTGTCATTCAAGAATTTTAGAGAAAAGTATGAAATTTATTCGTTGAATTATTTTGTCGGTTGTTCGGTAATTAATCCATTAATTATCTGTTACAAACCATATAGTGTACACTTTCTTACGAAGATTGCAAAATTAGAAAAAAATCAAATTCTTTTCTCAATATTCAATGATTATTTATAATTTATTAAATAAGAATAGTTATATTTTGCAATAAAAGAAACCTCTATTTTATGCTGTCATAATTTTGTACATTTATTTCAAATCAGTAAATATGTAAAAAAAAGAAGCCTTTTACAAAAGAACACAAGCATTCAACAGCATTACAATTTTAGTATAAAATCAATATATGTTTTGTCCAATCGAGAAATAATTTTAAAAATACACGTATACCTTATTTAATTCAACGTCTGCACATAGAAATCCCTATCTTTAAAGATGAGAAAGTATTTAACAACAGAGGAAATAAGTTATTTACAATAAAATGGAAATAAGAATATGAAAAGGAGAACTACGGTACATTTTAAGAAAAATAACAAATTTTTACAAATACTCTCTTTTATAATAGTCTTATCTTCAGAATCTCGTTTAATATTTACGTATTACTTGATAAAAAAAGGAAATAAAAAATGCAGAAACCTGCCATTTACTCAAGTAAGCAATTCTATAAAAAATGCAAAATTTACTTAAGAAACGAATGATATTTTAAATAGAATTTTGCATTCGGTCGTGGGGGACTCTCGATAAAAAGTAATTGTTATCAAACAATATTTATCGTCTTAATTAATCTACAGAAATTAAAAAAAAAGATTTTATTATTCTAGCCTCTTAATAAATATTCAGCTTTTCGTTTGCCGTAAGATGTATTTAAATATATTTCAATTAATGCAAATTATATATTTATTAAGACGAAACTTGGTAACATCATCTAAAATCGAAACCAAAACTTTTAGCTTTCATACCACCTGCTGTACTGATGTTGTTATCGGCAGAAAAATTATCAAATTTTAATATTAAACGATTTGTAAAATGAATCAAACTTGCGCGTGTGCATAAAAAATAAAACGTGTCGGCCATTTTAAATGAGCGTTTCGTATTTTAACTTACCGATACTTTTATGTACGCGTTATTCATCTATCAAACCAATACTTTGCCTGTAATCACCATCCTTGGTATATAATTATTATTTTCTATGAATTTCAGTGTTTTGTGACTAGTAGATTAAGAGTTTTTAATGTTCAATATTTACACACAACCATACATCTGATATATATAGAACGGAGACCGTATTCAAAAATGATAAAACATATGCCAATTTCTCATATTTTCACAACCAATCGACTAATTGCTTGCACTAATAAGGCACTCTCTGCACTGTACCTGGGATTAGCTACATATGAATTTTTGCCGTGACTAAATCTACACTGCTTTTTAATCTATATTGCATTCTTGAGAATCCATTTAATTTTATAACATGATATCTTAATAATGGTTCAATTAAATTGAAAATGAAATAGTATCATAGTTTATTAAACAGAAAAAAAACGGATTTCGACCACCCCCTCTCTTTAAAAAGAGGAAATTGTTTTTTTATGAAATCATTTTACGTAACAATTCAAAATGTTTTAATTGTATTATAAACGCTTATATTAATTTCGAATCGAGCCTGTTTTATGAAGCAAAAATCAACATTTGATATTAAAGTTTGAACCTTTGTTACAAGACCCTCAAATTTACTAACGATTGTGTGTGTTTTATATTAATGAAAACTTTAGTCAATATTAGATATCTTTTTAATCAGAGTTGGTCGATACTTATCAAACACATTCCGATCTTAAACTTACGTAAAATCACTCTCAGACACATGAATTATCTATTTTTGAAGTTAATAAAAACGACTTAGAAAACGAAATCACACTCATAGAGACAACATTTTTATTTGTAGGTAACAAATGTATATATATATATATATATATATATATATATATATATGCGTGTGTGTCTTTCTGTCTGTCTGCCTCTGTGTGTGTGTGTGTGTGTGTGTGTGTGTGTGTGTGTGTGTGTGTGTGTAGTATTATCAGAAGTGTGTAATATTACAAGGAAAAATTTCCGGTCGTTTCAAAATACATAAATGGTTAACATGGTCGCGCAGCTTAATAATAAAATCGTAGGCAGTCCTTCGTTGAGACAAGGTAAAATAAATTAGCATAATATTTAAAATATCACGGTTTTCTGCAATTAAATTATAAAATGAGAACACAAACTATTAAATATTTTTACACGGTGAATTTTTATTACTTCTTACGTAAAACATAAAATCACGTAATGATCGAAACTAGGCAATCTATGCAATCAGAAGTTACATCGCTCGAAATATGTTGACACCGAGACTATTATGAGAATTATTAAAGTAACGCATGATATAATTAAACTTTCAATAAGGCGACGAGCATTGATAATATACGATGAATACAATTGTACAGATATGAACTAAGTGAAATAAACATTTCTCAATTTTTAGCAGGAATAACCAATGCGCAGACAATTAATTAAATTAACTGATTAAAGTTATATATTGCGATGTTCGTGAAAATGGAGAAATCTGTTACGTCTTCCTCCAAGCGAAACGAATAGCAAAATGATAGAGAGTAAAAAGTAGAAAGCAGTGTATGCATTAGGAGATTTGTGATAAAAAGAAAATAAATGGCTTCTTGGCTTTTTATCAGAAAATAAAATACACATTTATTTTGACAGTTTGGAGAAAATGATGATAAATATGTCAAAATATTGTGAATAGCTGACGAAGCATTAACATTCGGTTAATAGTTGAAAGACATAAACCAATTTATTTCCTTTTGTTTAGGTAGCTATGACCAAAATATAAATGATGAATACCTAGTATAATGGATGAATTATATAACCCTATCTCTCTCTCTCTCTCTCTCTCTCTCTCTCTCTCTCTCTCTATATATATATATATATATATATATATATATATATATATATATATATATATATATAATCCTAACTAAATTCTGTTTTGCATTCAGCGGATATAATAATTCTTTTACAAATGATTAATTTAATAGACGTTTTGAAATAGGAATAAATTTTTTGAAAAATATCAATATTTGAATAGTGGAAAACCATCAAAACTTAAAGTCCTATTCAGTTAATATATATATATATATATATATATATATATATATATATATATATATGTATGTATATATATATATATATATATATATATATATATATATATATATATATATATGTATATATATGAGGTTAAATGCATATAGGGTATATATATATACATATATATATATACATGAATGTTATATATATATATATAATATTCATGTATATATATATATATAAACTACACTGTAAATGTAACTATTACAAACGGATAATGTGAATAATTAAAATAAAAATAATAATTATTATTATTTATTAATTTTATTATTATTATTATTATTATTATTATTATTATTATTATTATTATTATTATTAATATAATTATTGCATCTCCAAATGTTCTATTCTTGCGATGAAAAAATGCTAGCTAGTTCATTAAAATGGACTTACAACAAGAGAGCTCGTACAGAATGTTTACAGCAAGAGAGGCTACAAGTATTTCGAAATAGGTGAAAGCGAGTTAGATTAAGAACGTTGAAACAGAAAAACAGGTCATAGCCGAATACAACAGAAGACTAAGAGTAGTTCTTAAATAATATCTCCTCAGTCGGAATGCAATATATTCCATCAACGCCAGAGCAGTAGCTATCATTCGATATACTGCCGGTATACGTGACTAGATGAATTGACATTTTTGGGCGCAATAATTCGTTAAATGGTACACTTTATAGGGTCTTCTCTAAGAAAGGGGATGTAAATCAGTTTTGTCTTTCTAGAAAGGAAGGTTGGCAAGACTTTTTAGTATTGAAGATATTGTAAATATAGAAGAAATAATCCAATAAAATATATTTATAAAAGCCATAGAATTCTTCTTCATTTAGTGAGAAGAGAAAAGATAAGACTATGGATTAAAAAGAATGAGAAGTTATAAGAGGGAGAGAGGAAAAATTATAAGGAAAGAAACTACGAAGTGTATTCTTTAAGAATACTGAATTTAAATCTAACGACAGCTGGAATTGTTTGGTCGGGAGAGATCTTAAAGATCTACTGGCAGATTGTATTATGTCCATATAAAACTACATGACAAAAATGGAGATGCGATAAAGTAACTCAAGTCCTACACTGGAAATCTCTACGGATTAGACTACAATGAGAAGTTGCATGAGCATAAACCAGAATTGGTTCAGGGCAACCACAATGTCAAACATCTTTGGGATATGCGCATGCAGACTGATAAGGTTCTTGAACAATCCACACCTGATATAATTTTAGTAAATAAAAAAAAACACAAGAGAGCTTGCTCAATCATTGACATAGCCTGTCCTTTCGATGGTAGATTGCAAGAGAAAGAACAAGTAAAATGAATAAAAGCCAAGCCTCGAAATGAAAATTAGTTAGACTCTCGAAATGTAAAGAAATCGATCGGATTTGCATTGTAATTGAAACGATTGGGATAAAAAAAAGTCACCATAAATTTCTATTCCAATTTTGCAAAATGCTTGCGTGTTAAAAAACTGTGATAGTGTTAATACAGCTTGAAAGTCTCAAACCCAAAAAAGCTTTTCCTGATTATCATAGAAAAATATAACTAAAATAATCCAAAGTTTAGCATACTATGCAATAATAATAATAATAATAATAATAATAATAATAATAATAATAATAATAATAATAATAATAATAATACAACATACTGAAAGGATAATTGTGGCAGCTAGAGCCACTGAATTAAAAAAAAAACAGAAAACAGAGACAACTGGCAAAATAAGAAACGAAAAATGGGAAGAGAAGCCACTGCAGGGAAGATTTATAAGAATAACTAAAGATTAGAACAAAGAAAACACTTGGACATGGGTGCGAAATGAGCATGTAAACCGAGAAACTGAATGCATAATAACTGCAGCGCAATACAACTCGATAAGAACTAACCATATCTAACAAAGATCGACAACGATAAACCATAAAGTGAGTGTAGAAAACTGGTCAAAAGGAATACAAAAACAGGCACGACCAGACCAGGTGGGGAGGGCAAACAACTGAATTTTGAACGCACAGAGAAATGGTACAAGGATAAGCCCGCAGCAATAGTTAAAAACGAGAACCACTAAATCCTTGGGGCAAAGACATACAGACGGACACGCCCATCCAAGCAAGATCAGATGTTGTAAGAAAGAAAAAGCCTGTCAAATCATAGATTTTGATGTCCCAGCTGACCACAAACCTATTTTTATGCAAAGAGATTAATTCAAAAAATCAGTTTCATTTCGTTATTAATGAGTTTGTACCGTTAAATATCCTGTGCTTGTTATAGAGTCTCCAATTGTAGTATGAAAAAAATTAATAAACTGTTAAACTGTTAAGAAAATAATGAAATATTTATATCCGCACTAAAACTTTTTGGGGATTTCCTGAAAATCTCAAAAAAAATATTGTTTCTTTAAAAAAAGTCTATACTTCCAAACCAGTCCAACTTGCAAGGAAAGTGGCATAGCTCGAAAAATCAATTTTTAAAGGACAATTTTAGTTAGTTTTCTGAAGCAGTTTTATTTAATGTTATAAACTGTCTCTCTTTAAAATAAAAAAAAAAACTAATTACTGTGAGATGATTCCAACACGCAATTAAAATTTCAAATAGTATTCGTAAAGAACAAACTGACGTTTTTACAGTCAACCATTTTAGAATAAAATTACCCATGGTGTATTGATTGAATAATCGTGCCACTTCTTAAAACTAAAATACGAAAAACTTTAGGTCGTATTAAAGTAGATAGAGGCATGTGACCTTTATAGCTTAATTTTTCCTTTTCCATTTTTCAGCCTTTTAAGAAAACATGCATTTTCTTTTTCAATATATATATATATATATATATATATATATATATATATATATATATATATATATGAACTTTAAAGAACCCCAAAATCTATTAAACTGCAGACGAGAAATGGCAAACAACTGTGTTCACAAAATAAAACTTATTCTAGGATAGTGATACACAATAACTTTAAAACTAACAATAACAATAGAAAACAAACAAATAAATAAATTAAATAAACATGAATATACATAACCGATCACACATATATGTATATATATGTATATATATATATATATATATATATATATATATATATGCATGTATGTGTGTACACATAGGTATATTTATATATATAAAAAGGAAAACGTCTACCTAAAACCACTAACCTAGTTCTAAAACATATCCTTTGTTCGATAAAATGCATTCCGATTGGCTGATAGGAAAGGGGCGCGGTGGATACTGGAAAGCTGATTGGCTAACTAAAAATCCTCAACATATATAAAAACAAGAAACAACCACAGAATTCGCGGAAACGCCTGACGAATCCTATAGTGGATGAAACGCAGAATATTTAGTGTAGCTTAGTCGCCATAAATATTTTATAAATTACTATATATATATATATATATATATATATATATATATATATATATATATATGTGTGTGTGTGTGTGTGTGTGTGTATGTGTGTGTGTGTGTTTCTGATTAGTTCTCTATTAAATTGTTATCAACGATTAAGCCACTGGAAACACGTACTATACTATTAAAGGATGTGATATAAACATACGTGTGGTATTAGAAGTTTTCCTACATATATATATGTATATATATATACATATATATATATACATATATATATATATATATATATATATATATATATACTAGCAAACCTACCGACGTTGACTGCATTCAAAAACAGCCTAGAGAAAATGGGCTCTGATTTATTAAATTATGATATGTTATGAAAAGAAAGGCTTGTAAAGAGATAGCTTCGAATTTGCGAAACCAAAGCAAGACATGATGAAATTAAAAATAAAATAGATAACCGCCATAATTTATTATACCATACCTGTTCACACTGAAACAATTATCACAATATTATTCTGTTGATATATATTAAAAAAAAAAAAAATCTTGTTAAATTTTGTGACATATTTCCATTCTATGGAGGTCAGGCCCGAACGTACATCCCATAATTTTATTATACCATATTTCTTCCAACTGAAACATTATTATCAAAGTGTACTTAAGCAGATACATATGAAAAGTCTTTATTAAAATGTGTGCCTATTTCCATTCTATGGAGGCCAGGCGCGAACGCATACCCCACGATTTTATTATACTATCTCTATTTAAGTGAAAACATACTTATCGAAGTATTCTTATGTACATCTATATACAAAAACACTTGGAAACGTTTTTTTCTCATTTTTAATGTTTTTATTTCCATATTTTGTGGACCAGGCGCGAACACAGAGCCCACAATTGTTATGAACCACCGTTCTTCCAGATCAAGAATAGCCATTCCTGTGTCTCTATACATGTTCTATCATTATATATAATCAGTTTTCTATAATAGTCAACCATATAGGAGTCTATTCGTGACCCGACATACACACACACACATGCACACACAGACATTCAGCTTTAATATATATATATATATATATATATATATATATATATATATATATATATATATATATATATATTAAATATAATCGGCGGAAGTCTCTCAAGAGCTCTTTCAGCTATCATCTCATCAGGAGAAAATCGATAGCGTAAAAATAACAATACTATGTCGAAAGTAAAGAGTTCTGATGGGGAACTATTGAATGTGCCAAAAATTACGGGGAATTAACTTTATTTTAGTGTCCCCGAAATTTTAGGCGCATTCAATAGTTCCCCATCAGAACTCTTTACTTTCGACATAGTATGGTTATTTTTACGCTATCGATTTTCTCCTGATGAGATGATAGCTGAAAGAGCTCTTGAGATACTTCCGCCGATTATATTTAATATATATATATATATATATATATATATATATATATATATATATATGAATATATATATATATATATATATATATATATATATATATATATTAAAGCTGAATGTCTGTGTGGGCATGTGTGTGTGTATGTCTGGTCACGAATAGACTTCTATATGGTTGACTATTATAGATTATATTTAAAACTTTATTTAAATTCTGTACCTCTACACATTTATATATATATATATATATATATATATATATATATATATATATATAACTATATATATATATATATATATATATATATATATATATATATATATATATATACGACCTGTATGTTCAATTTCATTATTAAGCTACGTATCTAGCATGTTAAATTATACATATATTGAATATATGCATTAAATATATATATATATATATAGTTTACTATCACAATATATATATATACGCATACTTATAATATATATATATATATATATATATATATATACATACACGCGTACATACACACGCACACACACACATGCATATACATACATACATACACACATACACGAATACGTAGACCAGACGACGGGAGGCTTAGATTCTGAGTAAAATAACTGATAGCGTTTACGACACGCACCATATAGCTATGAACATTCCCCATATACATATATTTATTTTTTTCTCTGAAATTATCTTTGGTAATAACAAAAAAATCTCTAGCATGACGCTTTTCTCTTATCATATAGAAAGACCTTCAATTACTTAATTCTGTACAATATTACTGACAGCTGTAATTGCAGAAATATTAATGTCGCCATGCATTTTGCCTTGAAAATGTGTCTTCTGAAAACGATAAACCTCCATGTTGAGACACATTATTAGTTTTAAATTAACGGGCTTGTCAAAAATGCATTTGAATGAAATCATCTTTAAGTTCATCTAATTCATTTTCTGAGATGAGCAACGTTGCTATTTCAATGCACATTTTAGTGTCTTGTACAATACACTACAGGATAATAAAAGCTAATCAAACGTGATATAGATAAAAATGAACCAATATAATTAACTTTGCATGGCATAATAAAAGTGTTAGCACGTCTACATTTTACAATTTATGAATGTCCGAATATTAATTGTGTTGAACTATATTTTTCAGGCTTTTTTCTGTTCTTGCTTTATGCGATCACACATTCTTTAATTGTATAGGACATATTAATTTACTTAAGATTCTTTTATTATCATTAAATTTGTCCCTTTTTTAGTGTTGCTGGGGGAAATAGTTTTTCTATACCCCGGTGTATCTGGTCAATGACTGTGATGTCGCATTTCTGATTGCGAACAATCTGTTAAAACAGTTAGTAAAAACACCAAGGGACAAGTTTCAAGAAAAAATACACGATTAAACCCGGTTCTCCAACTTCCAACGTAGACCCCTACTACCATGTCTCCTTCTCCAACATCAGGGGTCTACGTTCAAACCTTCCAGAAGTTGAAACCCAATTACAGGAGACTAAACCAGACCTTTTATTTTTAAGTGAAACTGGCATTGGACAAGCTATTTCCCTAGAAGAGTTCGCGATTAAAGGGTACTCTAACTTAGCTTCGTAATCTGACCCAGAGATCGCCATGGGCATGGACTGTGTGCCTATATTAGGGATAACTTTCCATGTGGTAGGGATATCTCCAGGGAAGATCCTAACTTACGCTATATGTGCTTCCGGGTTGCTTTAGCTCACACTGCGGCATTTATATTTACTCTCTATCGCCCCCATAACAGCGGAGTTACTATCTTTCAAAGCATATCTGAGAAAATTGACCAAGTCCTATCTGCTTATCCTTCAGCTAACATTCACGGATGTGGTGACTTCAATGTTCACAACGTCAAATGGTTAACCCACTCTAACAAGACCGATGATGAGGGGAGGTTCTGTCATAATTTCTCCATTGCCTATGACCTCACTCAGATTGTTAAGGAACCCACCCGTGTGCCCGACAATGACGGCCAGTATGCGAGCCTACTAGACCTTTTTCTCACAACTTGCCCTGAACTATGTTCAGTTTCTGTTCTGTCGCCTCTTGGATCTTCCGACCACTCTGTTGTATCAATTAAGATAAAAATGAAATGTAATAAATCCCCAGACGCACCATCCATCGTACAGTATATCGATACACTAAGGCTGACTGGGATAGCTTCCGTACATTTATATCTGATCTACCTCTGCATTCCATGTTTAAAAATGGATGTGCCCTCTATAGTATTAGACCTGACAGAATGGTTAATTGTAGGTATTGACCGTTTCATACTCTCGAAAAAGTTTCAGCAAAAACCTAACAGCCAGCCATGGTTCTCTCCAGAATGTGTTGCTGCCATTGCGCACAGAAACCACTTTTTCCACTGTTTCCAACGTAATAGATGTATGAAAACTTAAGCCGCTTCCAGGACTGCAAGTAACCATTGTAAGAAAGTAATAAAGAATGAAAGAGAGTTGTACGCTCAATCTGTTAAGTCCAAGTAGTTGAGCAGCGGCTTGGTTCCCACCAGTTTTGGCAAATAGCAAAAAGAATCCTGAACAGAAGCGTGTGCTCCATCCCAACTATAATCAATGGACCTGAGGTAATCTCGTCAGCATCAGACACAGCCAAATTCTTTGTTAAGAACTTTGCAGCCAATTCTACCCTTTGCGATCAAGGCCGCCAACCCCCAATATTTCATCCTGTATCAGTAAACACGCTATGTGATATACGTATATCTGTACGTGATGTTGCCAAGCTAATCAAAAACCTTGATTCCAGAAAAGCAACTGCCCCTGACGGTATTCCAATTATAGTACTCAAAAAACTTCAACCTGAACTAGCGCCCATACTTACAAAACTGTTTAAACGTTGTCTTAAGGAGAATAGTTTCCCATCTCCCTGGAAAATTTCATCAGTATGCCCTGTATTTAAGAATTCAGGTGATCGCTCATCCCCTTCTCAGTGCAGGCCAATAAGTCTCCTGTGCGTCATGAGTAAGTTGCTAGAATCTGTGTTAAATAGAGAAGTAATCAACCATCTCAACAAAAATAACCATCTTAGTGACACTCAATATGGTTTCCGTTCTGCTAGATCTACAGCAGATGTGCTTACAGTTATATCTCATAGGATTAGCGAATCTCTCGACGGAGGCAACCTTTCTAGGGCAATTGCTCTTGACATATCTAAGGCCTTTGATAGGTTATGGCATAAAGGTTTACTTCATAAGATCTCTTGCTATGGTATTGCTGGAAATGTCTTCTCAATTATTAAATCATTTCTTTCTGATAGGTTCATAAAAGGAGTAGTTGAGGGGCAAAAATCAGAAGCTCACAGTGTTAATTCTGGTGTCCCTCAGGGGTCCATCCTGGGCCCAACTCTTTTCCTGATCTACATTAATGATCTTCCAAATCACATCCTTACATCATTTGTAGACATCTATGCTGACGACACTACCATTTATGGTAGCACATCTAAGACAGTAAACGACCAAGTTCTCTCCAATTCTCTCTCCTCTGATCTTGAGCATATAGTACAATGGGGTAAGGCGTGGCTGGTTACTTTTAATGCATCTAAAACCAAGCTTCTCTCTTTACATCATCAACATTCTGATCCACATCTGGCATCAATTGAAATGAATGGCCCTCGTCTTTAGGAGGCCTCAAGTTTTGACAAGCTTCTTGGCTTGACCATTACTCCTGATCTTAAATGGAATATGTACATCAAATCTGTTGCCAAGGCCGCTGGAAATCGATCCGGTAGATATCTCACTGCTGATGCTATTCTCTATCTATATAAGAGCCAGGTACGTTCAACGATGGAATACTGTTGCCACATCTGGGCAGGAGCTGCTAGAAATAACTTGGCCTGCCTTGATAGAGTTCAAAACAGACTTCGTAGCCTCGTAGGGGATGCCCTTTTCGCTTCCTTGCAACCTCTATCTCACAGAAGAGATGTTGCGGCTTTGTGTCTGATGTATCGTTATTTTCATGGAAAGTGTTCGACTGAGCTTCAATCTATGGTCCCCCCTCGCCAAACATTCACAAGAACCACTCGTCTAGCTGTAAACACTATGAATAATTCCCCCCACTCTTTATCTGTGCCTAAACCTAAACGTAGATTCCATGAACAAAGCTTCTTTCTTAGAACGTCACGCCTGTGGAATTGTTTTCCGTTTTCCTGCTTTCCGGCTGACTACAATATGGTTGTCTTCAATTCTAACGTAAATAAGTTCTTGATGAGCCGTTCCATATAAGTTATCAAATTTACCAAATTTTCATTACTAATGATTACTATATTGTCCAATTTCTACTGTACACTCTTTAACCCTTATCCTTGAGTGCCTTCTTGACCTTGATGATGTGGTGATGTCTTTGTAAAAAAAACACTAAGCCGATATGCGCTAAGATAAAAAACTGTGCGAATGGTCTAGTGGGAAATATAACTATTCTTTTGACGTGATGCTATGACGTAACGGTTGCTATGTGCGATTATCTTAGCATTTATAGTATTTATTTAGTATATTTACTCAACGTTGAGTGTTATTTTCTTTTAGTAGACACACTATTCGCTTGTAGAAAAACGCTGATTTTTTAAGCTGAAAAAAAATTTTAAAAGCTTATGCTGGCATAGTACATTAAGTGATTAATCTGGTCAGTATAATGTAAATTTCATGCAGATTAAACTAAGTGTGCACCGTGACATATGTTCTTATGTTTATATATATATATATATATATATATATATATATATATATATATATATATATATATATATGGGTGTGTGTGTGTATGTATGTGTGTGTGTGTGTGTACGTATGCATGAATATATGCCGAGTAGAATACACTCCGGGCTCAATTTATGACCTAACATGCCGTATTTCTACTATTATTGTACAATCTTTTCTTTTCTAAAATATACATAAAATATTTATTGCCGCAGAAACATGTGTTACTTGGTTCTTTTTTACTTATATGTTCCATGTGTTAGCTATAATTCTAACGTAGTATAATGAACTCATCAGAAAATGTTCAGTGCAACCGAATTACATTCGTTCTCTGAGTTTTCTAAAATTTGAAATTTGAAATCATGCCTACAATTGTTTGATGCGTCTCATCAATATATTCCAGATATTTAAACAGCAGAAACAATGGTTGAATATTTGAATGCAAGAAAAAAATCTTGATTTTATTTTATTTTTTTGATAAGGAATGTGTTGATTTTATTTCCCTTGTCAGTAAAAAAAACCATCAAATTATACGCCAATTCGCGCTGTTGTTTATATTTATCATTTTTTCTACCGATTGTGTTCTTTTTTATTTTTTTTTGAATTTTCTCACAATCTATCGCCTATCCCAATTCGTTTGATTGAATGTAAGATATGCACGCTCATATCTCGACAAGGCTGAGTTAATTTAAAGCGGGAAAAGCGAGCAATCAATCGAGCATGAACTAGCGAATATAAAAGATAGAAAAAAAGAAAGGAAAACCCATGGCAGGATACATGGGTCAATGCAGGTTTGTGAAGAATATCAGCTGACTGATTTTCTTAGCAAAAGACAACAAAGACCAGTCAGTGCTTGACAGAGCCGCTAGCACAGATATTTTTATTTCCAGCCAGGAACACTGTATTTTCAATTTGTTCGAAGTTAATAATATCGAATGTTTTACCTGCATATAAAATTTACTTATAAAACCTACTATAGTTGCATACATAAAACTACTATAAAAACTAAAATATTATTATTTCTCTTGGAAAACCAAGAGAAATAATAATATTTTCCAGGCAGAATAATCGGAAAAAGAATAATAACCGTCTATGACAGAGAATATCTGGGTTCTTTGGTGTCTCTGGAGCAACTAAAGAGAAGACATAATATGTTTATAACATGTTTATATTAAAACTTATAGCGCCCTCCCGCTGCCTGTATTCTTTTCTTATTCCGATTCTCCTATAATTTCTCCCATTTGAAAATGTACAATGCAATTCATTCATTGAAGGTATTTGGCTTAATTATAATTCCATAATCTTACATTCTTTACTCCTGGAAAATATCTATTAGAACGCAAAACACTGCATTTTTTATGTCTTATAATTCCTTTTCTTATCACCGCTTTCAACATATGCGAATATTGTTTACACTGCAAATCGGTCCAAGATATTTAAATACAAGCTTTTAATTTACATTTATTGCTCCGGGTCACCTTCACGTAGAACATAATATCCTATCTAACAAAAATAAGTATGCAGTAGTATACAAATTACAATTTAATTACTCTCGGACAACGAAACACTGTAATCTCTGTAATCTCGCCACATACTCCTTTATACATTGTAACATTGTAAAGAGAAATTTGCAATATATACTGTCATAAGATAGAGAAATCTACTATAAAAATTAAAAAGACATTAAAAGAACGGTTTTGAGACAATTCAGGTTAAAGTTAAGGTCAAGGCCAGCATTTTTTAATTTGACCTTGAAAAAACATATTTCCATACAAAATTATAGATATATCCTAGTACTTAAAAATGATATATGAATGAACTGTGCAGACCCATAAACAACATAGATATCGTCTTTTAAATTTGGTCACTTCTTCATAAACATTCACATTTGTGTAAAAGGTCAAGGTCATATCTCAGGAACCCCTTGACCTTGAGATGTTTAACTCGTCCCATTCAATTCCTTCCATGGATATCAATAATAGTATCAAATTTGAAAAAGATCCATGTCGGATATGGTTTTGCCCCCTGTTGATTTGTACATGGAATGAGCCATATATATATATATATATATATATATATATATATATATAGAGAGAGAGAGAGAGAGAGAGAGGGAGATTTGACATGGAATGAGCCATATGTGGGTATATATATATATATATATATATATATATATATATATATATGTATATATATACATATAAAATTAGATAAATATAATTATAAAAATGGAATTTAAAAACTAAGATCACCTGCTTGCTTTGGCGTTCGCACCGTCCATCCAGTTTTTTTTTACTTCCGGTTTCGAACATTTCGTGTGCTTACTTATTGAATTGCCACCTTCAACCTGTCTTAAGTTCGATACAAAAATCCATCAAAAATAAAAGTTTACAACCCATTGATTATTATCACACCTTAACGGGGAAAAACGATATAATATATAAAGACTACGTACTGTAATATAATAGTGCGTTATAAATTTACTACATTTAATGGTCGTGAGCATAGTTGTGTTATAGATTTTACTATATCAGTGTTTTAATTCATGTTTGTTTTATTTAAACATGAACAAACAAATATTTCCTGATCAAGACCCATTGTAGTCGTTCCTAATTGTATAATAAATGCTTCATTGTTAGTCGATTTATTGTTAGTTACTTCTAACTCATGTAACTGTAATGCATCGGATTTAATCAATTCTGCAATGCACAAATTCCTGCTGCTCAATACCGATAGTCTGGCTTTCCCTGGTTCATTGTGAATTAGAGACCTTTGTTCACATTTCCACGATGACAATTATTTAAGGTTAGTTCCTTTTATGCCTTATTTGATGATAATCAGAATATTTCTAACCAGCTGTATCCAATTAGCAACCTTTCCTATAACTTTGCTATTACACTTCCTGATAATACAAGTTAAAAATGAATAGAATGAAAGGTAACACCGAAGAAGTCTATATAATTATTTAAAATTTGAATCTATGTTAATATTTTTAATTACTTACACGCCTTTTAAATTATAAATTAACAAGTCTTTTTGCTTTATTGCAGATTATGGAGCAAACGTTAAATGTTTCTCTGATATTCAGTCACATTATGTTTTAAACAAAATTTTCTTTCAATGTTCTGACTAGATTTACTATAAAATAGTTTTAAAATGGGTTTTAGAAAATAAGTAAAAAATAAGGAGAAATAATAATGAAATAATCTGATGTTTGATTACTCCGATACAAGGAATATCACATTTGTTAAGTCTGTGAGCTTTCTACTCAAGTAGTATTGCCAATCGTGATACCAAATTACTTATAATTAATTATATAGAGATAGTTAAATAAAGAAGGGGTTAAAATTGCAGTTTTAAATAATAACATGTTTTCATACCTAGAATATAAAAAGTACGAGGAGATAGGTTTATGTTAATTATTACATTTGTTCCCTACTAGCTTGTCAAATTTCTAGATATTGACAAACCGTTGGCAATAAATATAAATTAGCAGTTTGTAGTTAGCGCAATCATTAACAGTCATTAAACATCATAATTCGTAGAGAGTATCATTTGATAGAGGGGATATCCCTCTTTTATTAAGAGAATCGGTCAACGCTTATGTAATTACATTTTTCCTTTTTTACGTTACAGTTGTAGATTACAAACTTTAGATTCAGACGAAAAACATTCAAAAACAAAATATGACTAATTGTCGTTGATGATTTTTCAATTAAAATGTTGAATCAAATAATGTTTGCAATATTTCATCGGTGATGGTCACAACGTATGTGTTGAATTTAGTAGAACGTTATAATTTAATACTGAACCCGACGATAAAACTCCAAAGATTTTTCTCATCTGAAAGGTATATTTGTAATCGATGTGATTAACGTGAATAAAGTTTAAATTGTAGAATGAGGAAGAATCAGTTTCCTAAACGTATGCCAGATATTCGTTCAGATTATCATCTCATAAGTTAATATGCACAATCGAAAATATTTATTATTAAATCAAATGATTAAAGGAAAAAAGGTGAGACTATTTTTGGTTTTATTTTTCTATGTAGAAAAATGTTTTAGAAACGTTACCATTATATATAATGTTATAAACAAAAAACAATTGCCGCAGATTCGTCGCGTTTTTGGCAAATAGTTTTATATTATGTAAGTATCGATGACTCGTTGTTTTTCTGGTAATACTCTGTTAAAGAGAACGTTTTCGAATGGTTTGCTAACAGATCAGTTCATTTTAGTATAACATAATTTTGGATGACGAAAGCGGACGTTTAAAACGAAAGCTGAGACGAAGTTTTTAATGTAACAATATGTAAGTAATTTAAAAAAAATAATGACAATTGGCATAATTTACGACGCTGGACTAGCGAAGTCTCAGTATTGTAGTAGGTGTAAACATCACTTGAGCTATCTGCACTAACTCCATTATACGAAATTTACGACAATCTCGTTTGCTAAACTCCAAGCTAAATTTTCTGGTTAATTTTTGAAAGAAGGACTCTGCAAAGAGAGGAAAATACGACGATAAGAAAATATAAATGATTCTAAATAATGTGTGACGATTGAGCGGCCATAACTCTGAAAAGCTGACGCGTTCGTTCTTTGTATGATTGTGTATAATCTGGAATAATTGAATGTCAGTGTTGCAGCCAATGAGAATAACATGGGATAAATCATTATTTTCGAATTGTAAAGTGTTGTGGTAATTGTATGAGATTGAGTGTTCAATCCGGTTTGTAAGGGTGTCAAGTCAATATAGTCACAATGGTTATATATTTACATGGTCTACACTGGTAGAGTGGGGGGGCTTTTCAGGTAAAAAGGAAAATACCAACAACTTTGTCCATAGATATTTGCAATCCTGACGATGTTGCCCGTAGGGCATAGGATAGGATTTTATTATAACGAATTAATATGTCTGAAATGGAATTCAAATGTTTGATATAATAAATTTGTACGTTTCATCGTTTATTGAAACCATACAGTTTAATTTTTACATTCTATGCACTTGTATATCATGTAGTAGTAAATAGGAAGATATTTATTTGAATGTATTACTATGTATATATAATATATATATATTTACTTGTTTATTGTTATATAAACATGATCACATCCCGCTGCCACAAACAGCCACTTGTTTCAATCAAACAACAGATATCATCAGGCAGCAACTTGACTATTCAAATGTTCAATGAATAACAGCTTATTCATTGAACATTTGAATAGTCAAGTCGCTGCCTGACGATATCTGTTGTTTGATTGAAACAAGTGGCTGTTTGAAGCAGCGGGATGTGAGCATGTTTATATAACAATAAACAAGTATTATCAACTCTTTTTATTGAGCACTATCTTACAACCTCGTTGGATTAACTAGTCCATTACTTTTGAATAAAAACACCCGAGTATATATATATATATATATATATATATATATATATATATATATATATATATATATATATATATATAGCATATTACATAGAAGCTGTATATTTCTATCTTTTATCCAATGAATAACCATATGTTTGAACCTGTAATCAGACATTGTCAATCATGAATCAAAAAAGAACTAAGGTAATTAGATATTTTTTTTATATTACATAAATTACTACGGCTATTTCTGAAGTATTCATGAAAAAAACACGGCCAGATTTTATTTGGAATCTCTACTACCTGATTAGCGTTCATATCTGAAAGGTATGTTTCCGTTAGAACTTATTGCTTTTTGTGCCGATGTTCTTAACGAATATATTGTTCGTTAGACTTTTTTCAAATTAATGTCATTCTATTAACAGACTAATGTTCCGTCAATAATAGTTGTATCTTGTATTAACGGGGAACATTTAATATTAGGAATATCATGAAATACGATATGTGAGGATTACATTTTTAAAGAGAATCCGAGAAATATCCAAATTATTATTAAACTAGCAGTTCAGCCCAACATTGCTCGGACCCTATGTACTGTTCAGAACTTTGCAGCATATGTATATATATATATATATATATATATATATATATATATATATATATATATATATACATATATATATATATAAACATATATATATATATATATATATATATATATATATACATATTAAAATCTTTGACTCATGTCTGGGTAACCTATATCTAAATACGCAAGTCTTTATACCCACAATTGGTGGAGTCTGATAGAGTTTGCAAATATCTAATCTCTCGACTTTCGACGTCTTGCCAGCCAAATTCTCGCTTAAAATCTGGTTAAAAAAAAACTTGCTGCATGTCTGAATATCCTTTGTGTAAAATTTCAAATGTTTAGGCCCAAAATTGCCTTAATAGTTTGCCAGATAGCCCAAAGATCAAATCTTTTAAACTTAGACCTTTTGGCAGCCAAAATTCTTGTAAAAGACTTGCCTTTGTCTGAATACACTTTATGTAAAATTTCGAATGTTTAGGTCCAAAACTGGTTGAATAATTTTGTAAATATCGATGCAGATGTCAATTTTTAAACTAAAACTTTTACTCCAATTTTGACCACTTAATACTTATTGGTTCGGGTGAAATCAAATTAAAAAAGAAATTAGTCCATGTCCAAATAACCTACATCTAAAATTCCAAGTGTTACGATCGAAAATAGGCGAATGAGTTTGGGAGAGTTTTCAACGGTCAAATTATTGAACTTTGACCCCTTGACAGCCAAATGTCTAGCCGAAAACTGACTAAAAAGATTTCCCAAATTTCAATATGCTTTATATGAAGTCCCTAGTCTGTAGAATGACAAATGACGAAGTAGTTTGCTAGTGAAATATACAGACACAGACGATTTCACTTTGTAATTGATAGTCTATCATATGTTACCATTTGTATATTGAGATAAGTACTATTTATTATTGAACGAGTTATATGCCTGGTGATGTCTTCTATTCTCAAAATCATTACCATTTTACATAGCGATGTTGACTAGAAGGCGGATTCGCAAATATTTCGTCGGCAAATCTGGTTATGTCGCATCTTACTTTATCTGCATAGAAATAAATAGGAGGAAAAGTGAGGAATGGCATCGGAGGAGATATAAATCACAACTGCACCTCGAATACAAAAGTAATTCATCTTCACTGTATCTCAATAGAGAAAATCAGCCATTTAACTGAGATATTCACTCAACTGACTTGGCAGGAAACAAAAAAGCTAGAATTTTATTGCCGTAAATTTGAGACAAATACATGAAACACAACCCTAAACATACACGACTATACGCTAACACAGTGAGAAACAGAAAGAGAATATAAACGCCTACTAGACCCTATCCTGGAGTGGCTAAGGCCTCTCTGTACATGAGTTTGGCAGAATAACCTGACATGAGGATACTTTTTCATCGAATAAAACCCGGGACAGATAATCAAAATCGCATAATTTTCGTAGCCAATATGATCTTCTTACTTAGGCTTACTTATAATGGAAATGGTGCCCTTCCCCGATGGATCTTACCTCAAGTAAAAGTACAAATCTGAATACTCCACCAGACAAGATGAATCCTTGTTTTGCAATCCTATAAGCCCAAGCGATCAAATCAAGATATCTACTATATAATATAGGAAAAGGATTAATTTTGGAGAGGAAAGTTATGTTATTGATATCTTCACTAAGTTAGTGTTTGACAGAACTTTAATGAAACATACGAATACCAATGTATCTCATATAAGTCAAGTGTTAATCCTAGTTTGGGGGTTTCTTGATATCTTAGAGCTGTGTCTGAAGTAAAACGAAACAACCCACTAACACAATTACAAACAAAAATACACACCCACATACATATATATATATATATATTTTTTTTTTTATTTATATATATTAATATATATAGATGGAAAGACAAACAAACGGACTGACAGAAATAAAGAGAAAAAGAGAGAGGGGGTAAGAAATTGAAATTGATAGATAAATATATAAATAGCTCGTTAGATATAAATCTATAGATATGGAGATAGATTTGGATTGTTTAATAAATATTCGTTCAAAGAAACATTAAATTAACTTCCAGAATAGAACTTCAAGCATTGTTTCCTTTTAAGATATTAAGGAACAGTTATAATTCAAATAAAATGCGTCAATAAAGCATGCTTTAACGTTTGAAATACTAATATTGGTGCAAATATAAAATAAACTACGATAAAGAAGTATAAAGGATAAAAAATATTCATGGGATAAATAGTAGTTCATTTTTGCATCATGATCAATTTTTACTGAGAATCTTAAATGTACAAAATATAAAGGATAACAACTATTTCTGCTCTAAAATCTTCTGCGTTTATATTTCGGTAAAAGTGAATTTAGACCCTTTATTAGCATTGAGAAGTTCGACTAAATGAAAAATAAGAGTTATAAACCTTACAAGATCCGAACTTCGTTCGATGATGGTTTTGATGATGAAAGCGCGGTAAGATGTTTTCACTTTTTTATGGTTGAAATTTCTTCCTGCTAAATTTTGCATGTAGCTTGTGAGAATATATTCATTTTCCCTGGAAAGAGTATACGACAATTTAAATATATGATTATTTTATTATTATATAAATAGTTTATATGAGTTTGGGTTCATTTAATTAATTTTTCTTCAGTTAAATGTACTTCACTTAGTTCAAGTTACAGCATACTTACCTTTTATGTAAAACATGTAATTCTGGTATGATAAGGTGTATAGTTATCCCGTCAACACCCACCCACTCTGAAAAGAAATATAATACTTTGATATTCTCCATGTAATATAGTCATCAGTAACAACACGAACGTTTGCAACAATATGTATTATGCCCATGAGCACTGCGATTTTACTATCTTTCTTCGTCACTTTGTGGCCATGTGTCACTAGTGTGTACTTCAGACCGCACTACTGTTCTATCCAAAAATAACTCTGCGAACAAATCTCTTTCATAACACGATATTACAGAAAAAACAGGTTCTTATTCTGTTTTTTTTTGTTGCTGTTTTTTGTATACAGTTGAGTTTACTTGATTAAAATCAGCGGTACGGAAACATATCATAACATTTTCATCGCTAACCTTTACAGCTTCGAAGGGTAGTCCTGAAATTTGTTCAACCACATTTTTAGAACTCCTTGTAGTTTCCACCATCCCAAACATTAACTATAGACTAGTTTTATTATCCTTCGAAAATCTAAAAGAGGTTATTTTTAGGTTGTCATTTTTGCTATTTTAGACCACATCTCACCTACTTCTAACTTTCCCCTCGTAATGAGGACTGCAGACTTATATTTAAAAAATATATATAATAGCATTTTTAACGAGAATAAAATTGCAGTGTAAATTCATTTTCAGTAAACTTGGAAGTAATTGTTCCTTAGGTGTTCATTCTATTCTGAGCGATGTTTCTGACAATAATGAAGAAATGCTGTATATCCAGTCGGCGGCTATATGCAAGTACCTGCACTGCTTCTTCCCGTCATCTTTGTTCAACATAATGCCTCAATACTTAACAGAGTAAAAAATTTAAGTAACTCCAGTCATGCCGTTTTTACAACTGGTACATAAAACCAGTGCTGCTGCTACTATTCTTATATATCTTGTTGTATAATATCTCCGTTTACAAAATCCGCAACCTATTTTATATAAACTTATTTTATTATTTTATTTAAACAAACAAATTGCTATGAGCAAATAATTGGTTAAGAGTGAAAGAAGTAAGAAATCGAGTTTTCAATATTTTTCTATGAATTTTTGTTTATTTTAACTGTAAATTTCTATTTAGCATACCATTACTATTACAGCATATAATAATAAGTTGAAAGATTAATCCTAAAAATTGCAAAACAACATCTTAATGAGGATATAAAAAAAACAGAATTGCAGGATTAAGGCAGTCCAAAAGGATATACAAGCAGGGTTTTGATATTTTAACAAGAGAAAATGTGAAAACATATCTTTCTGTAGTGAAGCGAATTGATCAAATGGTCGAAGTTGAACACGTAAAAGGGAAATCTGGATCTGGACAACCTAGAGTATTCACTTTTAAGGACGACCATATTAACTGTTTGGAAGGATTGAAAGAACACTTATGTTGACCATAGTAAATAATTAAAAACAGGGACTGGAAATTCTATTTCTAGATAAACAATATCTAGACGAATGAAAGAAAAGGGGTTTTCTTCTGAAAAGTGTGCAAACAAGCAATTTTTATCTAAGGAGAACATCAATGATAGAAAGAGATTTTTCTCGTATTATGGCAAGAAAAAACAGACTCATTACAGGATGTGTTCTGGTCAGATGAATCACGCTTAAATAATACTTACCGAACCATCATTATATTGAAATTAAACTCATATAATTAAAATTTATATTTGCATATGTTTTAAATAATATATACGGTGATAATTTAATCGTTTCTGAATATGACAAATCATTGCGTATGAATGCTATATTGATGTAGCACCATATTAATTAGACGTGTGTGTAAGAAGTTTTTACTTAGAAAATTTAAAAACCAAACTATGTAATAAAACCACATACTTTTATCATTGGAACAATCTTTTCACTATTCTACTGCTCGTGTACACGTTCGTGATTCAATCAGCCGCACGTGATCTCGTGAGAAAATTGCGAACTAGGATGCTTGTTTTACTTGCTATACGCCACTATTAAAATTTGGCAAATATATATGATGCAACGAACATTACATTCCCTCTTTATTCACACTAATATAATGAAACAGATGTTTACAGCCAGTAGTTCAAAAACTCCTGGGGATCGTCACAAATTTGCAAGAAGCGTAGGGATAACTATGAGTTTATTACATATTTTACATATATAACAGTTTATCATCAACATTAGGAGAGATTGCGGATATATGTATGTTTGGCTCTAAGACATTTTACTTTTTTAAATATATATGCGTATCCGAAATTCTAAAATATCTATGCCTGTAAGGAGCAAGTTTTGCCTGAAAAAAAAAGCTCCCGTTGTTACACCTTTATCATCGTGGAGACTTCAATGTGGAGACTTAAATGTTGACAACGTCGAATGGTTGACTCACTCAAACAAGACCGATGATGAGGACAGGTTCTGTCATGATTTCTCCATTGCTTATGACCTCACTCAGGTTGTTCACGAACCCCCCCCCCTGTGCCCGACAATGACGGCCAGTATTCGAGTCTACTAGAGCTTTTTCTCACAATTTGCCCTGTAATATGTTCAGTTTCTGTTCTGTCTCCTCACGGATCTTCCGACAATTCTGTTGTATCAATTGAGATAAAAATCAAATGTAATAAGTCCTCAAACGTACCTCTCCACCGATAGTGTATATCGATACACTAAGGCTTACTGGGATAGCTTCCGTGCATTTATATCGGATCTATCTCTGCGTTCCATATTTAAAAAGGATGTGTCCTCTATAGTATCAGACCTGACGGTTTGTTAATTGTAGGTATAAACCGTTTCATATCATCGGAGAAGTTCCAGTAAAAACCTAACATCCATCCATGGTTCTCCCCAGAATGTGCTGCTGCATTGCGCACAGAAACCACTATTTCCACTGCTTCTAACGTAATAGATGTATGAAAACTAAAGTCGCTGTCAGGACTGCCAGCAACCATTGTGCGAAAGTGAGAAAAAACGCAAGAGAGTTTATACTCAATCCGTCAAGTCCAAAGTAGCTGAGCAGCGGCTTGGTTCTCACCAGTTTTTGAAGATAGCAAACAGAATCCTGAACAGAAGCGTGTGCTCTATCCCAACTATTATCAATGGACCTGAGGTAATCTCGTCAGCATCAGACAAATCCAAACTCATTGTTAAGAACTTTGCAGCTAATTCTACCCTTTGCGACTAAGGCCGCCAACCCCAAATCTTCCTGTATCAGAAAACACTCTGTGTGATATACATATATCTCTATGTGATGTTGCTAAACTAATCAAAAACCTTGATTCCAGAAAAGCAACTGGCCCTGACAGTATTGCAATTATAGTACTCAAAAGATTCAACCAGAACTAGCGCCCATATTACAAAACTGTTTAAACGTTGTCTTTAAGAGAATAGCTTCTCATCACCCTGGAAAATCTCATCAGTATGCCCTGTATTTAAGAATTCACGTGATCGCTCATCCCCCTCTTAGTACAGTCTTATAAGTCTCCTGTCAGTCATGAGTACGTTGCTGGAATCTGTGTTAAATAAAGAAGCAAACAACCATCTCAGATAAAATAACCTTCTTAGTGACACTCAATATGGTTTCCGTTCTGCTAGATCTACAGCAGATGTGCTTACAGTTATATCTCATGAGATTAACAAATCTCTCGATGGAGGCACCCTTTCAAGGGCAATTGCTCTTGACATAACTAAGGCATTTGATAGGTTATGACATAAAGGTTTATTTCAGAAGATCTCTTGCTATGGTATAGCTGGAAATGTCTTCTCAATTATTAAATAATTTGTTTCTGATAGGTTCATAAGAGTAATAGTTGAGGGGCAAAAATCAGAAGCTCACAGTGTTAATTCTGGTGTCCCCCATGGGTCCATCCTGGACCCAACTCTTTTCCTGATCTACATTAATGATCTTCCAAATCACATCCTTACATCATTTGTAGACATTTATGCTGATGACACTAGCATTTATGGTGGCACATCTAAGACAGTAAACGTCCAAGTTTTTTTTCCGATTCTCTCCTCTGAACATGAGCACGTGGTAAAATGAGGAAAAAGTGGCGGGTTACCTTTAATGCATCTAAAATCCAGCTTCTCTCTTTACATCATCAACATTCTGATCCACATCTGGCATCAATTGAAATGAATGGCTCTCGTCTTCAGGAGGCCTATGTTTTGACAAGCGTCTGAGCTTGGCCATTACTCCTGATCTTAAATGGAACACGTACACCAAATCTGTTGCCAACGCCGCTGGAAAAAGTGTGGGATCTTTCTATAGATCAAGTAGATATCTCACTGCTGATACAATTCTCTATCTATATTAGAGCCAAGTTCGTCCAAGGATGGAATAGTGTTGCCACATCTGGGCAAGATCTGCTAGAAAGAAGATGTCCTGCTTTTTTCTCTTCTCTGCAGCTTATATCTCACAGAAGAGATGTTGCTATTTCGTCTCTGATGTATCGTTATTTTCATGGAATGTGTTCGACTGAGCTTCAGTCTATGCTCCCCTCGCCAAACTTTCACAGGAAACACTCGTCTAGCTGAAAACACTATCAATAATTCCCCCACTGTTTATCTGTGCCTAAACCTAAACGTAGATTCCATGAACAAAGCTTCTTTCTTAGAACTGCACGGCTGTGGAATTGTCTCCCGTTTTCTTTCTTCCCGGCTGACTACAATATGGTTGTCTTCAAGTCTAACGTAAATAAGTTCTTGATGAGGCGTTCCATAAAAGTTAACAAATTTACCGAATGTTCATTACTAATGATTACTATATTGTCAAATTTGTACTATACACTCTTAAACCCTTATCCTCGAGTGCCTTATGTGACTTGATAATGGTTGGTTGGCTGTTTTTGTTTTACAGCATATCAACCCTTTTCGTGTTATTTAATGCCGAATCCAAAATTTTGAAGAAAAACTTTTAATAGAATATATTTGTTGTTTTTACGTCGGTTTCTATTTAACCCATAGTGGGAACCCTAACAGGTACTACCACTCCGGGTCAGAGTGGACCTGGGAACAATGGTAATTAAGGGTGGTTCCACACTCCCCAAATCCCGCAAGCTCGGGCCTCACCACTGGATATAGTTTAAGGTCATATCCAGGACCCCCATTGAGGGACTTTTACCCTCTGCAGGGAGGCAGTCGGTATATTCTAATGCCCCACCGACAGGGCCGTTTGATAATGGGGGTATGCCTGGGCAAAAAAAACCATCGACGCGTAAATAGATTAATTTCATATTTTTAGTGTTTTGTCTTTGTGGGATATATAAATTGCAGTGACATGGCTGACGAATTATTTTTCCCAAGTACATTCGAAATCCCAATAAACAGATTTTAGCTGTTTTCCAAGCAGGATATTACAATGGAGATTCTAGTGAAGATTGAAGATGTTATCCCATTAAGCAATATGCACTTACTGAATGATAAAATCCCGTCAGAGAGAGAGAGAGAGAGAGTCTGACTGCATCTCGGGAAATAGTGTTTGAATCTGTATTAACAACTATAAATCATGTAAATACTCTACTACTCTACATTCGCCTATTCAAATAAATATGCACAAATTTGAACGCTGAATGAATTCGTCAAACATGTTACTGTAATTTTATTACCTTTTGTACACAGAAATACGTCAGTTATCGAAAGAAAACAGAAATGACGGAAAACTGCAGCTATTTGTGTATAGACATATTTTTTTGTTTGTCTGTGTTTGCGTCCGTCTTTATTACCACTAAAACGACTAGCTTTTGTTTCACAGAAATACACCTTATGTGTCTAAAGGTGTATCTATGTTTTGTAAAGCAGTATCGAAAGACAATAATCAGAAAAAATCTAAATGAAGAAATAACAAACTTATTTTTACCAAAACCGTACATTTATAAAGCCTTGCATCACAACTGAATTTGAGAGTGTTTTCATCGCAAAAGCGGAAGAGACTGGCGTATAACATCAACAGTTGGTGTATTAATAAGTGCATTATTCGGTAGAAAACAAAATGGCTGAATATGTAAATAAGTTATACGTATTAGAAGATAATTTTTTTTAAAAACATTATTTTTTGCCATTTAACTTATTCTATAAAAAAAACAATTTAAAAACAATAACTACTGATAAAAAATGCATCAAACCCAACATAAATATAGAGAATACTAGCAATTTAGTCCAGCTTTGCTCGGGGCCTATGTACTGTCCATAACTTTATGTGCAGATATCTATAATATAAAGCGGAATGTCTGTGTGTGGGGGGTGCCTGGTCACGAATAGGATCCTATATAGCTGACTATTTAAAAAAAAATGATTACATACAATGATTAAAGATGTATCAGGACACAGGAATGTGCATGTTTGATCTGGCAGAGTTAATTAAAATGTTGGGGTCTGCGTTCGGGCATGTCGACAAAGTATGGAAATAAAAAATGTAAAACTGAAAAAAAAACGTTTACAGGTGTTTTTGATATAGATGTACATAAGAATAATTTGATAAGTATGTTTTAACTTAAATAGGGATAGTATAATGAAATTGTGGGGTCTGCGCTCGTGCCTGGCCTCCATAGAATGGGAATAGGCACACACTTTAATAAATACTTTTTTCTATCTATCTGGGTAAGTATACTTTAATAATTATGTTTCAGTTTGAGGAAATATGGTATAATAATGGGCTGTTCGTTCGCGCCTGACCTCCATAGAATGGAAATATGTTAACAACGTTTTTTAATATAGATCCACAGAATATTGTGATAAGTGTTTCAGTGTGAACAGGTATGGTATAATAAATTATGGCGTTTATCTATTTTATTTTTACTTTGATCATATTTTGCTTTGGCTTTGATACCCCAAAATTCGAAGCTATCTCTTTACAACCGTTCCTTTTCAGAATCTATCATACTTTCAAAAATCAGAGTCAATTTATTTTAGGATGTTTTTGAACCTAGTCAACGACGAGTACGTTTGTTAGTATATATATATATATATATATATATATATATATATATATAATTTAAAGGAGATTAGAGCAATAGTCTAAAGAGCTGGGTGTATTTCAATGTAACAGTGAAATTACTAGTTTAATTGAAATACGGGAAAGAGAAAGTGCTCGTTGTAATTTAGATATATAATAAGCTCGATAGGTAGATATCCTAGAGCTGATTCAATATTAAGTAATGTGATTGATAATTTAAAATTTGAAAAATCAAATTTTAACTCAATTAAAAATCCGTTTCATAAGAAGGAACAACAACAAAATCAATTATCTGCACGATCGTTTCGGAAAACAATGATTTTTATTGTGGTAAACATCCAGTTACGAACAATAATTACATATAGTTTTTTAATAAGCAAGGTCTCCTCGTCAGCAAATTTTGAAGGGTTTTTATTAAATTTAAAAGACACCATAAATAAACCTAGCATTAAAAGTAAGGCAGATGTACCTTTTAATTTTTCGCCTTTTGAAATCAGGAACTATGGTTAAAATACTCATATAAATGTTTGCTATAGTTTTTCACCTCTTTGAATGATGAATTTTAAATGGGAGGACGTATATATATATATATATATATATATATATATATATATATATATATATATATATATATATATATATATATATATATATATATATCAGGGACCGATGCTATAGGTAAAAATACTTTGTAAATAACATAAATTGGTTAGCCAAAATTATCTGGGCTATAAAAACTTGATCATCTATCTATCTATCTATCTATCTATCTATTTATCTATTAGTGTATCTATCTATTAGTATATATATATATGTATATATATATATATACATATATATCTATATATGTTGGTGCGTTTGACACTTTCCTGGTAATTTACATAAAAAATGTCAAGTTGACGGATGAGTTTTATAGATTTTGCAGAGGACAACTCTGTCACATTTGACTTCTTGGTAGCCAAATTTTCATTCAAAAACTGAGTAAAAATCTTGCTGCATATCTGAATACCCTTTATATAAAATTCCAAATGGTTAGACATAAAATTTACTGAATACTTCGCTAGAAACAGAAAAGGTCGAGTTTTATGAACTTTGACACTTTCGTAGCCAAAGTTTCAGCAAAAGAAAAGCTTGTCCTATATCTGAATACACTTTATATAAAATTTTTAAGGTTTAGACTAAAAATTGACTGAGCGGTTAACTTTTTAACCTCAAGTTTGAGGTATTTACATTTATTGTTTTGGGCTCAGATCAAATTCACATTTGGATCCATTTCCAAATATCTGCATATAAAATTTCAAGTGGTTAGACCCACATTTGGCATAGAAGTTTGGGTTTCAAAGGTAACCTCATTTAAATGTGACCCCTTGATCGCCAAATTTCTGACCGACAACCAATCAAAAACATCTCCCCAAATCTTAATACCGCTTATGTAAAATCTTGAGTCAGCAGAGTGAAACATTATAGAGTAGTTTTTGTATCGAAATATACACACACAAGTAGATATATAGATAATTGTTGTTTTATAGATATACTACCGAGGGGTACCCGGCGTTGCCCGGGTGTTTGGAGGTGTGTAAAGGGTTAAAATGTAAGTATGAGGATCGAACCCGAACCGTTGACGCAAAGTTGTGAAAAATATCCAGCGACTTTAACAATTGCTCCACCGCGGCATGCGTTTCAATTTATTTAATTACTTGGATTTAGCAGGTGCTCGTTTTACTGTTTTTATAAGGTCAAGTTTGACTGCGGGATAGTATTTACTGCTGAACGCCCCCCCCTCCAAGATTTTATAGGAAAAAGACTAACCCACATGCGGCGAGCGACAAATCTTGAATATTTATCTTCCTGGAATCGAGCAAATTAAATAGACAGGCGGATTTCGTTGTTAACTGTGAGATATTACGATTTATATGTGATATAAAAGGTTTAAAAAGTTGTGAGGCGAGCGACTGCTTCTCGTAAACAAGCCTTTTGTAGACACAGGAAAAGCGAACACTCACATACATTCATTTTCGCTTTTACATTTATATATATATATATATATGTATATATATATATATATATATATATATATATATATATATATATATATATATATATATATATATATATATATATATATATATACGAAGAGCTTTCCAAAACATTGTCTCGCATATTTTATTCCACGCGAATGGGTACATGGGAAGTGCAACAAGCATTTATTTGACAAGGCAGGGATTCCATCTCTCTGGTGTTTATATTGACCATGCGAGATTCTAAGAAAACAAGCTCTTGTCATGCATATGCGCAAGAACCAGAAATCCGCCATTGTTTTTTGTTTGTGTTTAATTTTTGTATATTTATTTGCTCATGTATTTATTTTTTTATTTTTATTGTATGATTTTTTATTATTTTTATTTGCTTATTTATTTTATTTTGTCATAAGGAATATAGTTTTTTTACTTATGTTTTGTTTTAGGTGTTTGGTTATTTTCCTCCTTATTATATAAAAAGAAATATCCGTGTCTAGATCTTTTTTCCAGGGGTTTTCCGAACGATTTTTTTTTAATTTTACAATTGATCAACTGTAATTACTTCAATTTTACAGTCGTATCCAAATTCCTATAGTGACTTCGAGAACCGTATTTATCTTTATAACATATTCCATTTTTTTCGGTAATGCTTTGTAGACATTTAGAATAGAAAAAGAATAAATATAAGTATATCGACTTATATATTATTAATATAAAATAATGCAATTGATAAATAAATAAAAGTAAATACAATAAACTAAAAAAAATAAAGTTATTATATAAATAAAAATAAGGAAATCAATAAAACCATTTAAAATGAATACAAAACAAATAAAAAATGTTTAACACGATATGTATGCGTATCTATGCTTATTTACATATATACAAATTAAATATTTTAACAAATAAAAGTTAAAAGAAATACTCTATAACAATCATCACATTTATGCACTTATGAAAATCTAAATTAAAAATAGATAAGATATCACTTGTAAGTATAAAATATGAAGTCCGTTTTATTAAGTGAGATCTGCTTGCTTACAAATGTCCGCGTAACGTTCAAAAACAATATATATATATATATATATATATATATATATATATATAAAAATTAATCAAAAATTGAACGACTAATTTAGAGCTTTATAGACAGACAATATAACATTATTTCGGAGTACTTTCTTCGCCGTCTACCAATTTTCAAATGGTCTGAAAGATGAAATATCGTTTCTGCTTTCGTCTTTGTTATTTAACATTCGTATTTGTATTTATAACTTCCTTTCTATCCCTCCCCTATACATTTGATCCACTTACTCTAAACGAATTTTAAAATCTCCTCCATCGATATTTTTCTTCATTCTAATTCCCTCTTAACATTTAACGCCCCCCCCGCAAAAAAAAAGTTTGTTTTTTTTACGAATAGAAACAATTAAGGCTTTTGATTTCTGTTTAAAACCATACAAAAATATCATACCATGCTTCACACTAGCCATGGTAAAATATTTTTCTCCTCCAAAATTATAAACACTTCTTACATTTTGTTGAATTGATTTTTTCTGTGCCTGGTTATATCAATAATGATCGAACCGGTTTGCAAATTGTAGCAAGGTATGCCTATATTTACATAAAGAAAACTATATTTTTTTCTCTTCGATTAGTCAAAATCAACGCCCCCGTTGAAATTAAATGATGCTAATCTTTGGTTATATTTTTACCCATAACATATATGTACACACACACACACACACACATTATATATATATATATATATATATATATATATATATATATATATATATATATATATATATATAATTTTAAGGGGATAAGAACAACAGTCTAAAGAGCAGTGTATATTTTAATGTATTAGTAAATGCATTAATACAATTAAAATAAATAAAATAAAAAAGTTGTAATGTAGATATATAATAAGATCGATAAGTATATATATCCTAGAGCAATTTTAGTATTGAGTAAGATAATTGATAATTTATAATTAAAATTAAAATGTAAAAATCAGTTACACAAAGAAGAACAAACAAAATCAATAAATTGTACGATCGTTCCTGAAACGATGTTTTTATTAAAATAGACAATAATCTTGGACCATAATTTTAACATTTAGTTTTTTGAAACAAAGTCTCCTCATCAGGAAAAAGTATTGGGTGGGTTTTTAGAACACTAAAAATAAAAATATCATTTTTTTAAGTACAGCATATGTATCTGGAAAATATTTAAAATGTAAAAGTTAATTGTTACTTACTGTAAGTAAAAGAAAATAAAAATAAAATAAAATCAGGTGAAAGGGTAAGTTTAGCAGGCGATGTTTTAAATATTTCTAATAAAAATGTATATACCTTTTAATGGTCCGCCTGTTAAAGATCGAAAGTATCATCACTAATTCAGTCATTTGTTTGTTAAATGTAGTTTATTAATGCTTGAAAATGTTATTATATAGAAAATTCAAAGAAAACGCCAATAGAATAATATTACCAATTTAAATCTATATTTGAATCCATCTTAAATATTTCAATTATAAAGCAAAATAATTATAGTAAAATAAAGAATTTTATTGTTCAAAGGGAGATAGCCACTTGGTATATATATATATATACATATATATATATATATATATATATATATATGTATATAGTAATCACCACTTATGAAAGCAAACGGGCCACTCTAGGAGAATGGGCTAAGAGTGTATAGTAGCCAATTGGACAATATAGTACTCGTTAGTAATGGCAATTCGGTAAATGTTTTAACTTATATGGTACGGCTCATCAAAAACTTAGACTTGAAGACGACCATATTGTAGTAAGCTTGTCAGCAGGAAAACTTAAAAATATTTCATAGGCGCGCAGTTTTAAAAAATAAGCTTTGTTTATGGAATATACGTTTAGGTTTAGGCGCAGATAACGATTGGGGGAGATTATTCATCGTATTTTCTGTGATACGGGTGTTTCTTGTGACAGTTTGGCGAGGGGGGCATAGAGCTCAGTCGAGCACTTGCCATGAAAATAACGATAAAGTAGAGACAAACTTGCAACATCTGCTCTGTGGGAAAGAGGTTTCAGGGAAGAGAAATGGGATCTTCTACGAGGCTAAAAATGTATTTTGAACTCTATCAAGGCAGGATTAGTCCTTTCTAAAAGATCCTGATGTGGCAACAGTACTCCGTCCTTGGACGTATCTGTCTCTTAAATTGTTAGAGAATTGCATTAGCAGTGAGATATCTACTGGATCGATGTAAGGATCCCACTAGTTTCCAGCGATATTGGCAACGGTTTTTATGTATGTGTTCCATTTCAGATCAGGAGTAATAGTCAAGCCCAGAAGTTCGTCAAAACACGAGACCTCCCCGAGACGAGAGCCATTCAATCAAATTGATGCCAGATGGTGATAAGAGCGGTGATAATGTAAAGATACAAGCTTGGTTTTAGATGCATTAAAAGTAACAAGCCACCTCTTCCCACATTGTACTACTTGCTGAAGATCAGAGGAGAGATAATCGAAGAGAACTTGGTCGTGTACAGTCTTAGATGTGTTTCCATAGATAGTATTGTCATCAGCAAAAATGTCTACGAATTATGTAAGGATGTGATCTTGAAAATCATTAATGTAGATCAGGATAAGAGTTGGACCCAGGGTGGACCCCTGAGGGACCCCAACATTAATACTTTGAGCTTCTAATTCCTGCCCATCAACGACTACTCATATATATATATATATATATATATATATATATATATATATATATATATATATATATATATATATATATATATACTTGTTTAGTGTTTTTTGGTGAAAGCATTCCAACAAAGTGTTCGATTACAAAGAAAAGCTTTTTCGATATAAGAACTTAATGTTTATTTATTTAATAGTTCAGAAAAACGTTGGTACTGTCTATTTCAAGCCGACCATTAAGGGGACCAGTTAATGGTAAAACGTAAATGATGTTAGGCTTCCGTCAGCCATGTTGTTTCTCTCTGAGGAAAAATGCGGCCCTGATTTTTTTTTTCCTCAGACAGAAACACCATGGCTGACGGGAGCCTAACATCATTTACGTTTCACCATTAACTGGTCCCCTTTATGTTGGGCTTGAAACCGACGGTACCAATGTTTTCTGAACTAATGTTCTATTAAATAAATAAATAAACACACACACACACACACATATATATATATATATATATATATATATATATATATATATATATGTGTGTGTGGGGTGAGTGTGTGTGCGTGTGTGTGTTTGCGTATTTAATAATATTATTGAAATAATAATAATTAGGTACAAACGTGTATACTTTCGTGTATATGTATGGCAATATGTGTTTGCGAGTGCGCATATATTTGCATTCCCCTGCACATATGCGTATATGTGTGTACGCCTGCATTCGTGTGTGCATATGCATGTATGCATATGTATCCATATAAAAAGTTTTGTGTATGTAAATTTATTTTATAAATCTTATACATTCCATCACTCAAAAGTATGCCTCTGAATTCAAAGCATTTAATATATAAATAAATCAGCTGCTAGTGAACAATGCATTCTAAAGTGATTTTACTGAAGGCGTCGTTTGCTTAATTCTATAGGGGATAACATATTTACCGTCATCCTTTCGACATTTTTTTAATCCAGGAAAAATGTCTAGATGATTTTTTTTTTGTCGAGGAAAATTTATATTTTCCAGATACGTACGTCGCTAAATTAACATCATTCAACAAAACACGTGCAACGAGAATTATAGCCTATATAGGAGACGCAATTTTTCTCCCTCTTGACGAAACTACCTTCGATTGATAACAATAAATTTGCATGTGCTATCAGTTGTGTTCAGCCTAAAGTAGTTCCCTGAAGAAAAACTACTATATTTACGCCATTAGTCATTACACTATCTTGCTATCGACCATAATTACATAGACATTGTTTTGTAATAGTAAAACATTACATTTAGTCTGAGGAGAGCTATGACCATGTTCATCCTTACCTATAGAGGAAGCAGCAAAAATTCAGCCTCACTTTACCGACTACTCTTACGAAACAATTCTACGCCGAGTTCTTTTATACATTTTCCTACATTTCCTGGGTGTTAACCGTCATTTACTGACTACAGATTCCCTACACAAACGCATAATATTTCCCCTTATGTCCGACACAAATATTGATTTCACTTTATTTTTAATATACGCCGCCGATGACTTATTCCATCCGTTATTCCACCAAATAAACAGCTATCAACTATTACACGTACCACCATTTTCGGTACGTGCACAAAAATCTGACGTTTATTCATATTTCACGGATTTGTTCCGCTTAGAAACTCTGAATTTCTATTATGTCTATTTGAATATATTACAGTCACACAATATATATCATGCCCGGCTTGTGTATAGTCTCTCAGAGGGAGGGATAGTTACAGATAGAGAAATACTTGGTTTAATAAAAATAAAATGAAAAATAAAGAATAAGCGAACGTAATAACACTGTTTACATATTATAACAAAAAACAACGAACATGATGGAAAAAAACGAACGTAATCCAAAATAAATAATTAGCAAACGATGTTAAAACTTTATTAAAAATCGGAAAACAGATAAAACAGCGAACGTGATGGAAATAAAAAAGAACGAACGAACAAATGGCATAAATACCCGTCTCAATTAAATTAATGTAAAAAAACATTAACATTTTATTCTTATCCATATAGCTTAATATATAAATATGTATGAAAATAAAAATATTATATATAATCACTTACTAATTTTTAGGTCAATGATTAAATCTCCATTAAATTAAGTAATGATAATTTTAATATTAAATGTAATATAAAATATTACACAGGGTAGGCATCTTTCATGTTGTTTTGTATTGACTAATTAAAACTATCATAGTAATAAAAATAAAAGTGGTATTAATTTGTGTTATATTTATTTGTAACCACTTAATTATCATTACATGATAATTTAAGGAGTTTCTAAATAGAGACGAACATTTTTATATAAAAGATGATAAGCTGATAAAGATAGAAATATAATAATTGTTTTATTTTATATACTAATTAAAGAAACCAAATATATTTAAATAATGATAGCAAGTATGTTGACAAGAGATAAATAGATTTATATTTTAAATGAGCCATGGAGGTAAGCGTTATTGCATAACACACACAATGTAGTTTTTATATAAACAGTAATGAATTAGAACATAGAATGATGTTCTATGAGAAGATATAGATTAAAAATCAAATCTCAAATTAGGATCAGGTATAGTAGTTAATTTAAATATCCATTCTGGATTGATCGCAATGTGTTAATATGCTAAACATTAGATTCTTTGGAATATTCGATTCTTTGGAATATTCGATTTCCTTTGGAAATGTTAAGTTTGTAATAATCATAATAGAAGAAAAGTCTTTATAGAAGGAAATTTTCAAGTATGGACCAAAATATCTAATGTCTACCTTGAAACAAGTGATTGTGAAAAGATTAATGTGTTGAATAAAAATATAAGCCAAATGTCTTGTTAAAATGAATGTAAAAACACTCGTTATAATAATTATTTTATTTTATTTAATTCGATATTAAGAACAAATGAACAATAAATTAATTTAGACCATCGATTAAACTCATAAATATATGATAGTTTATATTGAACTGGTTAAAATACTAACATTTTGTGTTCAAAGTCTAATTATTTTGTAAGATAAACTAAATTAATCAATCAATAATATCCAAGACATTAGGATTGTATAAAGATTACTTCTAAGAAAATTAGAGGGCGAAAATGCTAGTGCCATAAAAGAATGGATGGTAAATATATCTTATTTTTTTATCAAAGGGGATAACTCTGCTATACTAAAAATTAAATGCATTTTTAACCTTTATTTGATTAGGTAAACAATTGTCGTATTGAATTATAAATTTCGACTAAATAAAATTATAGGTTTAGAATTAAGTCACATCAAGAATTATAATTTATGTAGTAATTAATTTGATTATAACACTAAAGAGAGCTTACTCATATATAGTTTTTTTATTCAGATTAATAAATCATTTTATATAATCGTAAATTGGAAAAATGTTGTTGTATTTTTAGTTTCGTATATATAAACATATGTAATAAACTATAATTATTGATATTGTTTGGGTAAATATAGATGCATTACTTTATAAAGAATAAATTAAATAATTACTAAATAGAACATTTCTGGCGGATTATACCTGAATTAATAGAATGTTATGTTACGAATAGATGGCTTTTACTGACTTTATTTGTGAATTCAAAATGGTGTAATGTAAACATCTTATGGGGTATTTACAGCTTCACATCTAACTTCTGGATTTTTAATTATGCCAATAGGAACTTTATCTGCTTTGGATGAATTGATTGTTGTTAGTTTTTCCTATGAGTGAAGGGCTAAACAGATTCATTGATTGATATAAAAATTAAGTGATTGATTTAGTGTTACGAAACAGATACTAGCAAGAATATAAAATATCAATTGAATTAAGGAATAACAATTGTAAGAAGGTCAACATAAACTACTGTGGAATATACACTTTTGTCATTCATTTTATATATATATATATATATATATATATATATATATATATATATATATATATATATATATATATATATATATATTAGCAGCGCTTGCTGTGACTTAGTTTGCTTTAAAAGAGAATATACATGCTTCGTATATACTTAATATCTGTACTGTTTGGATAAATAATATTTTGAATGTTCCAGTTTATATGCAGATGTAAGGATTTTTTGTTTGCCGACTGTGGAACACGCATTATATTTTTCACTAATTACTCCTGTAAGAAGTATTAAGTGTAATTTCGGTATAGTTAATGAGAATAAAGAAGAGACTTTAAAAATGGGTAAGATAAGTTAAAAAAATGGAATACTTTGATGAACAGTTGGTGTTTTGCAAGTTAAAAATTGCACGGCGGTGGCAATTAAAAGTAAATAAAACGCATAAATATATGTAAAATTTACGAACCAGTCACGGAATAAGGATGGAATATTGAAAACAATATCATTTATATTGAGAGAATATTTTTTAATCAAGCAAATCAAATTTTCCAGTGAAGTAAAGCGTAGTGGTTTTGTTCGGCATGGTGAAATTCTGATTTATTAAATAAATGGGAGATAACGCGCATAGAAGTGTCACAACCCTTACGTACAATAGTTATGAAGTAACAAAAGATAAACACATTTTGTATTGTAAAATAACTTATGAAGTTAGTTTAGTATATTTTGGCCTATTCGCACCGAGATCATGCAGCATTTTCTGTATCTGAACATGCATTACTTTCATATTATTAAATCTGTTATTTTTTGCTCATATCCGAGGAAAATACTCCTAAATATAGTAAACAATAATATAAGTAAATTGTTTTTTTAATGTATGTTTATATTCCTAATATCAATAAATTTTTAATACGCCTTTGTACCTTAGTGTGGCAAATAAATATACTTAAACGGCTATATTTATTTAAAAATAAAGTATATATGATACATTCATAACTAAAAAGAAACTACTATAAAAACACATTTACTGATAATTTGCATTCATGCATTTCTGTGGGAACAAAATAGGGGACTCCTCTCTGTAGGAACGTGCGCAATTGAGACTGAACGTATTACCGTTCTTAGCCAATTTTCGATATTTGTCGTCCGAAGTGTCGGGCTTAAAGACAATAGCAATTTCATGAAAATCCATCCAGTCTGTCGCATGTTTAAGGCAGAAATACAAACACACATGCGTACATATACTTTTTTAACAGTCAGGCGAAATTTATATTATAGATTATTCGCTTGTATTTCGACTTTGAGGTGAAATATTAGCCGTATATTTTTAAACATACACTTCAACTGCAAGTTTATTTAGATAAGAGACAATGTCAATTTTCACTGTTACATTTTTTTCACCTTTACTTTTTCCCCAAACAAGAATGTTTCACATTCTATTCGAATTAATCAATAAAAAAAATCGTGCAACAAATGGAAATTAGCACTGCGTTGATCCAAAGAGAATTATGCAGATAAGTAAAGAATTTTGATTAATTCTCACAAAAGTTACTAAAATTCAAACTTATGCTTTTATCACTGACCAACAACATATGCTAACACAGTGATAATATCACCAACTTGTGAACATACAGACGCATTTTATTGAAGTAGAATCTGAACTGAGAAAGGCTGCGCAGAATATAAAATGATCATCCGCAAGTACCGATCGACGTGATGGCAAAAATACAGTCTAGCATGATCAATTATGCTGTCATCAATATGACGTGCTGAAAATATTTAATATATTTGATTGTAAATAATGTAATTACTTTATAAATCATAGATTTAGTTAATGTCACATTGAATGAATACAATTCAAAATAAACCTACGACTTTGTGTACATGAGTATAACGACGGCTGAAGGCATTAGATCAACTAACTTAACGTAGATATAGAAACCTACTATTAGTTGTTCAGCAAGCTCCCTTAAAATTGCACGGCTGCTGTCTTTAGCGACGTTCATAACTTTTTATGACTTATATCCATTTAAACATTTAAAGTAATAATATTAAGCATTTTTTTATAAAATATTTTCATAATAATGTTTTCGACTTAATATTCTATAAATAAATAGAATGGGCATCAATCGTTGTTTTATTAAAGACCCCATAATTTTAAGTTTTAAGAACACTAATCTCATTTTTAGTTATTAGAGATATGAATATAAGTTAAATATAACTGTTAGAAACTAATATAAATATCAAATACTTTATTTATTTACAAGAATTGTGAGCAAAACATACGAATTTACAAAAACGTAATGAACAAGTTAAATTCTGTAAATTCGCTGTATCTACAGGAAAATATAATCTGCGAAACTACATTTAAAAATATATATCGTCAAAATAATTTACATACTTTTTTCGGAGCGATGCGTGAACAGTCGATAAATTAATTTGTAAACTTAGTATTGAGTTACACTTTTCTAGACGTTGATGAAACAATACCTAGTTCAAGATATTTAAAATGCGGTTATAAATTATTAGGAATTCCGCATTTTATAACTGATGGAACGAAATGGTGCATAGTAAGATTGCAAATAATACGAACTAGGAAAACCTTTGGAAAATCCACGGTATCTAAAAACATCGTCACATTAGCAAACAGTAGAATGTCTTTCAATAGAATACACCCGATATTTGTTCCGCTCAGACCGTGAATTAAAAAAAAGATAAATTTTTATAGACAAATATAAATACCTACTTGAGATATATTATTACAAGAAATAGAACTATAGTGAAAATCACTTTTTCTAGAATAAATGAGGATAATATCGATTATTTTATCAAGTTATAAGCACTGTATGAAAAATTAGAGATTTCAAAATATAATGTTATGATTATGTTAGTTTAAATGTTTCTTATTCGAAGCGACAAAACAAAACGAAGCGGTTGGAGACACTCATGTCCAAATGACTACCATCGGAAATACTTACATATATTGCTCTGCAAGGACCCCTGGCGCAGTGGATAAAGTACTTGATAAATTCAGTTATAGGGTAGACTATTCTGGAAGTAAAAAATCGATCCTCAGTGCAGATAACACAATTGCCAAATACTTAGGAATTCTTCTCGGTTATAGTAAGTATTATAACAATATCTTAAATGGATTTTTTCAGTTATGTATCCATTTATATACCTAAGGGTTCGCCAATTTCCTGGTTACTCGCTAAATACTATTGCTTAAAATTATTATTGGATTTTTTATTGGAAATTAACGGTTTGTGATTCACTTGCTAAACTTTTCCTTACAATAAAGGAATTCTCCAATTTTGAAGTCGAGGTATTTCAACTATTTTTGAAAAAAATGGGGGGGGGAGAAATATCACAGATATCATTCGATTTTAAGTATACTTATCAAATAGTAATATTAATAAATGCGCCGCCTAGCGGCCAATTTTTTCATATGGAACAGACAATTTCCATTAAAACTTAGTCGAAAAAGTCTCGAGAAAATGTAGTCGAGTTGCTCCATTATTATCCACGTTGAATTTCCTAACTGAAATCTGGTAAGCATTTTAAAATATTTAATAATGTCTGTTTTTCTTTGAGTTATGTAATAATTTATTTACCCAATTGTTTTTATTTTTGCACTTGCCTCCGGTCAGCTCCCTAACGAATACTATTGTTTAAATACATTCTTAGAATTTATTTTTGTCAATTTTCGACTTTTGATTCACTTGTGAACTGTGTCCTAAAATTAAACGCGTTCTCCAATTTCCAATGCTACCGCTCTCCCCATTCCCTTTGCAATAGATAAAAAACTGCCAACGCCGTATTATATTTAAGTATACTTTTTGAATAGTCATACTAATAAATGCGCTGCGTAACGTCGAATTTTAGCAAAAGTGCCGGACAATTTCAAGTCATATCCTCTCGGGACTTACTGTAAATATTCAGCCTAGGTGCTCCAGAATTACACATGTACAATATTCAGAATGGGTTTCTTTATTTACTTCATTTAGTGAGAGTGAGTACTTTCACTTAAACATGTCAATTGCACATATTAAGAGAATATGTACTATTTTTTAGAGTTTTTTAATGGAGAGTTAACAATAAATAGGGGATGTGTTGTAAGCAGATCTTGTAACTCTCGCTTATCTTATTTGTCTCTCAGTCCTCGTTTTGAAAGAGTGTTTTTTGACAAAGGGAGAAGAAAAGACAGCATTTTTGCTGAGCAATAGCCTGGGATGTCGGAAAGTTTCTGTTTCTATTTCTGTTCTTTAATCATGTCACTAATAAGGGTGTTGGATGTAAACGTCTTATCTTGGCTGACATTCTCCGCCTGATAGTCAGGTACACGTACGTTTGACAAAGGAGGGGTGTACTATCAGCAAGTACAAAGGACTGGGGTTGCTGTATTTGAATTTGGTGAATGGATTCTGGACAATGAAATAGGTTCGAGTGGAGCTTCTCAGTGCCATATTAATCGGTAATTGCTACTACTTTACCTTATTATGGGCTACAAACAATATTTCTTCACTTCCACTTTATTTATCTCATCTGCCCTGCTAAAACCAGTCCGTCGACCTATCACACCACTGCGTTTATATATGCTCTATAACACACACACATCATCGGAATTATATTATTTAAGAGCAAATTTGACCACATACTGTCTGTTCATCCTTCGGTTAACATTCATGTCTATGGATAATTCATGTTTTCAATGGTTAGTCAACTCAAACATGACAGATGATGAGGGGAAGTTCTGTCACGATTTCCCTATTGCTTATGCCCTAATTCTTTTACGAACCCACCCATGTGCCTGACACTGATAATCAATATACAAGTCGCCTAGCCTTTTATCTCACAACTTGGCCTGAGCTATGTTCATCTTCCGTTCTATCCTCACTGGGATCTTCAAACCACTAGGTTGTCGCTGATATAATAAAAACAACATGCAATGTCCTCACACGTACCTCTCTATCGTAAAGTAGATTGATACTCTATGACTGACTAGGATAGCTTTCATACATTAATATCAGATATAAGTTTAATTGTTTTGTTTAAAAAAAAGTGGTCTTCATAGTATAAGACCTGGCGGAATAATAAATTGTAGGTGTAGACCGCATCATACCTCCAGGAAATTCCAGCAAAAATCTAACAGCTAACCGAGGTTATCTCCAGACACTATTCTCATTGACTACAACGCAATAAATATACTGAGATTAAACCGTTTTCAGGACTGACAGAAACCACTGTAAAAAGAACGCGGGATAATTTTATGCTAACGTCGTTAAGTCAAAAGTAGCTAATCTACGGATTGATTCTCCCCAAATAAAGCAAATAACATTCAGGGTCATAAATAGAAGCGTGTGCTCTATTCCAAGTATCATCAATGGACCTGAAATAGTGTCATCAGCATCAAAGCTAAACTCTTTGCCACAAACTTGGAATCTAATTCTACACTATACAGTAAATGCATTTTCCTGTGTCTAAAACCACGCTATGCGACATACAAATATCATTGCGTGATGTTGACAAGCTTATCTAAAACGTCGATTCCATAAAAGCAATGTACCCTGGCAGCAGTGTTTTTATAGTGCTAAAAACTTCAAATAAACTAGTTATTTTACTTGCAAAGCATTTAAGCTTATTTTAAGAAGTAACAACCTGACAAACCTGATCATTATAGCCCGCATTTGAAATTGAGACGATCGCCTATCTTGCTCTCAGACTAATTAGTTCTCTGCTCCTCATGAGAAAGTGACAGGTGTCTGTGTAGCAAAATATAATAGTCAAAAATCAGGAAAAGAGATAGAAAACCACCAGTTTTGCCCTGCACCGCCTACCTCTAGAAGAGGGGATTTTTTGGCTGTAATGACCGCAGAGAAATAAAAAGAAGGAGACAGAAAAAAGGGCAGAAGAAAACTCGCTTCTCGCAGATTCGGGGTTCGTCACAAAGAACAATCAAACCGCCAGAACCACCTACGCACAATCTGCAAAACACTCTCTGACTTCGTCCCAACGTCCTGCCTTTATATCGACCGGGAATTATATATTTGCATAATCGCGCGAGAGCACACGCGGTTCTGCGAGAATTGCATGGACTAAACGCAAATAAAAACCGATGTGAATTATATGGCTCAAAATTCTCTCCGTCGTCCTGCATCATACTCTCTGTCCTTTCAGAAATATCGTACCGTCTTCCTCTTCCTCTTCCTCCAATGTAACAACATAATAGCGAGGGCGCAGATCCCTAAAATGGCGAAGCACCCTGTCCACCAAAATCGATTGAAAGCTGATTACCTTCGTCACCTCACCCTTTCCGAACCCCGTGCTACATCGATTTCGCGGTCTTTTTACCCACACGCGATCTCCAACCTGGTAAGTGCTGTTATTGGGACCTGGGGACGCAGTTGCGAGATTGATCTCCTTTACTCGAACTTAGTGTCGATAAATCCTGTTGGCAGACGCAGTGAAAGGAGGTACCTCGTCTCTGGGTGTGCTCTTATATCAGTAGATAGCTTTCTGTATGGGACACCGACATATTGCCACTATTACACTATTATTATTGTTTCACTGTACAATAATATCTCCCCGCTACGCCATCCCCGGCTGGAGCGTATGCACAACGGAATTGCAAGTGAACTCCTCATTTATGTACAAATGATTAGAACACGTTGCTGCAGAAAGCTGTGTCATTGTCTAAAATGATTTCATGCGGCGAGTCAATTTCGTGAGTCTGTCTAGGCAATCTCCTTTGAACCCCGCCAACCTAACCAACTGCCTGATTTTATTGGCGTAAACATCAACACGTTCGCCAGCCTATCTGGCCATAGTTATTTTTCTGTATGCTGCGAACGGGTGCTTGATAAATGTCTCCTTTATTCGGGCCTCAATCTGGTCTATTTATTTTTATTACCCTACTCGATTTCCATGTATAGTGCCAGTGCATTAGGATCCAGATATAAAGGTAGCAGACTCGCTATATCATCAACCTACTGAAGTTGTGCGACAAGTCTCACTTTTTTTCAGTTACGCTACAACATCTCCCTCGCCAGAGAACGGATTGATGATACCACTGCTTAGCGCACCTTCGCCATAATCGAGCCGAAATAGCTTGTAGCAAAATGTAGTTGGCAAAAATCAGGAAAAAAGATAGGTAATGCACCGCCCACGTCTAGAAGAGATGGGATTTCTTGGGTGTAATGACCGTAGGGAAAGATGAAGAAGGAGATAGAAAAATGCAGAAGAAAACTCGCTTATCGCAGATTCTTGGTTCGTTGCAAAGAATAATCCAACCGCCAGAACCATCTACGCACAATCTCCAAAATACTCTTTGAGTACTTCCCAGCGCCCTGACCTTACAGCGACCGGGAATTATATATTTGCATAATCGCGAGAGAACACAAACCGTTGCCAGATTAGAAACTACTAAGACGCTACTTTTACTGAACACAATGGTTGTCGTACTTCTCGGTGCGTTTAATGCAAGGACAGCTACAATCGATAAAGCGTTTATGAGAATTAGAAAAGCGCTATTATTTTGATGGGGTTCTACATTTGAATGCCGAACATTTTTTGTTGGAGTTTTAATTATTTCTAAGGCAGGTTAAAAATGATGTCAGTGTAACTATATTCGCATTATATGGCAATGGTTCATTCCATGGGTGCAGGACTATAAAATAGACATACTAGAAATTTTGAAGGAATTTGAAGTCTTACTTTGTGTAGACAATGTATGGCGAGCCAGTAGATGTCGTGTCCAATTCTCAAATGACACTGGGTCTGCGTGATAGTGTTACATGATAAGGGACCTCCCCTTTTCATGTAAGTAAAAAAATAGGGAATTAGTTAAATGTAAATATGAAATAGGATTGTCAAGGATTCGAACTTGCGACGCTAGACTTGGAATTGAGAATTTCAATCATAAGTTTAAATAAACACAGAATGTTATTATAAATAGACTGTTTAGTAAAGTGTTGATTCTGTTAAAATATTTAATAAATACACATTTGGCTGCAAACTATTCACATTCTTAGAAATAATGCATAATAAATATGGGTTACAGAATTAGACAAGTAGGTTAAATGCCTTTGTAAAACAACAAAGAGAATGGGGAATGGTCTGGTCGTCAGAAATGGTTTCAAAAACGTGCAAATCGCGCATGTTGATAATACGTAAGTTATGGTCACGTTGCCCAGACATACATGTGATTTTTCAATATAGGAAAGAGTTTGATGTTAGTTAAGGAGATCAGATCAGTCAGATCAGAGAAGCAAGGGGAGATCAGACCGATTCTCCGTTAGAGTTTAGGTCCCCTCTTGAAGCGGGAGGGTTTAGAGATAACCTTGTAACAACTTTGAATTTCTGAAATATAAAATCATTTCCGACCGGTCGAAGAATAAATGGTCATCATGTTTTTTTTATAACTGCCGTCTTTCTGTGTTCATCATTACAACGAAAAAGGTAACGTGTTTATATTTATGTACAACTGTCAACGTAAATGTCAAACGCAATATGTATCGGTCTACGTATCAAGATATTCACAAATCTCCTCTCATTGAATTACAGGCTAGGCTCTCTTGTAGTACTATGCACACTGTCTATTATATATATATATATATATATATATATATATATATATATATATATATATATATATATATAGAACTTTGTTTCTCTTTATATATATCCTATTTATGTTTCCAATATGTTCCACGAACATGAACAGCCTAAGACAATGTGAACACTCACAAGGAATATATATATATATATATATATATATATATATATATATATATATATATATATATATATATATCATTGAACATCCAGCGACATAATCAACACATGAACACACTACGCATCTCTCTAATACGAACAGTCAACACCAAAGAATAATACATACGCCATCTTAATAATAACACCCATTACATAACACTGTGATGGGAAATCCGGTTGGTACTGATTTTCATTAGTTGGCACCCCAGCGGTGAATAAAAACGTCGGACTTTTGCGTATGACCGGTATTCTTTCATTTACTTGGTGAAAGAGATTTCGTGCTGTTCCTCTCATTTACGAGAATTGAGGACAGAAAGAAAGAGTCATCGAGGACTGAAAACAGAACATTTTGATTCAAATTGTTAATGAAATGTAGATGGTTTACACACTGCAGGTGAGTAACTCGAAGCGCAGTGACAAAGTTTCTCTGCTAATGAAGAACTTTATAATACTAACCTGCGTTACTGAACTGGAGTGTACTTTTCATTCTGAATGACTTATCTAGAGATCACTCTTCGGGAGCTAATTCGAGTTTTCTAACAATAAGACAAGGACATGCATTTGCCTGCCCTTCGCTTTATGATATGCCGTCCTTAATTATGATACATACCTGATTGCCTATTAGACTGAAATGACCAGTCTTTCAGCCTCTCAACGGAGATTTCTGAGTCTTTAAGAGACTTCAATTTTCTGTTCCGTGCACAGAACCCAAGTTATTTACCGAATAAATATCGAACAGACAATTGCGGTTGACATAAACTGACTGGATACGTAAACTACTTTATCATCATGACCAAAAGAATAATTACTATCTGACCAAAACAGAAAATATGGTTCAGTAAAATATAAGTGCTCTTGATCATAATACTTTTTAGAAATCAAGGTTATAAAAGATAATGAATTGATTTTATCTGTAGATATAGCCTTGCTTACAAGTAAAGCCCTTCGAATTAAACACTCATTGATAAATATCGCGACGGATGCTGATGCATCAAACGAAATTTTTACACGCACTGACGACTCTTGCTACATCACATTAAAGACAAAAGACCGTGATCTCATTAGCCTACAAACACGTTCCTTGATTAATATGAAATGCCTTTTTGAACACATTAAGTTCAACGGCTAAGATGCGAAAAACGAGGCGTGCAAGCGACAGGTAACTTATCGTAAACACTTACATGTAATTGTTTAGACGTCTAATTGTAGCGCCAAAAAGAAGAGATTTTATCGACCTGATATGCTTTCCTATTCTCACATTTCCTTGGGCACTAGCCACGCCTGATGGAGGTTTTAGAAACACTCACAAAGTCTCTCCGACGAAAACCATAAAGAAGAATGACCACGTGCAGACTATCTTTACGATAAACAGGGATTGGGGAAAAGTCGTGGCACGAGAAATTAACAACATTATTTTGGTTGATTTTCTAATTAAAGAGTGTCGTACTGAGAAAGATCTGCAAAATTTGGTTACCTAAACAAAGTTCTCTTTATAAGCTGTAAGAAGAGAGGATTTACTTTCTTAGCTGGAAGATGTCGAATGTACATGACACTTACTCTGTCCTAGAGGAATCTTACTAGTTTCTACCGTTGCACGCAAGTCATGTTACTGCACCTAATTATGAAGCTGTTTTTTATTACATTTTCACCCAAACAAGACACATTGCAACTTTGATGTAGGGGGTTTCTATCAGGGGCATAAGCTACTGAGGCACTATGTAGGGGTTTTGGGCAGCAAGATGTCGTTTCACGTTACACTTGAACTTCTGCATGTCAGTACAGTTGGGGAAGCAGGAACCCGGAAGGGAATTCCAAAGTCTAGCGGTTCTGGGGAAGAAACTACTTACATCTAGGGATGTCAACTGGAAAGGGGCGGGATTTAGCTGCTTGTCGGGTTTGTAGGTGGTATTTACGTCGACGCGGATACAAGTGCTTGCAGTTCGTCGGATATTCACCGTTAAAGTACCTGTAGAACAGGCAGAGGGGTGCTACATTTTGTTGATGGGACAGAGGCTGAAGCTTATATGACAGTTCAGGACATATCAGGTTGGTGACTCTCTTTTGAACCTTTTCTAGGAGTGAGCAAATGTCCCAGCCCAACTATGACAACAACACTCCATACATAGAGGTGCAGGATACTTTCGGGCGTTAGTAGCTTTCTAGCACGGTAGAGAGAACCTACCTTTTTCGCAGCGGTATTGCCAATGCTCTCAATGTAACTGTCCCAACGCATGTTTCCTGTACACATTAGACCGAGGAGTTTAAAAGACGTAGTTTCAGATAAAGGGTCTTTGGCGATTGCTATTGGTGGTAGAGAAGGTTTCTTGTAGTTATTGAAAGAAACAGGTGTAGTCTTGGCAGCATTGAATGTGACAATCCATTGTGTCCCCATTCCACTACAGATTGGAGGCCATCCTTTAGTGTTTCTGTCATTTCTTTAGATATGTGTTCATTTGTTTTCCTGTCGTGCCTGTTATAGAGCGTGGTGCCATCAACATGTATACCCATCTCACAGACAATTTTGTCAGGGAAGTCATTTATGACTATTAGGAATAATAGAGGTCCAAGGATAGACATCTGAGGCACTCCCGCATTTAAATCATATTGTTTAGATCTGCGACTATCTAGGACAACCTGGGGTTTTCTCTTCTCTAAGCAGGATTTAATTATGGTAAGTATTCTTCCAATGATACCGTATGATCTGATCTTCTGAGAAGACGCTCATGCCATACCCTGTCAAAAGCCTTAGATATATCTAGAGCTACCGCTCTACCCCCTGCTTTATCCAGTGAATGGGATATACGCTCAGAGAGTACAGATAGGATGTCTGCTTGCCTTAAACCTTATTGTTGGTCGGTCAGAGGTTAGCATCTGTAAGGTGATAGACTATAACTTGGTTAATTATGGATTCAAATATTTTGGTGAAAAGTAGTAGGAGGATAATGGGACGGTAATTTACTGAGTCAGTTTTTTTCGCCAAAAATCTTTGAAAACTGGTATCACTAAAGCGGTTTTCCAGCAGGCAGGAACGCAAGATTCATTTGCATTTGTTGTAAAGTTTGGAGAGAACTGGAGCTACTTCCGCGGAGCACTTTTTTAATAGTACATCCGGGATGAGATAAGGTTCGCACGCTTTTGAAGTTTCACGATTTTTTTTATGATAGCATGCACCTGAGAAGGGTGATTGTAAGATCATCTAGCTTTAATTACACATACGTCTTCTCCAGTGTGTAAAATTCCCTTTGTAACAGAGAATGGTTGTGACTCTGTGGATTATTTTGCGACAAAATAAAAAAGTTGACGCTCTTCATACATATATCAAAACAAGACGTTTAACACACATTTTAAAATATGGGAAACTGCAGAGAAATTGCACCATGGGAAATGTATTTGGCCTAATGAAGTAAAATGAATACGGGAACGTGTAATAACCCACCACCCAGGTATAACAGTGGGGATCTCACCGAAAGCCTTCGGTAGTGGGGGATATAGACTACCAGGATGAGGATATATGAACTGTGTTGTCGAGGTGGAAGAATACTAAGAATATCCAATTGGCTGTGACACATTTCAAGTTGATAAATAGTTCATTATATAAATACCCTTAACATACTTTTAAAATTGTGTTCAGCAGTTGAAAGCAGCACATAGCCTTGCGGGCGGAGGTGATACGACAATGTGTAAAGGTACTCAAATGAAGAGTTTGTATAAGAACCAGTTTTTTTTTGTATATTTTATTTGGGATTCAGTTGATAAAGTATTTTGTAAAAACAGTTTAAGCACACAATTTACCTATTTTTAATAACTAATATTTTTCTGGCTATGGTTGAATTCTAAAGAGATAACTTTTACTAAACATGTAAGTGAGCCTACGGCTTCTTAATGAAGAGGTCGTTTAGAAACATTGGCAATTTTAAATGCAATGATCTGTAGCACTCCGTTTTTATAATGCCATGCCAACGATTTAGGTGTTCTGGGCCATAAAATATAAAACTTAGTAAAAATTCGGCTACAATATTTTCACGATATAAACTCAGTAGATAACACCAAATTGCTGCAGTCATAAATAACCAATATGAAATAAAAATGAAAATCGAACCTTTTTCCCCACACAAATTTAAGCCAGAAATTCTCTTTATTTAATTGTATAATTACATAAACGTATTAGAAAATATATGTAATACATTACATTTTTACATTTTAGAAACATCTTCATAAATGTACTTTGTATAACCCCATATTCGTGTTGTATATTATAAGTGGATAAGTAATATTTTATAGTAGCGTTTCTTTTTTATCCATTTTTTTAATGGAACCACTTATTTATAAGCATATTTCTCTCTTTAAAAATACTACTCTGTCACTCCTATTTCTTGCTTTCAATTAAGTTTATTATCACTCTTATTTAAAGACTAGCGGGGGTACTCGGCGTTGCCCGGGTGATTGTAGCTGTCTGTGTAGGGGGAGTAAGAGGAACATAAGGGAAACTTAACTCCGTTTAAATATTAAAAAAACGATGTTAAAGTTCTTAAAAAAACAAAAAAAAACAGCGATATTAAACATGGGAAAAATAATTTGTATGTGTAAAAGAAAAAGAAGATTGGCTGTGGCAGGTAAGCTCGAACACGGAGCCTTAAAACAAAATAGGCTGACAACGTACACCTGCGCTACGGCGTCTTGAGCAATACATAATGTTTAATTAGAATAATAAAAAAACGAATGAGTTCAAATTGAGCTCAAACATCATGCTATTCCGCAGTTAACAATTTCTGCGAGACAGTTTTTAAGTGCGCGTTTAATGAGGTCAACTCCACTTAATTTTACTCTAGGATAGTTCTTTTAAGGGTTTTTTTTACACAAAGTTGTCTCTCCCCGTTATTTAGTCGAGTGTCCAAATGAAATCAATTGTCTGATACGACGGTAAAACCGACATTTACCAAACGTTCATTACTTTCGGAAATTTCCCAGTTCGGAGGCCGAGAACAGTGTGTATTTTTTTGCTCCCCCACCGAACAAATTAGGCACATGGCAGATTTTAATGTGAGGAGTTAAGGGGAAATTGGGACCAACCCCCCGGGAAGTAGGGGAGCTGGATAGTAACAATTGGTATGAAAGGTTTCCCCTACATTGACCAATGTCTTATATGTTGGGTTGGTATTTATTTGCTCCCCCACCGAACAAATTAGGCACACAGCCGATTTTTAATGTGAGGAGTGAAGGGGAAGTTGGGACCAACTCCCCAGGGAGTAGGGGTGCTGGATAGTGACAATTGGTATGAAGGGTTGACCCTACATTGACCAAGGTCTTATATGTTGGGTTGGTAATTCTTTGCTCCCCCACCGAGAAAATTAGGCACATGGCCGATTTTTAATGTGAGTAGTGAATGGGAAATGGGGACCAACTCCCCAGGGAGTAGGGAAGCTAGATAGTGACAATTGGTATGAAGGGGTGATCCTACATTGACCAAGGTCTTATATGTGGGGCTGCCCCCCCCACATATGGGCTTTGCTTGCAGTATCTGCCGGAACAGATGCTATACTTTGCCCTTTTCACCCGAGCCACAGAGGGCCGGGAAAAGTGGATATTTTGCCTTTCGGCCCCGGCACGAGGCAAGTAGGGGGAAGTGAGGAAAAACGTGGGTCCTTGCTAGTCTACACTTACAAGAAAACAAGTGCTTTATTAGAAAACCTACACTAGAATCACTATCATTCTAAACCACCGCCTACATTCTTAGCAGGGCCTACTTAAAAACAACTCCCAGGCTTACGGGATGGCGGGCGACATTCGTTTTGTATTAAATAGAGAAGAATACATATTTACAAAACAAAACAAAAATTCATGTACACACAACAATATGAGAGTGAGATGAAAATGAGTGGGTCAAACTAGAAATCACCAAAAAAGAAACAAAAAGAAAACAACAAAACAAAAAAAAATTGGGGCGGGTTAGTAAGGGGTCTCTCTTTACCTACTCGCTAAACATCGAATGGAGCGGCCACTGTCTTCCGGTCCCTTCAAAAGAGGGGCGAAAGCAAGCAGACCGTTCCCTAATGGGGATGGGGGATCTAAGGGACAGCACTTCCGCGAAACAAACATAGGGTTGAGGTCGTTGGGGATGGACGGCGTCTTCCAAGATATAATACGTAAGGAGTAAAATAGACCGAGGGCAAAACAAACGGGTGGACTGGGCATCTTTGGATGTTTTCCTAGCGTTGACAGAAAAATACAGTCATGGACAAGATCGACACTCATGCTTACCCTAATCTAGGCCCTAATAATGAACTCGTTTTCCACTCTTGGTTGTTATATTGCCTAACTAAGATCGACCCGAAAAAGACTATGTCTTTATCAAAGGTCTGGGTTTCAAAGAAGCAGACTCCAGAACCATCGGACCATTCACGGCTAGGCTGGCAATACGAACTCTAACCTAGCGCCTCATCGGATGCTCAAACTAGTGTTGGGCACCCATCTCCTATCAGAGTCCATGCGGTAGAATCTTTTCGGGTCGCATTTTATCTTTATTTTAAGCTGATGTTTAAAATAAGCGACCGATCGTGATCCGAAACTGATTGCCCCTCATGGGCAATGTTCAGACATTAAACCCACGTCACTAACCTAGCTACAGCTAGGATCGTTACAAACACAAACCGTTTCTCCCTAGTACAGGGCAGGACCACATTGTCGACAGGGTATGCTAAATCAAGTGGCACCGATCGCTCGGGGTCGATGCGAGCCATTACTTCTCCGTCATACTCCCAGAGACTCCGAACTCCGCTGCAATGAAAGAACGCGTGTTCCCTCATCTCCTCCTGCTTCTCTTTATCATTGTAGCGTGGTCAGTGGGGATAATAGTGTTTTCCCTGCAGTTCCTGACTAGTCTTCAAAAGAGTGACAGCGCGTCCTGGACTAGCCTTCACGTAATCGAAAACTCAGCCTTATTGAGAAAGCTATTGGATGGCGCCCAACTCCACAGCGAAAGAACCTCGCCCCTCGACAGATGCAGCCGCTCCACCAGCGGATTGTCTGCGGTTCCTACCACTAACTCCTCATATAGCCTCCTCCTAGACCGTGCAAAGTCACTGGACCCCGGCAATGCCCTAAGGGCGGTTCGGCATTCGGTGAGGAAACACGATTCCCTGCCGGTCTTCTGCCATCTCGGCATCAGGGGCGGATATAAACCGTGGGAAAGCTTGCTCTACTGCTGGTAACTAGTGCGTTCTCTCTAACATTGTCCGACTCAGGAACGCCAATCTCTCGGCGTGCTTATTACTCTGCGAGTCCGGCATTCTTTAGCCTCCCTCAGTAAGTTTCTGCATACATACCTGTCTTCGAACATACGGCTTTCCTTCCACCCAACGAAGTTGGAACAGGAGTTGCTTTAAAGCTTACCGCGGAAACGCATACATTGCACATGCCTCCGCACGACCCTTCAGAATCCAAGTCCCTACTGACGACTCGACCTGTGACTGTACCTCGGAACAATTCTTGTCCAGCTGGAGTTCCGGCGCAAACTATACTCCTAGGATCTTAACCGGGGCATCAGTCCAGCCGGACGCACCTAGAAGAGTTTTTACCCCGGTCCAGGCCCCCAACAGCAGGCCAACGGACTTGCTGCGATTGGTTACGGCCTCCGTGACAGCTTCATACTCACCGATCACCTCCATCACCACCTTAATATCAAGCCTGAGGTCGGCAAAATTGGTGATATCATCAGCGTATGCGGACACTCTGGCAAATTTTCCACCAGGTAAATCTATGCCACGAAGGACTGGTCTAGCTGCTTCGTCCCTTAACTTGCGAAGGCGGGGTTCCAACGCCAGGACATATAACTGAGGCGACAGCGGGCACCCCTGTCGCATCGAGCAGAGACCCCAAAGGACGCCGACAACCTACCATTAACTTGCCCCAGTACTGCGGGATAACGATACAGTACGAGATCCACTTGCGAAAGTCCGGATCAAAGCTGGTGGTTTCTACATGTACCCGTCCGAGCCGCGTCTTAGGGCGGCCTTACGCTCAGCATCGTCAACATTCCCGGCTTCGTTGGAGACACTTTTTAACATAGCTATAACTACCTAACCTGCGTATCGCTCGCTAGCCAAGCAACTCAGGTCCACCTTAACAAGATCTTGTTCTAGGGAATCCCCCCTGCAACCGCCCGGGTCAATCTATCATCTAGGTGTCTTTTGGTCCGAGCCCTATCTAGAGCGAGGCGTTGGCTATATTGGACGCAAAAGTGCTTAATGGTAGCCTTAAGTATGACCCACCATCTACTCCCGGAAACCGCCCCCACTAACTCCCTCTGAATTTGTGACGTCGGCTGCTCCAAAAGAGACATTCAACTACCAGTAGCCCGCCAATCAAGGCTTTTTACAAAATTTCAGTCGGGCCAACTCGAGATTGTGGTCTGAATGACCTACCCAGTGGAACGTAGGGCAAAATAGAACATCTATGTTGCCCGTTCTAATTAGCATTCTGTCCAAGTATGTGCTCGGGCAGACCGCCAAAGTACCATGCCACGTCCGCATCTCCCTCCCGGGGTGATCCAGCCAGCACCTATCGACCAAATCGCAAGAAGCCATACGGTCAGACAGGCAGTTTCCGCACCGCTCCGACCCTGTAACCCCCCGACCTTATATATATTCGGGTCCAGGATGGCATTCCAGTCTCCCATTAACATTACCCGCGCCGGACCCGGAGAGAGAAACACCTCCACCCGCCGAAAAAAGGAAACCCTCTCGCTGCTGCTGTTAGGCGCAAAAACTGCCACGATCCGGAACTCACCGCTTTAAACGGCAACATCACCCTGGCCAACCTTCCATGAGCATCAATGTGAATAACAAAAACCGTCGCATCCTGTAATGCAGCTACGTCTCTCTCAAGGGCCACGAGCTCCCTCAGCACGCACGCAGCCTTGCTTCGGGATCTCATGCCCCTCGCATTCAAACTAGCTAGGTTTAAGCTCGGGGCCATAATTCCCTAACTAGTAGTATTCGTAAACGATGTGTCTGAAAACATCGGGTTTGAACCCGTCGATGGTTTGACCGAGACTGCCTGTTAGCAGGTCGGGCGTAAGCCGCCCGTCTCGAGTCAGACTCCTCACGTCCAAGGGGAACGTTACTTTAAGTGCGCTATAGAAGGAGGGCTGAACATAAACGAGAACCCTCCCTTCACATTTTTGCGCTATCTTCCCCAGTGATGGGTGCTCCCCGTTTAGCAAACTTACTCCTCCCAAGGCCGTTTTCCTGCCTCCAACATCCTCCACAAGTCTTCAGCGCTCCCTGAGGACTGACTCCCAGGAGACGGTTTGGAGGAACAAAAGTAATTATTTGCGGTGCCTCCGCAAAGTTCCGCGGATGAGCGACCTCCATCCCGTCAACTTTTGAGAGGTTAACGAGGCTTTTAATAAACTTCCTCTGCGGACCATTAAGGTCGGTGATCATCTGATCTGCAGTAACTTCACAAGGCGCTCTCCCGGCCAGAAAGGAAACTTCTTGTTTTTTTCCGCTCTGAAGCCGCCTCTTGTTGGTCATTACGGTTTTTCTTTGTGTTGTCTGCTCCTTTCATGTCTGCGCCTTACATGTCTGCTTCTTTCATGTCTGCTTCTTTCATTTTTACCTCGGGTGAGGCTGGAGCATCCTTGCCCGAAGCTCTGCTTTTCTCCTCGGGGGCATTTACTGGGGGAGGGTGGGCTGAGCTTCCTTGTGGGGGATCAATGTTGGAGGCTCAGTATCTTGGTCTTTTCTCTCTTTTTTCCGCCGGCTAGTCACTTCTTCTCCCCTTCAGATTCGGAGGAAGTCACCCGGAGTTTTCTCTTAGCCGCCACCGTCACACCTCTCGTTGTTGTTTGTGGGTCCGGTTCTTTCCCCTTTTTGGCTGCGACCTGGCTCCAGGTTGCTCATACACTTCTTTCCGGCTCCTTCCTTTTCTCGGTCTCCTCTAGTGCCACGACCTTCTCCGTCTTTTCTGGTACTTTTTTATCGGGGCAAAAGCGAGACATATGCCCCAGTTTTTAACAGTGCCAGCAGTGAGGCCTTCGTCCCTCTACAATTACCGACATCTGCCAGCCCTCACATGTCAGCAGCGAAGGGATACAATAGCACCGTTTGATGTCCGCCCGCATCTAAATCTTGTATTCGGGGGTCTATTACAACCTGAATTTAATCCACTTCTCCATATTGGGCCAGTGTTGCTGGTTCTCTTCAATAAAGCTCGAGACGCCCATTATCGTTACATCCGTTCTTCTTTTGGATAAATATTCAGTTTTTAGTCTGTAATGTTTTCCATATGAGGTATCCTTTCGATAAACTTTCTGCCTCCTCCTTTGTAGTAAAAGGATCTTCCACATGGCAGTATATCTTCTCTCCGCATACTGGGCGGGAACCTTCAGCTCGCCTAATATTTCCAGCATTCTATCCCTGGGGATCTCGGTCAGGCTTTCCCTTTCACGTCGAACGTTACCAGGGAGTTTGGTCGTTGTCTTATCTCCCCCAATCTCCCTGGCACGTCTGTGAACTCATTCCCTTTGACGTAATTGTGGTACTTGTTGTCAAACATTACTTGGTAGTACTTTGCATCCGTATTCCAGCCCTCCTTAGATCCACAAGCTGTCGTGTCTTTACGGGTTGACTCGGCTTGCCGGCGGCCGATTGGCTCTGGGTAGTGGAATTGGCGAAGAATCAATTATTGGGAGAGCACCCGTCTACGATGATCACATCTTCGGACTTTACATTTCTCAGTCCCTCTCCGGAGAGTTTTGGGGACTGTTTCTTTCAGATTGCGTCTGCGTTGATGGCGAGCTTGATACCTCGTCTACCAAAATTTACCAACGGTTGACACGAGGCCTGCTTTTCTTTTTAGCATCTTCTGGAATATTTCGTCCATTTTGTCGGCCTTTGGGGTACTTTCGACCAGATTCTTCCACATCTGGATTTCTTTTTCTCGGCTTGTGGTCACGACAGCCGATGACTCCCTCCCCGGAGTTACTCCCTCCATGCCTATCACCGCGAAGGGACCCGCTTCTTCGTATGGGGTTACTGCTGTACACTCTGCATTATACTGGGTGGTGGTCACGACTGTCAATTGCATCGCTTCCTCTCTGGTAACTGCCACCTTCTCTTTCGAGACTCTGAGGGCTGCGCCTTTTGAAATGACATCTCCGGAGACCGACCGCGACCTGGATCTCGCTCTCGGGTTTGCACTGGGGGCGGCAATCCCCCGCGGCCGTCACCTTACCGACCGTGACGGAATTCACAGATGCGGCAGCAACCCCGGGTTCCGGTGTCGAACTGTGGGTACCCTTTGGGGGGCAATCACTGCGGTTATCACCCTACTGACCGCAACGGATCTCACAGATATGGCAGCGATCCCAGGTACCGGTATCGAACTGGGGGTGCCCTTCGGAGGGGCAACTCCCGTGGTCGTCACCTTACCGACCACAATAGACTCCGATCTCAAACTGAAGGTGCCCTTCGGAACGGCACCCCCCGAACCCTTCTCGAACGCTACACCAAGGGCGCCCCCCATGGTGAAGAGGCCGAGGCCTGCCCCCCTAGGTGTTGGCCCAGTGCCCTTTCCCAACCCGCCAATTTAGAACTAAGGGGAACTTGACCTAAAAAGCACATTAGTATCCTTTAGACACTGGATTATCTGTAAGAAATAGAAAAAAAATAAAAATTAGTAACAAAGAGAAAAATAAAACAATGCCTTAAGGACCACTCTCCCAAAGAATGGGGTCAGTCCTTTGAGTCCAAACAATAAAACCCTTAAATTTGACCAAAGATTGGTCGAGTGGGTGTTCACCGGTCTTTGAGCTAGACTAAAGCTTAATATGCTGAGAAGAGATACTACCTTTTGAGATAGAGAATCCTTTATTCATGTTAAAACAACAGTGAAGACCAACAATGAACGAAAACTTTGGCACATGGCCAACTCAAAAGGGGAGATTGTGAGGATCGTTGGTCATCCTTGTCACTCCAGAACTAAACAAACTCAAAAGTTTCTCCCAGCTCGTATCTTCTTTCAGCATAATACCACATTCACCTTTCGTACTGGGGTACGTCCTACTTAACTCCCAATTTTTAAAACAGTTTTATTGGCGTGTAAAAACAAAAAAAGATGGCAATATAAATGGTACAATAATTTATTTGTGTCGTGGAAGGGGGAAGAAAAATCCAAAGTTGATTAATAGGACCCGTTCAACACCGTCTAGTTGATCGACTGCTCGTTCCACTAAGCTTATAAAAAGAACTACGCTTCTGCGGGCAAGCCTCTCAGTAAGGATGCCCTCTAGATGGGGGTAAATGGAGAAAAGAACATTTTCTGGGTAAGAAATGGGGGTTAATTTGTATTTCTTTGTCTCCAAGATGGGTGAAATTAAGAGGAAGGAGTGGAAACAAAAATTGCAAGTAGGAGGGGTAGGGATCTTGAAGGATTCCTAATCGGGGAGGGGTGGAACGCACACTCAGCTAGCTGAGAAGCTACTTGTTTAAGTTTACTTTACGGAACTGCGCGTTCCACACCTAGACGGGGAACACGTATTGAAATGTGGCTCCTCTTCGTTCACACATACTTGCTATCTGTATCCATCTTCTGTCAAATGCCGCGCGATGCAGACTTGTTCTATCACATCTGATCTTTACCCGTAGTTAGAGTTTACAGAAACCGATCAGATCCTGATCAGAAAAATACAACACCCACCGGCAAGCTTGCAGGCGTGATTTCCAAATCACCATTCTTGCCACATCCAGGATCGTAACGTAGACCATTTGTCTTTCCCGGCCCTACGGCGGCCTTACGTTGTCGAGGAAATTGGATACGATAATTGACCGAGGATACTCAGGATTGATGCGAGTTGTCACCCCGCTGACACCCCCGGCGGAGTTCGCGGCAATCAAAAAAAGCGTGATCATTCGTTTATACGGCCGTTGTCCCAAAACGTGTACAATCAGGCGATTCCAAAAACCCGGAACTGCATTGTATGTTGTTGAATGGAGTGCATATCGGGCCAATCGCCAGGTCAGAGAGAACTCCGAATTGTTCAGATTACTCGAACTGGAGTTCCCTACGACTAGCAGTCACAAGGTCGCTTGGCCTTTGGACTCGTTTTAGCATGGCTCGGCACTCTGTCATGTAAGCAGATTCTCCCCGCGGCCTGAGACGGCTCTCGATAGAAGGGTCTAGAATGACGTCGGGTAAGGCAGCACTAACCACAGGGCGCCACGGTTGATCGTCTTGCATATAGTGGCTGAGGCAGGTCAGCTTCTCATCGTCTCAGTGACTTCATCACTTCGGATTTCTTACATTTGCAATTGAGATGTCCGGGCCACACATTAAAATTTCACGACGCACTTCAGTGTTGGAATTGACTGCTTCATTGTCTATCTTTCTAAGCTTAGCTCTTACTACATTACCTTTATAACGCTCGCTATTCTCACGTAGAAAGTCCTGTTTTGCTATTTCCTGACTGACCCTATCACCCTACCCCGTAGCCGGTGATAGTTTCTGCTCTATTTTCTTCTTCGTCTTAGCCATATCTAGTTCGAGGCGCTCGGCATACTTGACAGAGAAAGTTCTAATTTTGGCTTTTAGATCTACTCACGGCAACCGCCCCCACTAGTACTTTTGAATTAATTTTATTAGCTTCTCTTGGGAGTCTTGTATCTCCAAAAGTTTAACTTCCAGTGAGCCATTAACTTAGGTCTATTTCCTAGCTTCAGCCGGGCCATAACTAGTTTATGGTCCGTCTGGCCTAGCCAAGTGAACGTGGGACAAGATAAGAAGTATACTTCGCCTGTCTTAACTAACATCCTGTCCAAGTAAATATTTGGATAGGAGGAAACACTTTTGGTCCAAGTCCACATCTGCCGCCCCGGATGCTCAACACGAAACCTGTCAACCAGACCGCATCTAGCGATCAGATCAGATCAGCTACTTGACTCGCACCTCTCCGATCCTCTAGCATCGTCTCCTATATTATCTATATCGGGGTCTAAGATGGTGTTCAAATCCCCCATTACACTACCCGCTTCTGACAATCTACAAACGCGTCAAGTTGACTGAAGAATGAGACCGTCTCATGAGCGGTGCTAGGCGCATGAACCGCGATTACCCGAAACACAGAATCTTTTACATCAAAATCGGCCACAACGCGCCTGCCAACGACATCCCTATGAACAACGTTGACCGTCGCCAACAGGGTACATTCAACCAGCACGGAAATTCCTTTTCCCCGCGGGCTGATATATGCAGAGAAAACCTCAAAATGTCGGTTCAGAACCTGACAGTCCATAGAGGAAACAAAATGGTCTCCTGAATCGCAGCCATATCCACTCCCACGGACAGGAGGGTGCGCCGGAGGCTAGCCGCCTGGCCCGATGATCTGTTTGTGTTAAGCCTAAATAGCATGAATTGTGTAAAACTCGACATAAATAAATCTAGCCGCAACGCGCGTTCGCAATTCGTACATATTATGATTTACAGGGTACTTCTAAGCGATAGTAACCGCCAGGAAACCCGGGCGAAAAAAACCTAGCTTGGGCATACAGAAACTCTCGCGCGTGTTTTGCCTTTTATTTATATAGACTAGCGGGGTTACCCGGTGTTGCTCGGGTGTGTGTAGGTGGGTGTGTTTTGGGGTAAATGAAAACAAAGATCGTTGACCGAGTGTTTGTTCTAAAAAAAAAAACGAATCCTTGACACACAGTTGGAAAATAATAAATTGTGAAAAATATAACGTGTGACATTTCACAGCAGGTGCCCGTTTTTGACGACTTAATGACATCAACTTTGACTGCAGGACAGTGTTTTATTTATCACGAGCCTGTTCGCTTCTTTATTATATGAAAAAGCTTAAGGCACATGCAGCGATCGAAAAATCTTGAATATTTATCTTTCCGACGTCGGGCAAATTAAATAGACAGGCGGCCCCGGTTGTTAACCCGTAGATGTTATCATTTAGGTGTGATATAAAACGTTCTAAGAGATGAGTCGACCAATCGCTTCTCGGATAAAAAATCATTTCTTGGACATACACGAACACCGAACATACATACATACATACATACACACATTTTCGCGTTTATATTTATAGACTAGCATGGGGGACCTGGCGTTGCCTGGGTGTTTGTAGGTGTGTGTGTTTTTGGGTAAATCAAAAGAAAAATCATTGGCCGGGTGTCCCGTGTGTTCGATTAAAAAAAAACGAAGCCGTGACGCGTTGCCCGGGTGTTTGTTGGTGTGTGTGTTTTGGGTAAATTAAAACAAAACCCGTTGGTTGTGAAAAAGAAACAAAAAAAACGAAGCCTTGGCTCGCAGTTGGAAAATAATAACGTGTGAAAAAAGAACGTGCGACCTAGCAGGTGCCCGTGTTTGATGAGTAAATGATGTCAACTTGTAGCGCGGGACAGTGTTTTATTTACCACAAGTGTGTTCGTTTTTTTTATACGAAAAAGCTTAATGCACATGCGGCGATCGAAAATTGTTGAATATTTATCTTTTAAAAACCGGGCAAATCAAATAGACAGGCGACCACGGTTGTTAACTCGTAGATATTATCATTAAGGCGCGATATAACAAGTGTTAAGAAGTTGTGAGGCGACCGATCTGTTCTCAGAAAAAAACGCCTTTCTTGGACATGCACGAAAACTCACGCACACACATTTTCGCTTTTATATTTATAGACTAGCGGGGGGTTCTCGGCGTTGCCTTTGTGTTTGGACGTGTGTATGTAGGAGAGGGTTACTCTGTTTTAATATTATTAAAAACACGATGTTAAAAAAATTTGGAATAACTAAAACAAAAAGCAATACAGCGAACACACGTAAAAAAGGGGATGTGTAAAAGAGGAAACAAGTTTAGGTAGCAGGACAGGCGCGAACCCGAAGCATCAAGGATGAGGCGGAAAAAGGCCAAATAGACACACAATTGAGGATTGATAAAATAAACCCTCTAAAACACTTACAGATGGTTTAAACTAACTTTAACGTTTTCTAGGCCAAACATGTCGTCATTGTGGTAGTAGCAGGAGGAGAGAAAATGAAGGAACGCTTTTTCGGCACCCTTCCTTGTACAAAACTGATGATTTTAGGGTGAAGGAATTATTATTTTTGGTTAATGTTTCGATATTTGTCGGGCGGGGCTTCGCGCTTTAAAATGATACCGATGGGGTGAAAATCCGTGGCCCGTGTCGAAAGTTTTGTGTGACATACAAACACACACAAACATGTTCGCTTTTATATATATATACATATATATATATATATATATGCCATTATTCGAAAACTTATATAGAATATTTCGTAGAATATGCCTCCCTTTTAATTAGTTAATATTTTTACACGTACACACTTACATGTTAGTATGTAGACACACACGCCTTAACATTTATAATTGGGCATGTCTTATTAAAGCATGCATATACACACATGCCTATATATATATATATATATATATGTATGTGTGTGTTTGTGTGGCTATTGCTATGTACACGTATGTATGCGCCACACACATGCGTATGCATAAACATATATTTTAACGATCCTCTTTGATGTATCAGTAATTATAATTACGACTCGTTTGAACCACAATTGAATATATAATTGGAATGAAATGGTTAGTTTCGCATTTCCTACATCAAAGATAAATAATACAAATTAATTCAGAAAATGTCACAATTTACTCTGAATAAACGCGTTCAGGAAGAGAATGATAAATAATAATTATCTTATTATTAAGAGAATGATAACTCAAGCTAATTAAATAAAATACTCAAAATATATGTTTTGCCCATCAGACGATATATATATTGTTGAGATTGAGATGAAACAACAATTAATAAACGAAAATTGCACAATGGTGAATTTACTTGTATGAACGTATGTTTCTGTAGTGCTGACAAACAATTCATTACAAAACAAAGGAGACAGACAACATCTTATAATATCAGGTTGAGAAGAACGTTCCTGCATGAATTGAAAATTTAGTTTCAATTGATTTTTTAATAGCTTTACTTCATATGTCATTTTAAAAAAGAGTTTTACGCTCTATATAATCATTTAAATTGCAACTGTGTTAAAAGAGTTATATCTTTGTTCAAGAAAGTTTCATAACCTGTGGGAAATTCACATTCGCACGCATTTCTTATTTCAATTCAAGCTAGACCGAAAATCTGCTGAAACATCTCACTATATAAACAAAGCGTTTGACCCAGAAACCACTAGTGGACGCACAGCACGATGGTGGTTTAAGAAATTTCTTGGCGATTAAGAGAGTCTTGAAGATGATGAACTGATCAATTAAGAGACTTACAGCTAATCCACGAACCAACTATTCTTAAAATATACGGCGATTTTCAACTTCGTGATAGAGATTGAAAAGACAAAACAACAGGACAAATGGATGCCCAAGAATTGAATGACAATTAAAAGTAAAGTCATTTTCTCATCTTTTCAATCGGGGTGTGACTTGCGATGAAAAACCGGATCTTTACAACAACTGGCGACGTTTAACGCAGTGGTTATACGCAACTGAACTCCACGACACTTCCCCAACTCAGAATTGCACCAAGAAAAGATCACGTTGATTGTTTGGTAGTCTGTGACCGGTTTCATCCATTACGGTTTTTAGAATGCAGGCGAAACCATTACGGCAGAGAAGTACAGCGAACAAATGGATGAGACAACAACACCCAACACTATTCAACATAATAGGCTCAATTTTCTTCCGAGACATTAGCCGAGCGCACATTGCTTAAGTTACACCGATAGCGTTGAACAAATTGGGAAAAGAGACTCTACCTCATCCGCCATATACTCCATACGGCTCAATTATCGACTATCTTTTTTTCAAACATCTCGACATCTTTCTCGGTGAGAATTACTTCAAACAGCTTGCGATATAAAAACGCCGTGTGCTTCTTCATCGGCACCAGAACACAAGACGTTCATGATACTGGCATGAATACACTTGTTTTGCGCACGGAAAGTGTTTTTGTTTCTGATGGTGCATATTTGGACCAATACATTTTTTGAAGTAGAGTTGTGTTCTTCTGAATTAAAAAAATACACACTGCAAGAACTTTTCTATCAATCTGACATATCTATTTTTCGGACTGTTATTTGTATCTTCTTCGTTATTTTTGGCGTATCAGCCGCAGTTATATCCAATTTAATCTGATACAATTTTATATATATTACGCTAAACTTGGAATTTTATACTGATTTTTATTTTTTTTGTCTTACGAGTAAATAATTGTATATTATTTATTTCATTAGTCCCGTTATTTTAATATTTGGTGAGAGTTTAACCTTGAACTTGCGAAAATAATTATACTCAGGATGTACAGCTTATCTACACTGAACGATTTTGTGCATAGTAGTATTGTGGAAAGCAAAGAAAATAAAAATATAATGCAGTTTCTCTTGATTTCAATGTCAGATATATTTACATGCTCTTAAAACGACACTAAAATATATTACAGGATTTATTAAGAATGCAGTCAAATGATATTTACTTGTTTAAATTTCGTACATAATTTGAAATGACGCTCTGTAATTTAAACTGATATTTTATACTGTTGATAATTCAAATCCTTTAGTCAACGTACATCGTAATCACCTCACATAAAACACAACAAAGGAAAAATAACGAAAGGATTATAATACATATTGCTTTTACACTGTTCCCAACAGTGATAATACACGCGATTGTATATAAAACATTCTGATATGAGATAATCTGTCCGACACTGACTCATGCACCTTTATAAGCATGAACTATATAGTATAGTGTGGTTGAAATACTAATAGCATACAGATTGTCTGGTGTATTAATATAACATATGCCACGTTCTAAATTTATTTTTAAACTGACTAGATGAATAAGTTTTATTTTTTATTTAATAAACTTTCTATTCTAGCTGAAATACAGACCTATACAATCAATAATACATTATTTGATATTACAGGGATGCGTTCGAAATGATTGCTTTTTCTAAGGCACAACTGGATCATGATACTTAACCTTTGTATTTGTAATTTCCATTAATAAATCAACGCATTTACTGAAATGGATACAAGGTTTTGTACAGTGCAATATAAAGTACAATGTATACAGGGTGTTCCAATACGTTTTATCACATTTTCTAAGCCATTAATTTTTACAATTTTAGTTGAAATGGCCTCATATTTTAACATCTTGCGAAAAAACGTTTAAAGTTTTTATGTGTAACGTTTCGCATTTCTATCTTTTAAGCTGAAGAAATGCCGTTCATTTCAATAGAAACGGCATTTCGGACTCAGTCACCGAAAACAGTGTGCCTTCTTCAAAAATTTTGCAATGGAGGTACCAACTAAAAAACACATTAGGACCGGTCACCAAAAATTTCAGGAAAAAGTGCTTTATGCATCCCTAAATGCTACAGCGGGTATGGCGCGAGCTCTAATACCGATTCGACGTGTGCAGAGTACCAAGCGGCGCTCATATTAAATATTTATGGCAATCTATCATCGAACCAACAAATACTTCTTTTCTTTATAAATTTAACCAATAAAACTTATTACCTTGAAGATAAAGTATATTTAGTTTCCTTACGATTCACCAAGCTGTTTCCGAGATATGGGCATTTAGAATGGGGTCAACCATTTGGAACACCCTATATAGGAGTAATCACAGTGATGATCTATGTGAAGCTTCCAAAGGGTGTACTTCGTTTGGCACCCTACGGTAGTAGGCAATCCATCGATTTGGTTCAAAACAGAGCGATTTCACTGACTTCGATGTCAATAAAAATATGAGAGAGGAAAACATTCGTTAATTATCATTCAATCACATGTCGATTCCCCCGGCAAGCGTAGTTTATAAATTTTGATACTTAGCACAAAAACTAGATACAAAAACGTCGAGAAAAAGTGTACACATTGTTACCCAATGCCAAAAGGAAAGAGTGAAAGGATAGTCCTAAAGAAGTACAGCCTCGAAGAATTATACGTAGAAATAGTTTCATTGTTTTACATAATATAAACATATTTAACTTTGGATATTTTGATTCATTTATGACGAAATTCTTATCGGAAATACGATTTTAATTTGCATGACAATGTAGGCTTTTTTATCGTCATGTATTTCCACTGCAGATTTTGCTTGTGTATTTGCTGATTACAATAATACTTAACAAAGTTGTTTATATATTTTTTTAATTTATATACTTACACGTGTGGTATGAATAAAGAATTCATATATGGTAACGTTTTAAGTGTAATATTCCGATATATTATTTTCATATCTCTGACATTATTGTTAGCAAATTTGCCTTACTTGACATATAAACTCACTTTCATTCCTCCTTCCTGATATTATATATACAATTTCGAATATGACACAAGGTTGTTCCATATTGGATCAATGCTCATATATTCCGTCATGACAACCTTAGAAAAGACTATGCTCTCACAAAACGGTATGGTATTTTATATTTGCACATTATATTAATTGTTAGCTGTGTAAAACCACTAAGAAAGAAAATGCAACATAACTACTGATAATAACACTAACTCATGACACATTTTACGAATGGAAAAACTCTTGTTAATGTGATAAATTCAGCTACCAAAATACCATATTGGTCTCATCTCTATATTGTACTGTGTTTATGAATATAACTACACATTTATAAAATAATTACACACTTATATATTACAGGAAATTGTAATAAAATTTGAAAAGTTCATGAAAATTATGTTCAACTACTAAATTAAAAATACTTTGATTTAATTGATCGGATTCTTGGCAACCTAAAATAAATTAACAAGACGGTTCAACAAATAGTAACGATTGATTGCGGCTCGGAGACACTAGCAAATGCACACTGATTTCTTCCGTGTCATATTTTTAGTAGAGCAAACCCTTTAAAATGTATATCGTAGGCGTTATATTTCTTAAAGCGATCTGTAGAATATCACTCCAAAAGTAAACTTGCGTATTTTAGTCAAGTGAGGGCGTTCATATGCGATGCATCAGTTTTAATTTTTGTCAGCAATTTTTTAAAACTAATTACAAGTAACAATAGGTATTTATTTTCTCTCTGATCATAGATTTTTATCGATGCGCAAGTGCTTATATTTTAATTTGTTATTAACATTGTTTTATTAATTTACGACCTTGATAATTATATAAAACTAGCGGGGAACCCGGCGTTGCCCGGTTGTTTGGCAGTGTGTGCGTTGGGGGAGTAGATCCAAACAAAATAGTCGAAGTAATAACCGTGTGAAAAATATACAAAATACGTTGTCCAGGTTTTTGGAGGTAAAAACAAATCATCTAGTAACTCGGATCGAACCTGCAATCTAAAGAAAACGACGCTGACACTTCAACTTTTGGGCTATTAATACGTGTGCGAATGTAGGTAAATTTTTATATTATTCAAACAAATTCAACGTCTTCTGTGCGTGTTCACGCATGTGTAGAAACTATCCTGTCATGAACGAACGATTTTTTGCTACACCTCCCTGTAAAAAAGCGAGCCGTTGATGGTCAAGAAATGGATCTTTCGATATTTGTCGTCGGAAGCTTTGAGCTTGAACATGTTATCGATCTGGCGATAATCCCTAGCTTGTGTGGAAAGTATTTTTAGACATGAAAACACACACATATTTTGCCTTTTCTATATGTAGATAAGTATATGGAGATGAATATGTAGATTAATATGTAGATTAATACGGCACAACGTTAAATAGATACTTTTGCATAAAGATGAAATATAAATAAACCAATTGATTCAATATCAAAATTAGTTTGCGGGATTTTTTTACTAAATACCGGCAATCCAACTAAATTCGATTTGTAATCAGGTATATTCATGCAACCATTTATCTTATTTAATAAACCTTCCACATCTAAAAAAAGACACACAAAAATCTTTAATATAAATCTCACCTGTCTTTTTTAATGAATGTATGTATGTATTTATTTATCTATGTGTTTTAATGTGTGTGTGTATGCATCTATGTATGTGTGTGTATGCCTAAAACCGTCGACAGACACGAGTGGTTTTTACGAGATTCATATCGTAGAGGCTCGACCCGTAAGACGACAAATATCGAAAAATACGCCAAAAACATTGATTCCTTCACTTTCAACTAGGCATATTTCTAAAATTGGCTAGGCTTCCTTAACACCATTGCCATTTTCGCTTTGGCAAAGGAGGTAACTGGGAGTATGTTACTTTTTTCACGTTATTTTTCCTCGTTGCACTATGGAGTTCAGCTTGCCTGATTATTACGACTTTTTTTTTGTATTTTGCCGACATAAACCTCCGAACACACGAGCAACGCCGGGCACCTAGGAAAATATGTTATATAAAGCGCAAAATGGACGTGAATGGTTGTTTATGCCCACGAAAGGCTTATCGGGAGAAGTTCTCTCCTACTTCCTACATCATATCTCAGATTCGAAAACGGACACGGCTCTTTCCTTTTTTTTCTGATCGATTTTATAAAAATTCACCCCGTGTTGTCGTGACGAGTGTTTGTTTGACTTTTCGTATAAATAAAGCGAAACTAATCGAATGCAAACGCCTTGCCCTCGGGCCGGGTAGTATCTGTTCTGTAATTGGTCCTTGGTCAAGTTAGGGGAAACCCTTCATACTGAGACAATTATTATTTATTTGGATACTTCCAGAGTTCCCCTTTTTAGGAAAGCTGGTTTTCCCCCACATTAAAAACGACCATGTGTTTAATTTGCTTTCGTGATTACGTTTTATTTGAACGCTTAGACTTCCGGTCGCTAATGGAGTAGGTAAGACGTAAGATTTTATTCTCATTTCTTTTCCACCTTCACGTCATGTGTTCGAGTCTGCCTGCCTCCTTTTACTTATTTTTTTTGCGTAACACACACCTCGAAACATCCGGGCAACACCGGACACCCAGGCTAATAAGATATATGAGTGATGAGTAAACTCGAGTTCTATCAATGTAACTACACGTACAAGAACAACAAAATATAAGCGTTAATATATCAGAATTGTTTCCGTAGGTAATTCGTACTATATAGTTCCAATGCGAAAACAGACAAGAGGGCCAGGTCGCAGACGTCTTATTGAGTTAAAGTTGTTCACATCCGAGAAAAGCCGTTATTGATAATATCGAAAATTGCTTAGACAGAAGGATATTCCCTTACGATAACATATAGTGGAAGAATTATAATACGAAAATGTCCGGAAAAAGAAATATGTAATTTTTATGATGTCCTTGTCAGCGATGCTAACCTTATCTGTCAAAATCTGATATGCGCTCTGGAATTTATGAAGTATTTCTCAATGATCAACACACACCAAAATAATTTGACATACCTTCTAGTCAAGAATCGATGCTTTTCCCTAAACGTCCGTAGACTTATGACTTTGACAATAACAAAACAACTCAAAGAAATATAGAGGGCAAGAAAAATATAATGAAGATATTAAAAAGTGAAACGCCTGCGCAAAACAAGATTTTTCTTAAAGATGTATACATTATATTCCTCACACACACATGCACACACACACACACATATATATATATATATATGTCTCTGTAAAAAGTTAATTTATATTTTTATATTTACACTTCATGAAATGTATATACGCTCATATTTATACAATCATATTATTACATTTCAGATACACGTGCACATACACACAGAGAACGAGAGATATAGAGAAACGGTGTATCGCCAGTTTTTATTACGTTACTAGGTTTAAAAATTTCGAAGAAAAGATAGTGGTATCATAATCGTCTTTCATGTTTTATGATAAAAAACGTTTCAATGTCAGCAATTTCTTAAGAATAGTATAAAAGGCATTTTACGTTTCTCTATATCTCTCGTTCTCTGTGTGTATGTGCACCGTAGTGTTTTAATGTATGGTTAAGTGCAGTTTTAGTCATTTAGACTTACTTTAATTTTCAATAATTTTTCGACCTAATTTTAAACAAAGATTTTTATTACATATGTTTTATAGAGTAAAAAAATAAGACTGAAATTGAACAAAATATCAGGGAATTTTTTTGAAGCCTGGATAAATTAATAGAAAGATGCGAGCATAAAAAGTAGTATGGTAAAGCTAAGCATAAAACTGGAAAAAAGGCGCAGATATTCAGGAAAAATATAATAAATATAAAACTTAAAATATTGGAGAATTAAGATTTTTTTTATATTCAATTTAAATATTATTAATCAATTCTTAATGCTGCAATATATTAAGTACGTCTAGGAAACTTACCCGGCTTAATGCGGGATGTTGGTGTATGCTCGAGTACCACTTCACGCGCTCTTGCCGTTGTGGTTGTTGTAAAAGAAACTACTGCTTCAATGTTTACATCGTTTTAACAACTTCTGTAAAAGAAATAAATTTAACTATGAATTTTAAAGCAAATAGGTGATATAAAGCTTACAAATTTTGCGGATCACTGGTTGATATCTCCGGGATATTCGAGAAAACCAACTTTGTGTGCACCATAGTTAGTTGGAGGAGTTTATGAAATGCCGTACTAAATATCACCTTAAAACATTGCCTTAACCTTGTAAAATAGTGTGACTATCTCTAGGTCAGAGATAATCATGATCTCATATTTGGCTGGTATTAATCTAGCCGTGTAGGTTGTACGAGAGGAGGATAGAGTATATATATATATATATATATATATATATATATATATATATATATATATATATATATGACTATTACCGGCAGGTTTGACCTTTACTTTGGAAAATTGTGTGCACTATATTTAGGTGAATAACTATCATCTAGCCAGGTTGCGCCATGCTCAGTCCTGCAGTGTGTTGTTAACAGATACAAGAAGGATTTATATATATATATATATATATATATATATATATATATATATATATATACACCTATACATATAGGTGTGTGTGTCGGTGTGTGTCTATGTGTATGCGTGTGTTTGCGTATAAAACGATTCTATATGTGTTGTATCACTACATAAACAGATGTATATGTGTGTGTGTGAAGCGAACACATTAAAATGTTGTACAATTAATATAGACGATAATGTTTATTTTCGAGCAACATACAGAACCTAACGAAAAAAATCGTCGCTCTAGAAAATAATATATATTACTATTTTCGTGTGATGAGAACCGGTGTTCGCTTTTTGATTCATGACCATGTACGTGTTGGCCACTTACAAACTCCAAAGTGATAAAATACTTTATTATATCTGAAAGTGATACACTGATCAACGAGCTAGATAGCAGATGTTCCACTGTACAACTTGTGCTTACTAACGATCTATGTTGGTACAAGCATTTCCAGCACAATCACAACGCATCGATTGATTTCCACTGAAAACAGGAATGTGCCCAGCGTGATGAAAACAACGTCTATGGTGTTTTGTTTGTTTCAAGTGAGGGGCACAGATTGCCACCTCACATCTTCGAACTAAGCTTAAAGTGTACCTGGATGTCCTGCTGAATGTAGTGATCCCCTGTGCAATCAGATGGCCACTGATAAGCGCTGAGTGTGGCAGCAATATTCGGCGCCGGTCAACAATACCAAACAGACAAAGGCTCAAAAAAGAGTGCTACGATTTTCTACCCTTCTATCATTGCCCCTCTGCTCTCCTGTCATGAACTCTTCGGCTATTCGTTTGGTCATACGTTGAAAAAATCACCAACATGAGCTCAGATAACACCAACACCAGGTTGATCGCCGCCATCAGCTTAGCATTCGCTGAATGCCCGTCGACACTTGTGGAAAGGGCATATTTCTACTTCCGGACACTTATGCAAGCGGTTATTGAGATTGAGGCAGCTACATTGGATAGATGTCATATTTAAAACATAATCAATTTACCTGAATTGTTTTTGTAATAAAGGTTTTAAAACATAACTGTAGAGGTTTTTCTTTAGGTCCAAAATATTATCAGACTCAGTATTTTATACAATTATATTACACATTATGTCAAGAACTATTATTATTTTAATGTGGATCGAAATCCAATGCAACGTTTTAATAGATTTTTTCTCATACTACATTTAACTTATAAAACACAGTTTGAAATATAAATTCGGACATTTATTTTAACGAAATTTTGTCGTGCTCTTTTTTTTAAACATAACGATTTATTTTTGGACGAGCAGTTTAGCACCGCTTTGCTCAGGTCCTATGTAGTTTTGATATATATATATATATATATATATATATATATATATATATATATATATATTAAGACGTTTGCCTCATGTTCAGTTTATATACGTCTTATATTTCAAGTGGTTACACTTACAGTTCGCGAAGGACTTTGACAGATTCTGTAAAAGTTAACCCCTTACATCTACCAGCCAAATTTTCGCCCCAAACCTGATTAAAATGCTTCTTTTATAAACAAGTTCAAATATTTGGACTCAAAATGTGCTTAATAGTTGTTAGAGGCAGCAAAGGTCAAATATTTTAAACATTACGCCCATACAACTAAATTTACGGTTAAAATGGATTAAAAACTTTGCCGTATATCAGATTACACTTTATGTAAATTTTCAAATGTTAAGACCAAAAATTGGCTAAATAATTTGATTAAGACAGCAGTGATCACTTTTTATTAACTTTAACCCCTGTTTTGACCCTCTTAACATCTATTTTTGGGGTTCACTTCAAATTAAAAGGTTTGATTCCTGTGAAAGTAACCTACATTTTAAATTTTCTAGTGTTCAGAACAAAAATTGGCGGAGGGGGTTGGTAGTGCTTTCAAAAATCAAATCTTAAAATTTTTACACCTTGGTCGAAAACCAATTAGGATTTTTTTTCTAAACCTCTATATCCCTTATGTCAAATCTTGAATCTGGAGACTGAAAATTTAATTGATGTAAATTTAATTTGTTATTTGGGAGGCAAATGTACCCACATAGACATACGTACAGACAATTTCACTTTTATAGATATATGAATTAAATATTTAATTATTTACTACGATATATTTTAAACTTCATATACTGTTAGTTCAAACGGATTGTGCTCTGATTAATTCGTTACATTTGTAGACGTACATAGAACCGCCATATCCGCTTAGCAAAAAAATCTCACCCTTTAACTTTTGAGGTCTGTAAATGCAAGAAGTCTTTCTACTCTAATATCAACATTTTCAGAAATTTATTTCGTGTTATCCTCGTGATTTTTTTAAATTTAGATATGTGACTATAAGGCATCACATAGAAAGTTGGAGTCAGCATCTCGCGTATACGTTGTAGAAAACATTTAAATTTCTAATTAAAAGTCTGATGTGCAACGTAATACCTGAAATCAGTCTGATCCTCATTTTTATATATCGTAGGCGTCAGTTCAGCCGTTCCATTAAAATTTAAAATACAATAGAAGCCCATCAGCCAGTACCTATGTATAATATTTACATCTTCATTGTATTTTTACTATATTTTATACTAACCAGTCAGAACAAGTAGTATAAGAAACAGTATTAGTACTTGTTCCATCTATGGTAATTTATTGGAAAAAGTGGAGTAGAATATGGATTGTTTAAGACATGCTTTTATATGAAAGATGAGTTTGAAGCCGATTTGTTATTTTTATATTATCATTAAATTTCGAACACAATTTTTCTATAAATTAATCATTCAACTTCCACTCGACAGAATCATTCTTGGTCCTCTATTTTGATTTTTATTACATTTGTCTTGCTTTGTCCATTTAATTATTATTGTTGTACACGCATATGCTGTTTTTCTTTTATCGGGAGATATTAATCGTTTTCATCATTGGTGCGATTCTCAGCAAAATAAATCTGTCAAAAAAATCGAAAAAAATCTTAGTTTCCTGAAGTAAAAACAAAATAAAAGAATGAAAATAAAATGAATTTAATTTGCCTTTAAAGCTTTGTCATCTAAAAAAGCATCATGTGAAGATTTCCCTTTATTTTCCTGAAATATTGAAATTGCTGTAAATTACAAATCGACATTTGCAATAAAACAGATGTTGCATTCTCTAAGAATTAAATAAGACCTGGAAGGAATAAAGTAGACTCTCGTATATGGAAAACATGTAAAAGTAAAATCCACAGGTTACCATTAGCATATAAGCGACGCTCTTTGTGTAAACAAATCGAGCGGAGGTATTTCAGACGATATTAAAAATATCGTTAAACCCACTACTCGTTCAAGCAGCCGCCAATATCGTAATGGTTAGGAGCCTTGACTGCCGTACAAACGGTCGGGTTTCAATCCTGGCTTGAGGTAGTTGCCTGTCTAGCCGCACTGATGAGCTGTGAAACAGCGAAACAGTACTGTATGTGGATGACTATAGTGCTCCTCACCTTGAGTTGAGCATATTGAGAAGTGAAACACGAATTACCATTAGCATATAAGCGACGCTCTTTGTGTAAACAAATCGAGCGGAGGTATTTCAGACGATATTAAAAATATCGTTAAATTCACTACTACTGGCTTGAGGTAGTTGCCTGTCTATCCGCACTGATGAGCTGTGAAACAGCAAAACAGTACTGTATGTGGATGACTATAGTGCTTCTCACCTTGAGTTGAGCATATTGAGAAGTGAAACACGAATTACCATTAGCATATAAGCGACGCTCTTTGTGTAAACAAATCGAGCGGAGGTATTTCAGACGATATTAAAAATATCGTTAAACTCACTACTCGTTCAAGCAGCCGCCAATAGCGTAATGGTTAGGACTGCCGGACAAACGGTCGGGTTTCAATCCTGGCTTGAGGTAGTTGGCTGTCTAGCCGCACTGATGAGCTGTGAAACAGCGAAACAGTACTGTATGTGGATGACTATATATATATATATATAGATATATATATATATACATATATTTAGGCAGCATTTTCTCATTTAGACAAATATTATGTAGTAGCACGGAATTATTCTGTTTTACAATTTTACCTTTTTATCTTCTCCAATCTCCAAATAGTCCTTTTTGTGTTCTTCTCGAAATTATATATGTTGGATCCATAATCGCGAGCGCTTTCGACAGAAGTACTTCCATCATCCTCAGTCATATTGTAGAAATAAATGTAGAAATTGTTTTGTTTTTTTAATTTACGTATATATACATTTTTCCTTAGTAACGTAGTAGCTTGTCACAAGTTAGGAGGGCAGACTTTTTATTACATATATTAAAAAGGATGATAGAAGTACTTCTGTCGAAAGCGCTCGCGATTATGGATCCAACATATACAATTTCAAGAAGAACACAAAAAGGACTATTCGGAGATTGGAGAAGATAAAAAGGAAAATTGTAAAATAGGATAACTCTGTGCTATTCAATAATATTCTCTCTCTCTCTCTCTCTCTCTCTGTCTCTGTCTCTCTCTCTGTATATATATATATATATATATATATATATATATATATATAAGTGAACGTGTATGTGTATCTGTGTGTCTGTGTGTCTGTGTGCATTTCCCTACGCGATAACCCTATCAATTTTTAGTCTACATATTCGAAATTTGATATACAGGTTACTGAAATTTGGGGAAATCGATATGATCGGTTTTCGGACAGAAATTCGGCTGTTAATGGGTCAAAGTTCAACGATTTGACCTTTCAGAAATCTACCAACTCCTCCGATAATTTTGGGTCTAAACACTTGAAATTTATGATATAGGTTCCGTGGACATGGATCTAACTGAATAACTGGATACAAACCCAGAACAATAAATGTTAACGGGTCATAATCGGGGTCAAATTAAAAAAAAAAATTGACCGTTTTTTATTTTATTTTTTTTATTTTTTTGCTCAGAAAACACCCGGGAAACGCCGGGCACCGATGCTAGTATATATATAAAACATAACCCCGGGCTGGTGTTCTGCTTGGAAAACGTTATCGCCTTACCATTTTCTAAACTAATCTCAGTTAAAAGTTAAAGTGCCGTCACTCTGATACTCAAAAGTTTACGAATTTTTTAGAACGTTTTAATTTTAAAAAAATGGCGAGCCTTCATTCTCTAATAAGCCACTATTCAATTTATCGCTATTTAAATTGTCCGAAGTTGACACATTCGTGTAGTCTGGGCGTCTAAAATTGTGGGTTCCTCCTTGCAAGGTTGATGTTACTTAAACTCTTAGTGAATTTGAGATTTTATTTTCTTAAATAAAAAAAATCGCACGTCCGGCGACAATATGAGTCAAGTTAGGTTCGTCAGACTTAACTTGCCAATAAATTTAGTCAGTGTAGCATTTTATTTGGCAAATGTCTGCTCAATTATTAAATAATTTCTCTCTGATAGATTCATAAGAGTAGTAGTTGATCGCCAAAAATGAGACGAATCTCTTTTGTAATATCCGATCATGCTTAACTTTTTTCTCAAGATATATATATATATATATATATATATATATATATACATGCATGTATAATATATATATATGCATATATATATAAATGGGATTGTGTATAACTGATATTTAACGATTATGCTTTATCTTGAAATACTTAAAACTAGCATTATTTATTCCAAATTCTCCAGTGAACCAAAGACAAAATGATCTAGAATTACTTTATGATTATTTATTCACATGTTTTAGATATAACATATTGATATACATATCGAATTAGTTATTGGAAGTGAATGTTAACAGTAAAAAAAACATTCGGTTTAAACTTTTGATTTAGAAATACACGTAAACATTTGTGATATTAAAATTAAATCAAGCATTGAATTAATAAACAATTTGAAATACGATTTAATATTTTTGTTTCCCAAACCTAGCTCGCTTAGATACTGGTATTGCGTATACATGGTCAGTAGAGAAAAATAATAGTAAATATATTGTGCTGACTCAAATCGCCATTATAATAGAACGATTCCATCACAAAATGTGAGAAATTGACCCGAATACTGCTTAGATTCAATTCACATTCTATATAATTTTGCCGTATGAAAAATATAAAACGTGCAGGAACACAAGTTCTAAATTGCATATGTAAAATGAATTTAAATCAAGCATATTGAAGATGGTGATTATTTGATTGTTGATAAACTATTTTGAACAACGTGTTTAAAAGTCATTGTTTAAAAATTCGAACCAGTTTATTAATATTTTATGAATCCTCAATATCTACTTCAAATTTTAATTTGGGACCCAGGAGAATGAAATATTCCGCATAAACCTATATTGCTGGGGGCTATTATGTCTAGTTTTCTATTATAATCTGTGATGAAAAGATCTAATATCAGAGTCTATTCTTAGTTAATCAAATGTTATATGACATTCAATTTTTCATTTTATCCCACTCTCTTGTTAGCAGCTCGTTTCCTAAAATATGTCTGGTATTTGTTCGCCCCCCCCTAAACTTTGTACTTCTCTTATATATTTAGAACCTGCATCATTTTATATTTCTGCACTTATTCTGGATCCGGTTTTTACCATTGTTTATAAGGATGTGATAGACATAAAGAGCGCCTACATCAGAAACGGGGGTAAATCTCTCTCAAAACAGGCTGAAAGACAGAAAACGAAAAAAAAAAGGCCCACGATGGCGGATGTTGTCTTTTTAATCGTCCGGTCACGCGTAGATCTGGAGCAGTCTCGTATAGTATGTGCAAATTGGGTGTGCCCGAAACATTCAAAAAGGCGAGTCGCTGGGAGGAGTGGGGGGAAGCGTTTAAGACATGCGAATAGAGAACGTCGACGTGTTGTGAACAACAAAATCTAGTCGACTCAACTTGCGACTAGCGAATCTCTGTTTTACGTTTTAGCCCAAAAAAGTGTTGTTGCTTTGCGTTAAAAAAGACTTCTGATAAAAAGGATGTATCCTAATTATTTTAGTTATTTCCATATATAAATCAATTTGTTTTCTTAAGTTGACGTGGCAGTTTTGCGTATATTTTTTATTTGGAGTTCAAATAATTTTCTGTTATGATAAACTTTACTTTATATATCATTTTCGAGGGCGTTTCCAGTCTATATAATCGGTAAAATTACAATTGTTTTATAAAATGTATGTTATTTTCACAACGTTGATTACAAGATAGAAAAAAAACCGAATTAAAAAAATGTTCTAATTTCAATTCAAGCGAAGGCGAAAAGTTGTTTCAGCAGCTTTTGATATCAACGAAGCATTCGGCACAAGCAACAGTATAAAACACACAGCACAATTGTAGTTGAAGAAATTTCGTGGAGGAGACGAGGATAGTCTTGATGATGATGACTCTAGTGGTCTGACATCGGATGTTGATAACGATCAATTAACAACCTTAGTCGAACCTAATATACGCACAGCTCTTCGAGAACTTGCTTTTGAATTAGACGTAAAGTGTACGACGATTTCCACCTACTAGAGAAAGATAGGAAAGACAAAACGATTTATAAATGGGTGGCTCACGAATTAAACGACAACCTTAATGTGGTTATGCAGTGTCTACTGCCATTCTTTTACGAATAAAAAACGAGTCACTTCTCGACCCGGGTGTTACTTGCAATACAATGTAGATTCTTTTTGACAACTGGTGACGCCCAATGATTTGAAAAAGTCGCACGACACCTCTGAGAGTAATAGTTCCATGCTTAGTGTTTAGTGGTCTTTGAGCATTCTTACTGACCAAAGGCGTGTAAATGCAGGCGAATAAAATGCAGCTGAGGTGTACTGTCAACAATTGGATGGAATACATCGAAAACTTCGACAACTCCCAGCATTAGTCAACCGAAAGTCCCAATTCGGTGTTCTTTTCTTGCCTGATGATGATAATAGCATTAGAGTATTCTTACGCATAATCAAGGCTGCCCGATATAGAGTCCATAATATACTTTAAAGTTAGTGGAGATAGCTGGATTTCAAAGGGTAACCTTTCGAATTTGATCTCCACCCTATGGGTGTAAATACAACGCACATTTCAACTGCACTACTCGACTAGAATTTGAAGATAAATTTTACAAAAATCAAATCCATATGACATCTATCTTTCGTTTCCATATGCAAGTGTCCGAGTGCAAAATATGTATACAATATCGCACAACTGTCCTAACGTAAAACAATCGTCCAGCATCTAATAAAGATTGATTTAATGAGACGTCAGTTATTATTATGTCTTTTTAGCAAATAAGTGCATGCGTTTAGCAATTAAAGATATTTTTTTTTCGTTGAGATGCAAAAGAGATGTCTTTCGGTTGGACGAGTGTAGGCACATTCCTAGGTGATGGGAATACGAAACATCTATTTTTACAACAAGTATAATACTTTATTTTAAGTACTTCCAGTTTATATTCATTTTCCCTCAATGACTTCTATAGTAATGATTGGTAAGCTGATTGGAAGAGAAATTATGATAGATATTGTGACAGTAAAGACGTTTTCATAATTTCACAAGCTATATCAAATGTATTAATGTAAAAATTATTTGAATAACAAGTTAATTCTATTGTTTTAATGAATTACATGCCTATTAAAATTTAAATTGGTTTCAAAATCTCACATTAATTCATCATGTGAATGTGCAATCATTTTATGTAGAGAGAAAAATACATGTTCTTTTTTTTCAATGGTCGAGAAAAATTTCAATAAAAATTTTAGGAAAACTAAAACAGTATCTCCCAATGTATTTTAATCAAAAATACATCCGTCAAAGTAACAATGCTGTAATTACAATTGAATTCTAATTAATTTTATCTCAAAATGTGCGAGGAAAACCGTATTCCAATCGTGTAATATTCTATAAAAAATAAAATTTTAAATTTAAATTTGATATAATTCATTCTGTTTTTTTTTTATTATTTGATTAATTATTAAGTCCTAATCGTTATTGTTAAGCGTTTTATATTAGTACAAATTTAAATATATGGGGGGGGCTAAAAGACATTTTCTTTCACATACTTTCATTTGCATTACGCCATTTTTACATTCTGTCTCAAGGTTTAGTAAACATAAGTGTATACAGTTAAAACGTAAGGTATTGGCAATTAATTGGCTGATTCGGTAGGAGGCCTGGTTTTGACGCCGGCTAATCATAATATTTTTTTTCATTGTCGATTACCCTTTATTGCGTCTGAGAGATTATTGCTTAAAGTTAATTTCTCCAAGAAAAAATGTGTGAAATAAAAAATACATCGGATAATTTTATCTCAAATCGGACAATCCTACATTTTAAGTAAAAATTCATAATGACAATGATCGTGTTTACATTTTTTTTGCAAGAAAAATATAAGGTTTCTGGAATTATTTCAAAGTTATGTATTAAGTTAAAGTCTTAAAATTGTGAATTAATCCAATAAACGTACATTTGCGAAAAAAGTAATACTTATTATAGAACCATTATTTATTAATTGTAATTTATTATCAATACAGAATTACAATTGGTTAAGTAAACAATTTATAATTATTGAAAAAATTACACACTAATAGAATAAAAACCTACGTTAAAATTTATCATCATTTTTAAGTGAAATTTAAAGTTGATAAACACAAACGGGCGGGTAGTTGAAGAGAGGAGGAAGAGGATGGACAAAACAGATTGGTTTCTGTTCAGGTATTTGCAACCGTACTAGCCGACATGGAACGTTCATATATTTTTCAGCATTTTTTAATTAATTTGTTTTTCTATGTTCCCTTTTTTCAATTTAATTTTTTAAAACTTTATTTTCAAGATTATACAAACATTATCTTACGTTGATGATTATACGTCCACACGTGTAATGTAAATATTATAATCTTACTTGTAAAGATTACGTTAAAATGTAAGCGTAAAAAAGTAAACATAATATTTGCAATTATAATTTCTTGTGTGAAAATATTAAATAAGCAATGCTTAATTCAATGATAATAATATGGTTGTTCGAAAAATTAATTTTTCTCTGAGTTATATCGATTTCGTAGATTCGGAACTTAGAGGATTTTTCCTAATGTTCTTGTAATTTTATTTTTATTATTGTTACAAATTACGATACTTTACAGTTCACTAAGATTTAAATAAAAATACTTCATTTATTATATACTGAAAATCTCATTGGAATTGCTTAATTACTTGATTTGTTGGTGAATTTCTATCTTAAGGAAGCGGTCAAAATGTTGATACATTTGTAGCTTCGGTATTTATTTTGCCCGTAGCTATAAAACGTTTATTGTATATGTCCCTAAAAATACATGAACAATATCTATATATATATATATATATATATATATATATATATATATATATATATATATATATATATATATATTAACAGAAAAGCATTTGTGTTAATTATTTTGTGTGTCACGCTTACATCTGAGTGATTGTAGTTTAATTATTATAGACTTCTATTTCTTGTAATTAATACATTAACGGGAGTGTTCTTTCGTTTTTGTTTAAGTTTCGGTTAGAACGTATGACACTCGCGTAATCTATTTTACTATTTTTAATAACTATTTTTTTCCATAATCTATATATATATATAAAAGCGAAAATGTGTGTATGTATGTTTGTGTGTATGTATGTATGTCTGTGTGTCTGCTAACAACTTTCGACAGAGGAAACAAAAATTCACAAACTTGGTTTCATATGAAAGCCCCAACTTCCGGACGACAAATATCGAAAAATTGGCCCAAAGTGACCATCAAAAAAACGTCAACTGATCGATTTTCTGCAGGGGGCCCCCAAAAAAGTAACATTTTAATGTTAAACATTACATATTTTAAATCGATTTATAACTGCCCCAAAAAATACGGCCGCCAACTCTTCTACATAAAGTATACACACGGCCGTTTATTTTGGATCAACTTGTATTTAAAACCCGCTGAGTTTGTTCACGTGATCTTGACATCAGAAAGAAATAATAATTAAATCTAAACTATGAACTTCTACGCTATGGCAACGTTACGAAAGTTATTACCACATTCAAAATAGGTACATACGATAGTTAAACGAAAAATAAAGCCAAGCCAAACATGTGAAGTAAAAAAAATACGCTTACGAAAAAAATATTAACGATCGAAGTGTTTTTTTTTAAATAAAAACAGCTAGACGCCATTTTCCAGTCTTTAGAGAAAGGCAGGCGAAGTGAGAGAGAGAGAGAGAGTGAGAGGGAGAGAGAGAGTGAAAGGGAGACGATGCCAGAGAGAGAGAGAGAAGAGAGAGATGTCTAGAGAGAAAACGAGAAAAACGTTAACCTTTTCACCCCGAAATCGACAATTTTCGACAGCGGGGAGGGTCAACAACGCATGCGTTAGATGACGTCATGGCGTCGTCACCTGGTTTACTTTAAATAGTTGATACACCAAACACATTTTAAAGACGTCGCTTTAGCTGAGGTAGTTAAAGCCTTGGTTCATTATCTAAACATTTTGGGTTGGATGTTGTTTGTTTTTTTCGATTGTTTTAATTTAAATATTGAACCCTGTATTATTTAAGCCATTTTTCACGTAACGTTCGTTCATTTTTCTGTTTTAATCGTTCGCTTGCCTTACGTTATGTTTTTGTGTTTTACCCCCCCCCCCCCCGCTTAATTAAAACGTTGTTTTCTTTTCTTACTTCGCTTATAACAATGCTTACATCGTCATCGTCATCGCAGTCGTCGTAACGCTCGACGACTTTCAAACATCTTTCACTTCTGGCTGGCCGATTCTATTTTCAAACTTCGCCACAGGAGTTCGGCTTCGATCCTACCCCCCCGGCTTCTTTTTTATTTAACACCCCACACCACTATAAACACCCGTGAAACGCCAGGTACCCCTCGCTCGTACGTCAGAAATGTTAGTTCAGGTTTCCATTATTTCTGAAGGCACTCACGTTATATATATATATATATATATATATATATATATATATATATATATAGAGAGAGAGAGAGAGAGAGAGAGAGAGAGAGAGTAGTTTGAGATGCATTCATTATTCATTGTTAAGACTAGCATTTTTTTAACTTAGTCATAGGTACTGTTATATTATTTCATGTATAATGCTATGTCATTTAGCTGTAATATTATTTATTTCATGCAGTAACACTTCAAAGTAAATTAGGATCATGATCCTGTGGATTCCATCCCCTACCTCTGGCATGTGACTGAAGGAGGTTAAAATACTTGCATTTGAAGATTTTTTCGTTTGGTCCGATAATTATAAAAAGGCCAAAGTTATTGAAGAAGTTATGTAATTTTGTAATATTTTTGTTGTACTCTGTTTGCCTGGCTGTTGTAGCAAAAAGGGTATCGTCTCTATAAAGACCCCCTTGGATATGTTTAAAGTACCATTTATGCTCTTTCTGTTGATAACACAACTTTTAATCAAAATGCTACTTTCTTCAAAAATGGTTTATGGAACTCAGAACACAAGGAAAAATTAGATAAAACAATTATGCTCCCCCTGCAGGCCGCTTTAAATCTGTAATCACACACAATATGACTCATAAGAAACCAGTTACAATAACAAGATCTTCCGCTATCAATAACAATGGACCAATCTACATTTATAATGCAAACAAAAACGCTAATCGCAATGCCTCTAACTCACCTAGTCGAATCAGGAGAAATAAACATATTTGGTTTAATCCTCCATTTAGCCTAAATGTAAAAACTAATATACCTAAGGAATTCTTCAACATTGTACAAAAGTCTTTCAAATACCCACACAGATATAGTTCTATTTTCAATAAAAATTCAATCCGGATTTCTTATTCAACAATGCCAAATTTAGCATAAAGAATTTTAACATCTAATAACAAAAAAATTAAATCAGCCAAAAATACCCTTTCCCAATTAAACACAAAGCTAACTGTAATTGTAATAAAAAACATCTTTGCCCACTCAATACTGATTGCATCCATAAAGATGGTATATATTCTTGCACTATTATTGAGCTCCCACGCAATCCTCCAAAAATAGACACTAATATTTCGTCTTCAAGTTATTGATCTTCCCATCCTCCATCGATAGTGTTACTAATCCAATACACCACTCGAGCAGCCCTTTCATCTACAATCATACAACTAGTAATAATGATGATAATAATAATAATAATAATAATAATGAGAATAATAATATTTCTTCTAACAGCCATCTCAACACTAAAAACAGTCATTATCCCCTCCAAAATAATCCTCATACAGACATTGCCCTACCATTTGTTGAACATTATGAACATCATTCAAACTATTTAACTAATACCAATCAGCCAATTTATATTAAAACCAGACCTCGAGCTTTTAATAAAGTACATACATATATCGGCGCTACTTCAACATTAATTAAGAAAATAATATCAAACCACATTTATTCTTTTAACAACCATAATTCTAATAATAACCAAGGAACTTCTCTAACCATTTTAATTAAAAAATTTAACTCTAACAATACTCCCTTCTCAATCAAATGGGCTATTATAAAAAAAGTTAAGTCTTATACTCCAGGCTCTAAGTTATGTCGCCTCTGCACAACCGAAGCTATAACTATAATTACTTCCCCCCAAAGTAACAATATAATAAATTCTAAATATGAACTGATCTCTTTCTGTAAACATAAGTCCAAATTTGATTATGACAATTTGGAAATTACATAGTTATTACTTTTACCCTTTATATATATATAAAGATTTTTCTTTAACTTTATCGTTTTTCGACATACTTCTTAATACATAATACTTTATTTTAATTCTTTATCTCTTTGCGTGGCCAGTTTTTTATCTGCATTTTGTTTTATTCTTTAGATTTTCTTATCTATCTAATATATCAAACTACCCACACTTTCACATCTTGTATGCATATTTACTTAAATTTTACTATATGAATTTACTTACTTTTTTCCTTAATTTGCATATACCGGCCATCCTCTGCTCTTAAATAATTTTTACTTTTTATTTTTTTAATTTTTATCCTTATTTTATTTTATTTTAAATTTTATTTTTTATGATATTTTACTTTTTATTTATTTATTATTTATTTTCTGTTTATTTATTAGTTATTTATTTATTTTTGTGTTCCTTTTAGTGTCGTTTAACAACTCTTGCTGACATTTTTGTAAGTAGTGACTTGTACATTTCAGTTGACCCATATTATTTTGCCTTATCTATTTTTTCGCGCCTTTAACATTTCCTGTCTGGGTCATTTTGTCTTTTGTTTCCCTTTATTTTATATTTTATATTAAACTTTATCATCATTTTTTTCTTCTCTTTCTTCTTTCTTTTCCCAGATCTTTCTTATTATTATTTATGTCTCAGAAGTAGAGTGAAAATCACATCTTATTTTTCTTTTATTAATATTTTTGGAATATTTTCTTTTTTTTTTTCCTTGTACATATTTTTGTGAATTATTCCATGGATTTCTGCCTTTGGATTATTATGGGACATCTTCTTCCAATTACGGGACGTCCTTGGATTTTACTTGTGCAAATGGAAATTCTTTTAACTTTTTCGAAGTTTTACATTTGGATTTTACTGTCACTGGATTTTTTATCTTCCACTAGACTATCCCTTCGTGTGAAATCACCTTTTTCATTACCATATCCCCCCTGCTGCACATTTTTTGTTTTCAAGTAAGCTCTTTTACTTACTTGTTGTTTCATCAAATACCTCTGCATGCAAAATCCGATCCTGCATTTTGCTAATTCCTACCTCTGCTTAGAATGAAAGTATTTTTTCGAAACTCCACGAGTTAAGGACTATCCATTCACCTAGTGGTTCCTTTTCAGAATAAATACGTTTTTAACTAATTTAATAGTGTTTTTAACATATTTTATTAACTGTTTGCTCATATATATATATATATATATGTATATATATATATATATATATATATATATATATATATATATATATATATACTTATATATGTGTGGGGGTTTGTGCGTGTGTGTTTATCATTATTAATATGTTATTCATGTATGTTATATATATATATATATATATATATATATATATATATATATATATATATATATATATGTTTGATTCCTTTATTCAACAAAAATAATTGTCATTTTATGTACCGATGGAGGTTCTAAAGTCATGCCTCATACTTTTTTGTTGTTTTGCACAAATGGATCAGATGGGGTTGTAAATTGTATTATGGTCATGGACTTAAAGCATTCATGGAAGTTCCATAACTCTGCTAAAGCAACGCTTAGAGCAAACCCTCTTTAATTGATGTGCGTCAGAAGCAAATATGTGTGAATGTATTTCTTACAACGTGCATTGAGTGCGGTGAGGATTATGTAAAAATATAAATTCTTCAGCATAAAATGCACTTGTGTTAATCAAAGTTCTACCAAATTCCTAATTATTTAACATTTACTTCTAAAAAATATACTACATCTAGAATGATTTTCCAGTAGCAAAGTTTATTTCAAGGTTCAATACACATCAGCCATCGTTGACAGCGCGCATTGCATTGTATATAGTGGGGTGATTATGGAAAAATACTCTTAAGCTAATTGGAATTGCATAACTCCTGCGTTAGAAGTTCTTCGCATATTTAAAAAATAGAAGCTTTCACATCTGTCATCGTGTATATGAGATTTGCACAATTATTTGCAGTTTATGTAAGAATAGTTTTTACACGATAATTCGATGGATTAAAAAATGTAGTAGCCGTACATATTGGATTTGTACAATTGTTCACGGCTTATTTGAGAATAAGTTTTACACGATAATTTAATAGATAAAAATAGATACTCAAACTTTCCAAATTTGCCCAATTGCTCCTCACGTGATTATTCGATGGATTAAAAACAATCCGATAACGGTACTTATCAATTAGCACAATTTTTAGCAGGTTATTTATTAATAGTTTTTATTCGATAATTCGATGGATTAAATATATTCGGTACTAGTGCACATCGAATTGCACAATTGTTCACACGTTATTTCTTAATAGATTTTACACGATAATTCGATGGATTAAAATAGTTCGATGGCTTAAAATAATTGGATGAATTAAAATAATTCGATACTCGCACATATCGAATTTGCACAAATGTTCGCAGGTTATGTGATAATAATTTTTACACGATAAATCAATAGATTGAAACAATTCGATAGTCGTAAATGTCGATTTTTTTTAAATCCATCGAATTTTTGTGTAAAAATATATAATCACATTACCTACGAACTATTGTACAATATTTTTACCACGGAATTTTATAAGCTAGAACTCTCCCCAATTCATAAACTTGCATTAAGAGATTTGGCATGTAAAACGCTCATTTTTTTTGTGAACGTGTCGCTCCTTGTAGCAACCATGATGTGTCAAATAAATCGTCGATTGCTCGGAGTGAACAATAGGACAGCTCGCCATCTGAGACAGTCCCTACAAATCCGAAGGTTTTTTGATATATAGGGTCCATGCACATTTCACCTGGACCTGCCTACTAAAAGTTCTACTCTGAAATGCTACAGTGAGTTTGTTATAATAGCTATATGATAAAAAAGTTCGGACACAGCCTTTTCGTAAGATTGGCTCATTGATGGATTTGGAGGAGGTCCAATGCAATAAACACGCAGCAATAGTTGTGATTTACAAGTTGCAGGACACAAGTTTCCCACAATCTTATGGAGCTACGTCTGATTACATATGCGTAACTTTAGTTAGTGCGATAGCCTTAAGCACTAGATAAGAAAACGTCGATTTTAAGTTTGTTAGATCACTACGCACTGCAATAAAATACCATTAAATATTATGGGGATTGGAACTTTCAATTAATGATATAAATAGCTTCATATTCAGCTATGCCCCATAAAAATTTGAATTCGATAGATTTGTTGACTTTAATGGGGCTATATTCTTTGCAGAACACCATTTATCAGTTAAAGTAATTATATGAACACTCACAATGTATATATTTATGCTCATGCGTAGAAATAAAACATCGACGCTTCAAGGTAATTAACTGCCAAGCATGCTTACAAACATATTATTTAATATTAGAGAGATTGCATTAAAAAAAAGCACAGGTAATTTATGAGAAACATTTTAAGCTTATCCAATTAAAATCATTAACTGTATCCTGTCAAGTATACGTTTTATTCAATTTTGCCTAAAAAGCCCCTGGGGAAAACAACGTCCATTTGGACAAGAAAACTATTTCCATAATTTGATCAGCAATTAATTCGTCGTAACAATGTACACATGTTGCTAATTGTTAGTAAAAGATCATGTAAATAATAGTCATGGTTTGATCCTTTTTTTATTCAATTTTAACCCGAAACAAGACACAATGCTACTTGGCAGAGAATGTTTCTTGTAGTTATTGAAGGAAACAAACTTAGTCTTGGCAGCATTGAATGTGAATTTTTGCCTCATTCCACTACAGATTTGAGGTCATCCTCTAGTGTTGCTGCCATTTCCTTAGAAATGTGTTCATTTGTTTTCCTTTCATGCCTGTTATAGAGTGTGATGCAATCGGCAAATATACCCATCTCCGAAACAATTTTATCAGGGAGGTCATTTATGAATATCAGGAATAATAATGGTCCAGTGAGAGACCCCTGGGGTACTCACGCATTTATATCATATTTTTAGACGTACGACCGTCCTGGACACCTTGGATTTTTCTCTTACTTAAGAAGGATGTAATTACATTATGTATTCTTCCAGTTACAGTTATATATATATATATATATATATATATATATATATATATATATATATATATATACATACATATACATGTATATATATATATATATATATATATATATATATATATATATATATAATTATAGTAGTTCGGTAGGAAAATGTACACCTACAGGTAAGTTCACTTGAGATTTGGGAAAACGTTGTTACCCGTTTTTCAGTTAGAAATTAGTCTATCAAGGGGTCAAATTTCATCGAGTTGACCTTAGTGTCTAGAGATTTAAAATTTTATGGGTAGGTTTCTGGTTCACGGATGAAGCATTTAATTCAATTTGTAGGCGAAAACAATAAATGTTAAGAGTTAAAAAATGGGGTCCAAGTTAAAAAAAAAATTATTGACGGGTTCTAGCATATTGCTCAATGTTTGGTCTAAACATGTGAAATTTTATATTAGATGTATTCAGACGTAGGGCAATATTTTTAGGCTGTTTTTGGGCAAGAACATTGACTACCGACGGCTCACCGGTAAAATATTTGACGTTTGCAGTCTCTAATTTCGGGTTTAAACATTTAAATTTCTACATAAATTGAATTCAGACAAGCAACAATCTTTTTATTCAATTTCCAGGGGAAAATATGGCTACCAATATGTCAACGTTGAACGAGTTGGCTTTTGCAGATTCTACCAAACTCCTTTCCATTTAATATCTTTATATATGCATATTTTCATATCGCAATTTTATGATATATGCAAATCGATAGAATAGTAGGTCTATAATAATATATACGAAATCTGAAAGAATTAAAATTTCACATTTTAGCGTACATTTACGCACCGGTTGTCCTGCTTACTTACATAAATACTCTTGCAGTTTAAACCAATTAACTACAATAATAATATAGCATCTCTATTTACGCTGAACTTCTACAGAATGCCAACATCAATACATTACATAGGAATAAATATCCACATGTCCTCCTAGTATATTTATAATGGTCCACCATAGTTTTGTAAGAGATCAACAAAAAGATAGGAGACTTATCAGTAGAATTATTATATGATCTAAAATGCAATTACACACTCTTTGCTTTATATTTATAATTGAAGCTATTGGTTTTTTCTATAGTTGATTGATCATAATTAAACCATTAATTAACAAATATCCACCAGTAAATACGCGTTTCTGTACTTGAACAAAATGTGCATGGACTATATTAATGTTTCTGGAAAATGCTTTGTTTATTTTATAAAAGTAAAATGATGTTATTAATAATCAGAATTAATGCCTTGATCATTAAATAGGAATTACTCTCTTGAGAACAACACCAACCATTATTATAATAGAAGGCATCTAAAGTTTTGTGTTTTGATAATTATATACACAGAAATGATTTTCTTCTAAGAAATCCTATGTTATCGGTCGGGTCTTGCAATAAAACTCCCGATTAATATAGTCAATACATTTGTTGCAATTCAAAGTAAAAGCTGACCATTTTAAAATTCTACATCCGTAAAACTAGTAATACTTTAAAAGAGATATATACAGGCGATAAAAGTCTCTCCCTATATCATAATTATAGCGATAAAACATAATTACTCTATATTACAATTTACTCACAAGAAACAAGTTAACTCCAATTGTTAACTGGGGAATCTTAAAAATACAAAACTTGCCAATAACTTAATTAATCGAGTCTCCTCGGCTTACATAAAACAACCCACTTTTCATGGCCAAATTTTAAGATAGGCTGAACTCTCGAATAAAAAACAAGAAACGCTAATTAATTGTCAGCACACAAAATTACAGCCCTTTCTCAGATGCTAACTACTCCTCCATACTTCCTTATAAAACACGCTTCTATCTGTATATATCTATATCTATTAGTATTCTACATGAATTCCTATTCACCTGAATCCCCATAAATAATAATATTTAATAAATCTAAATATACACTGTATTTGTCAATACCGCTTACGAAACTTCGCCCATTGATAAAATATATTACTTACAAAAATTACACCGCACAATACGAATATTATAATATGTTCCTAAACCTATTTACTTTAAGATTGATTGCTGGCATATATACTCATTTTATATTCTCAATTAATTCTCCCTCGAACCTGATAAATTGTGCGTATCCATAATATAAATATCAAACAAAATTAAGCTTGTATGTATGCGTGTCACTTGATGTTTATGCCGGAAATTTGATACAAATTAAATGTGATTACATCTGGTACACCTTCACCCAAGTAATTTAAGAACACAATTATTAAGTAACCTAAACATAAACTATAAATATTAGCTTTTTTATTATGGAAATCATAAAATGTTTACTCATTTTAGTAAACCGCTTTAAAAAAAATTCAAAATTACTAACCCTAAGCTCTCAATATTTTTATATGCCACACAGCCACCAATTTGTATATATGTGTGTGTATGTATACGTGGATATTCAGGAATGTAATTATATTTATTTGTATATGAATAATCAATGTAACCGTCAATAAAAAATATAATTATCAATTATCGCTAATGCTGTAGAACAAACCTGATATATTTCTTAACTAGCGGGGGTACCCGGCGTTGCCCGAGTGTTTGTTTTCGGGACGGGGGGGTTAAAAAATGTTATGGTAGGTAAGTAGGAAGGATCAAACCCGGAGTCATGAGTAAAAGTTGGAAAACAAAGTGTGGAAAAAAAACAAAAACATCTGCAACGTTAACAGTTCGGCCACCAAGAAAAGTCCATTCCAGTTGTTTAGGAAAAAAAGAAAAAACGACTACGGTAGGTCGGCGCGAACGTGAAAATATAATGTGAATTGTCCAGCTCGCTAACCACTACGCCACAGAGCACTGCAGCTTAGTTTAGTGATTTTAAATAACTTCACATGAAAGAACTACGAAGCCAAACCGGTGTTCTCTTCTCAACTGTTCCTTGTGAACGATCCCCAAACGGTGTTAAGTGGTGGCAGGGGGAGGAGGAATTTATTAGAGAGAAAATATTTTACCACTTCCATTGATCTTAACCGATTTTGGCCGTGACTTCTCAGCAGAAAATGTATAGAAATTTAAGATTATCGAGGAATTTGAGAAATAATAAGCCTATAACACACCTCAGATATTGTTCTGCCGCTTGTGCATATTATATTTGCATGAAATATCTTGATTTTTAATCCTATTAATGTCAAAATCAGACGGGAAAAATGAGTTCATTTTATTTATATAGAGATTACTCTCTTTTTTTCAGAATTATTATCGGTGTTATAACGAGAATTTTATCTTAGCAGAACAGTTATAATAATTATATACATTTTGAGTGTTCCAATAATATGACAAGTAACTAAGCAATCAACGAAATGAATAACTATAAAAAGTTACGAATGGTGTATATAATTGTG
>NC_136508.1:5785402-6027902 GCF_053919585.1 Euprymna scolopes
ACAAATCCGAATGTTTTTAATATATAGAGTCCATGCACAATTCACGTGGGCCTGCCTACTATAATTTCTACTCTGAAATGCTACAGTGAGTTTGTTATAATAGCTATATGATAAAAAAGTTCGGACACAGCCTTTTCGTAAGATTGGCTCATTGATGGATTTGGAGGAGGTCCAATGCAATAAACACGCAGCAACAGTTGTGATTTACAAGTTGCAGGACACAAGTTTCCCACAATCTTATGGAGCTACGTCTGATTACATATGCGTAGCTTTAGTTAGTGCCTTAAGCACTAGATAAGAAAACGTCGATTTTAAGTTTGTTAGATCACTACGCACTGCAATAAAATACCATTAAATATTATGGTGATTGGTACTTTCAATTAATGATATAAATAGCTTCATATTAAGCTATGCCTCCTAAAAATTTGAATTCGATAGATTTGTTGGCTTTAATGGGCATATATTCTTTGCAGGACACCATTTATCAGTTAAAGTAATTATATAGACACTCAAAATATCTATATTTTTGCTCATGCGTAGAAATAAAACATCGACGCTTCAAGGTAATTAACTGTCAAGCATGCTTACAAACATATTATTCAATATTAGAGTGATTGTTTGAAATAAAATACAGGAAATTTATAAGAAACGGGTTAAGCATAACCAATTGAAGCCATTTACTGTATCCTGTCAAGTATACGTTTTATTCAATTTTGCATAAAAAACCTTTGGGGAAAACAACGTCTATTTGGACAATAAACATCTTTCCGTAATTTGATCAGCAATTAATGCGTCGTAACAATGTGCACATGTTGCTAATTGTTAGTAAAAAATTACGTAAACAATAGTCATGGTTTGATCCTTTTTTTATATTCAATTTTCACCCGAAACAAGACACAGTGCTACTTAAAAATAGGGGGCTACTATCGGGGGCATAATTTGGGGGGACATTATGAAGGGAGATGAGTACCAAGATGGGTGTTCACATTACACTTGAACTTCTGCATATCAGTACTGTTGGGAAAACAGAATACTGAAAGGGAGTTCCGAAGACTTGCAGCCCTGGGGAAGAAACAATTGGAGTAAAATGCTTTCCTACACCTAGGGATCTCTACTGCAAAGGGGTGGGACTTAGTTGCGTGTCGGGTTTGTCGGGGGTAGTCACGTCGAGGAGGCGCAAGTGCTTAGAGTTCGTCAGAGCACTTACCATCAAAGCACTTGTGGAACAGGCAAAGGGGTGCAACATTTCGTCGATGGGACAGAGGGTGAAGCCTGGTTGACAGTTCAGGACCTATCAGGTTGGCGACTCTCTTTTAACCATGTCCAGGAGTGAGAGACACGCAGCAGATGCACCAGCCAAAATGTGCAAAAAACAGCATTCCATACCTGGGCGAATGGTGGTCTTAAAACGTACAGGACACTTTCAGGTGTAAGTAATTTTCAAGCATGGTAAAGAGACCCCATATTTTTACAGCAGTCTTTGCAATGCTGTCAATGTATCTATTTCAGTTAATGTTCCCTGTAAAGTTAGGCAGAGTAGTTGAAAAGGAGTACTTTCAGGCAATGTCTCGTTGGGCATTGCTATTAGTGGCAGAGAAGGTTTCTTGCAGTTATTGAAGGAAACAAGCTTAGTCTTTGCAGCATTGAATGTGATCATCCATTTTTGCCCCATTCGACTACAGATTGGAGGTCATCCTCTAGTGTGTCTTCCATTTGCTTAGATATGTGTTCATTTGTTTTCCCGTCATGCCTGTTATAAAGAGTGGTGTCATCAGCAAATATACCCATCAACGAAACACTTGTATCAGGGAGGTGATTTATGAATATCAGGAATACTAAAGGTCCAATGAAGGCCCCTGGGGTACTAACGCATTTATATCATATTTTTAGATGTACGACCGTCGAGGACAACTTGGAGTTTTCTCTTACTTAAGAAGAATTTAATTACATTATGTATTCTTCCAGTGACACCATATGCTCTAATTTTACTTAGAAGGCAATCATACCATAACCTCTCAAAGACATAATATATCAAGGGCTACCACTGTACCCTCTCTTATTTTGTCCAGTGAACCGTATATATGTTCAGAGACTAAAGTTAAGATATCTGCTGATGAACGGCCTTGCCTGAATCCATATTGTTTGTCGATCAGGAGTTTAGCAGCTGTTAGATGTTGGAATAGGGCTTGATTAATTAAGGACAAATATTTTGACGAAAAGCGGGAGGAAGCTAATGGAGCGATATTAGTGGGGCAGTTCTTTGACCAGAATTCTTGAAGACAGGTACCATAGAAGCAGTTTTCCAGTAGTCGGGAAACAAGATTCGTTAAGATTGATTGTAAAGTTTGGAGAAAACTGGAGCAACCTTAGCAGGGCATGAGATTTGGTTCACATGCTTTTTAGATAACTAGGTTTTTTATGATTCCATGTACCTGAGAAGGGTGACTTTCAAATCGGCTAGTGTTGCTTCTGTCCGCAAAGGAAAGTCGGGGAGGGAGTGGTGTGGCAGGTCTACTGTGGAGTTTGAGGCAAACCGACTGGCAAGCAGGTTAGCCTTGTTGGTTGCTGTGCAAGCAACCTCATGCTTGTTTGATAGTGGAGGAATCGTTCCTAATCACGGGTTCCTAATTTCTGTGCTTTAGTGCGTTTTCTGGTAGTTTCAGTGTAATCTGTCTTAGTTGTCGCTATTACTCCTTTACAATTATTTCTAGCTTCTATATACTTATGTCTGTTTGAACTGGACTAAAGTCGGTTAGATCTGTGGAACGTATACTGCCTTTGAGCAATGGCAGCTGCACAAGCAGAAGTAAACTATTGGAGAGAGCGGGGTTTGCTATAGAATTTCCGTGAGGGAACATGTGCTTCAATTGCAGTTTTGAACCATTCAGTGGTATCATTTGCTCACTCTTCCGCTGGAAGAGAACAGATATTTCCTCATGGGGCATCTCTGATGAGTTCTCTGAGGCTTCCCAATCAGACTTTTTTGTAATGCCTCGTTGTTTGGAGTAGTGGGTCTTCAGTTTAAGGCCGAGAATTTAGAGTGATTTCTACCATTATCAATACGGGATCAGCATTCCCGAGTGGGCTGCTGGAATTTGTTGTATAATAATCGGGAACTTTTGTCAGAAATAGATCTAGAATGAGGCATGTTAATCTTGCTGGTCTGGGAAACGTGTCGAAAATATAGTCGTCTGAGATAGGGAATGGGATATAGAGAAACTATGTGTTGTGCTAATAGCAAAATCAGTGTAATTAGATAATTTAAGCCGGTTACTGTGGAGGACATTGAAGTAACCAAATGCATGTGATTGGCGCTAGTAACGAGAAAGAGTGACAATATCTATGCTGCCCGATACTTTGTTTATAAGGGCAGAGTCCTGTAGCAGTAGGGGAAAAGTAGTTAATATTGTGTTGCATATTTAGTCTTAGATTTAAATAATGTATATAAAATGGAAATATTATTATTTTACTACGTTCTAGTATAACCAGAGTTCGTATCGGGCAGAACATTCCCTACCTTATATAAACTATATAATACATTCACATTTAAAAAGCATTCGTTTCAAATTAAATAGTGTCTGTATAAGCTCTGTATTTTAATTGAAGATATTTAATGATACAACTCATTAAGTTGCTTATACTCAAAAGCGAATCATGGCAAAAGACAAAATTAAAACAAAATGCATTAAATGGATATGCTTTTGTATGTATGGAAGTGGTAAAGATATGCCCTATTTTATGGAATTAACATTATTAGTATAATTAGTTTTATTCATCTGTTATTTTCATTATCTAGAATTATACTTTAATCTGTTTAATTTATTATATACGCTTTACATTCAGAGCTTTATTAAGAAAAATTAAACCAACATATTTAGTATTGATAATGCATTGTTTGTCTATTACGTTTAACTTTCAATAATTATTATGAAATTAAAATCAGTGCTTTGTAGTTACATCAAATGCACTCTATTTTTATTCTTGTTTAATTATCCAGTATAAATATAAAAAATAAATGTATGTAAATGTGTGTATATATTGGTATCGGTATATATATATATATATATATATATATATATATATATATATATATATATATATGTGTGTGTGTGTGTGTATATGTATATATATACGTGTGTGTGGGGGTGTTTGTCTGTAAACTTTAAAAGTTAAATGTGTACCTTGCTTAATACATGTCTGAAGACTATAGATTAGATTAAATGTCAATATATATATATATATCATATTAAAATCTTTTCATTAAACATGTCTTATTTTTTTAAATACTTCAAAGTAAATTAGTATTACGCGAGTACTTAAAAGCGATATTATTTTCTTTGCAAAAACACCATGAAATTGAGATCTGCTTGAATTTAAAATAAACTTTTATAAACTAATCTTTGAAGGTCTTTGCATAAAACTAGAGGCATATAAATATGGAACATATGACTTACATATAAAAACTATGTTTAATATATTTAATGTTAATGTAATTTGTTTAAGAGTGGGACACGCACATATAATCTCATATATATATATATATATATATATATATATATATATATATGTACTTATTACCAGTTTGATATATATATATATATATATATATTTAGTTTACTCCCAAAAATTAATATACGAAAGTATAGATTCATGCGTAAACGTTAAGTATTTACTTCAAACGTGCTCAATACGTAGGTAGAGCTAGTTAGTAAGTTATAAAATGTATATGGCGATTGAGCTACACTTAATAATCCGCATTTCATACACTCTAGGATTCTTCAGGCGCAGAAGCCTAAAGAATCCGAGACTGGATATATATATATATATATATATATATATATATATATATATATATATATATATGCTTGCTGTACATATTTGAAAGTTTTATTTTTGTTTTTGTGTACGTAACGTTACCCACAAACACGCACATCCTTATACAGAGACATGGTTTCACATACTTGAAACGGTTGGTATATATTACATTGAACCATTGGAATGTTTAGTTTAAAACATTAATCTATTTAACATTGCATTTATTCATTTTAATCTAATCATATTAGATTTGACAGGATTTATGCATGCAGCACGGGACTACCTCCACCGAATACATTATGTGCACGCCATAGAGTATCGAATTATTTTAAGGTAAATACCATCTAAATATTTTTAATGAAATATATATATATATATATATATATATATATATATGTATGTATGTATGTATTTTAGAAGATGTATATTCTGCTTGTTTCACCCACTTAAAAACACATTTTATTATGCATCCCTTATACCATTGTTAACGTGCAAGATGCATTTTTGTTAGTCCCTCGTGGCTATATGTAATGCCTTATTAGAATTCTTTTAAATAATATCTGCAATTGAAATCTTTTGCTTCAAGCTCTTCACACATTTTCTGAAAATGTATACGCAATTCAATATCACACAGTTTATTTAAATATTTTTTTATATCATGTAAAATGCAGTATGTAAAACCGCTCATTATTTTATATGTAAAACATTTAAAAAATAACACATTAATAACCACTTTTTCCGTTTTTTTCTACGAACGTCCTTGATTAGGTGATGTTATCCCGATACCGCCATAACATTGCACAGCTATAAATAAAAAAAAGATATGGGAATGTCCTAAAAATCTTACAAATCAGTATTTTCAATGATTTAAGAAAACGTGTTTTGTAAACAAATTTAACTTCAACATTAAATTTACTATGTTAGTTTCAGCTATAATCAATTTCAAAGTACTTTGTTTTTCAATATAAAAATAACGTGGGATAGAAAAAGTTTTAATATTTTACATTGGAATGTATTCATACATATATAAAGAGGCAATCAGTAATTTATCTTTAGTTTCTCTTGGTAGCTAATAAGCCCAACCGCGTAAGAACATCGAATGTGTCATGCACCAAAAAAGATAAGGATTAAATATATATGAAATATAAGTAGTGTCGTGCACCGACACATGTATTTCACCGACATTTATATTCATAGTATTCGATTCCGGAATGCTGCGATGATATGACTAGAAAAGTATTTGATGTGTTTTCAGGTATTTGGATAAGGTCTTAGGTCATAACCGCGTAGAAGTATTCATTAATTGTAAGACACAATGTTTTTTTTACGATCCTACGAAATAGCAAGCGGTTCATTCTGTACATGTAATCGTTCCTAATTGTCATCATACAATATAAATAAACGACGATTTAACTTTTGTTCAAATATATATGCACGGCAATAAATTCCAGTTAACATTACCATGGATGTAATTCGAATGAATATAATAGTTATGAGATATCTAAAAAATGGCTCGCACACATGAGTTAAAAAATGAAAATGTATCAGGTAACTCATGTTTCCTATTACTATTTTAGAAATAGCGTATTTAATAATAAAGCAATTCAGATATGCCACTATCTACGTTGCAACATGATGCTTTGTTGCAAACATCTAAATGCCCCTAGATTGTTCGACAAACAGCTACCGATTAGACGATATATTTTCATAAACTTTAATATGTTTTGAAACAAAGTTGTACATCAATAAGAACTGAAAAACACACTTTCCTTAAACATTTAGATAAAAGGAGTTTAATGTAACATGCATAAAATATTACTAAACATTGCAACATATATATCTGTGGTGCCAATGGAAAGAAATTTATTTGAGGAAAAGTGCTACTCACTGATCAAATAAATGTGCCCCCATGACATCATTCTCAAACTGAAAATAAAAACATAGTTATCACGCATTATTGCAAAAGTACGGCATTTTCATAAAACATTTAAAATAGAAAGAACGAATGCGGGATCGAAACAAATGTTCGGTTTTCTATAGTTTTTTTGTAAGATTGATAAACTACGTATTGCCCACTATAAAATTTTGTTAGACCTATCTGTTTTTTTTTACCATTCTAAGTGTAACTTACATTAATATCCTACTTAACTATTTATAATGTAAACTTCTGATGTAAGATTATTTCGGAATACGATGTAAAAAAATAGATGATATTTAAAACAGTGCAATTAAGTGGCGACTGCTTCTTGGAATTCTACCGGATCGGAGTGAATCAAATTTATTGTTTTTTAAGCTGATTTAGATGTTACTGAATTTAATTTAAAAATAATGGCCGAGAGACTTTCTGCTTATATTCGAATGATTTCTTTCGTGCTGAGCATTCATTGGTTGATTTCAGTCTCGTGGCGGTTTTTTTGGATTGCAAATGTCGACTTTTATAGGCTTTCGGGTATGCTAACAACGAATATTACCGTTTAATTTGAAATTGATACTTCGTTTACCATATATATATATATATATATATATATATATATATATATATAATATAAAACGTAACTCTTATGTCATCCCTGGTAGCTATTTTCTTTCATCACTGAGTATATTGTAATGAGTATTCGTGGAATTGAAGCAGATGACAAAGCAAATATATTTAACCCCTTATATTGTAAAAACTGTTTGCTCTTTACATAGGGGGCATGGGTCGTTCATAACATAAGAGGTGGGGTGCTTATTCTGAACTGCGTTCTTTACATGGGGAGATTTTTGGTTTTATTCCGAAAGCGTTCTTTCCAGGGAAAGATCAGAGTGTTATACCGATAGCCGTTTTAAAGTGCAATGTTCAGTGTTTATTCCCAAAACCGTTACACGTGCATATTAATAATTCCTCGGTTGTGAAAAAATGGCTGCCAGAGATTAATTAGATTTACATTTATTTATTTTTTTAATCGGATAATCGACTTTTCTGCTCCAGATTTTACTTTAATATTCGTTGTCAGCATAGCTGAAAACCTATAAACGTCGACATTAATTCTTATTAATATTTTAATTTAGTAAGCCTGCAGGATAAATATCTAAAAGCAAAACACACACATCAAAATCCTTAGACTATTTGTTTATAATTAATATTTTTATCTAATGAATACAAATTAAAATATATAAGATGTTTTTACAACAAAGAAAAATGAAAAGTATTTATAGAAACAGAGGGCACACATTTAAAGTAAAAGAAAAAGTTTTTATGATAAAATAAAATCATCTAAAGGGAAAAGGAGTTATAAATTTATTTAAAGAAAAATAGCATTATTTTAAATAAGGCTACACTATGAATATATTCTTCACAATCCTCAGCATTAATTACGCATTACTTGAAAAATAATGAAAAAAGGGAAGTAAAAGGAACCTGGCAATATTTCTTCTATCAAAACTTGATATAGAATCCGTTTCCTGCCGTGAAAGATTTTCTTAAGAAAATATGAGTTTTTTTCAATTGAATTTTGTCTTCATCAGTAAGGAATTTCCGGAAAAATATAATTGTCAACAAATATTCATCGTCTTAAGATATAGTAAGAAATAAAAAGAAACGTATTATTTCACAAGCATGTGAATAAATATTTCTATTCTGTCTACGGTAAAACCCGTACGAATATAAATATATTGAACATCATGCAGATATTCGCATTTATAAATACAAAAAAAACATGATGGTAAAAGTTAAAAAATATAATAACTTGGTCAGCTAGAATTGAAACCAAATAATCTAGTATGTTATCAAGAGCAACATAGAAAAAACTACATATTATAAGACTTGAACAAATGAATTTATGTGAGCATGCACAGAAAGAAGTAAATAGATTTACGCAAGGGGAAGTGATTATTTCGCATTTAAATTTACGGATATATTTCCGTGTAGGGCGATTTATCAATCCAAGCAAAGATTTTACGCGTTATAAACCATCTTAGCTGTATAATTATTATTTACTTCTGATTTCAGTGTTATGAGATCAGTAGTTAAAGAGACTATCAGTAAAATATTTACACAGACATACATCTACTGTGTTTATTTATATAGTTATGCTACAATTACAGATTAAAATAATATTTACTTTTTGAGAATAACATTTGATAGGTGATAATAGATTATGTTTTGTCTTTATAGAGCAATCCTAACGTACCTTATTATTTTACTCATCGTAGATACAACAACGAATACGAGATTTATTTTTCTCATAATCGTATATTTATAAAATATAAACGTTTTGGCCATCGTGTTTACTCACTATTAGTTCTCTAATTAAAAACACCTTTTTCGTAAAATTAACCAGCATTTTCCATTTTAATTTGAAAAAAAAATGTACGAATTTTATCATTACACAGTTAAAACGTTTTTTTTTAATAATTTACTTCAGAATTTTAGTGAGACAATAATAGTCCAATCCGGATAACTAAACTGAATTTTGATTTTTAAGTTAGTGAGTTATTAGAAGCATTATATAATGAAACCATGGTATTTGAAACGTATGCGTATGGTTGTTTCGTATATTTCATTATGTAACTGAATGAAATAAATCAAGTGCGCTTTGGTGAATATATAGTTATGATAAAACACTCTGCAAATTCTATTTCTACCGAAAATGCAAACATGTCATTAAACATATCATTACATTTTCTTTTATTTGCAATGATTTATAGTTAGAGGGGTCTAATTTTTTTCATTAAGTTCTTATTGTTGACATCATCATAAACAACTATTATCACCAGGATTAAGTAAACTAAAGTCATATTTAAAAATCGTATCTTTTTCTTAGTAAATAAAAGCGTTTCTATGGTTGCGTTCGACGCAGAGAATATCTTCCATAAAAATATCAAATTTAAACAAGTTTTCTCATGTGCAAATGTAATCGGCCCTAAATTTAATCGTAATTTCAAAATATTAAATTATATAATATTAAACTTGAACTCCCATTCATAAGAACGTTAATATCGCTATTGAATTACTACTATGCGTTCTACTAGTTCTACTACTACTATTTATATTACCACTACCGCTAATAATAATACTAATAACGGTTACATTGTTGTTAAAATAAATTTAGCAATTTGATCCTGTGTAATTTAAACATTAAGATTTGAACTGCAAATTGACAAACAATTTACAACCAAAAGAAAAATACAAGGAACTATTTTCGAATAACTTTATTTTTCACCCGTACCGATCATTATTTGCACGATGAAAATTAACAATGCACAAAGGAAATGCAAAACTACAAAGGGCGCGCAATAAGTAATGCCCCTGACACACTTCCCACTAGAAGTAGAGCAACGAAACTTGGCATAGTTATTAGTCTTTCTCTGCCTGGGAACCACCCACAGTTAGACATTTCTCCCATCGCTTGATGCAACCCTGGAAACCGTTTTTTGTAGAACACGCCAGGTTTGTCCTCCAGCCACGACGTGACTTCAGAAATCAAGGCTGCATCATCTGGGAAACGCTTTCCTTTCAAAAACAACTTCATGGCTGGAAGGAGGATAAAGTCAGAGGGTGCAAGACAAGGAAAGTAGGGAGAATGGGGAGGATTTCATAACCACATGCCTGTACTTCTGATCTGGCGACATGCGAGTTGTGGACCGGAGCGTCGTCCTGCAGGAGGAGGATACCTTTACTGATCTGGACCCGCATCTTGATTTTGAGAGCTTCCCTTAATTTCCTCAAAAGTGAAGAATAATAGGCTCCTGTAATTGTGGTCCCGGAAAATCTGTCATCACTACTACGTCCTTGTCCCAAAAGACTGTGAGCATGACCTAGCCAGCGGAGGGCTGCACCCTTGCCTTCTTTGGAGGTTCCGAGTCCAAGTGCTTCCGCTGCATTGACTGGGCTTTGGTCGCTGGACCATAGTGATCGACCCACGTTTCATCCTGTGTAATCAGTCTTTGAAAAAAAATTGACTCATCTTCTTGGCACATCTCCAAATTCATCCTTGAGCACTCGATGCGTTCTCACTTCTGGAATAGTGTGAGCAACCTGGGAATCCATCTTGCAGACACCTTATGCATATACAAATGACCATGAATGATAGTTTCCACAGACCCTTTACTATTCTTGACATCTTGGACTATTTGGCGAATAGTAATGCGCCGATCTTCCAAAATGGCAGCCTATACTTTACGGACAGATGCCTCATCAATGGCAGAAGGAGGGGCGACCAGGTCTGGGAGCTGTTTTCACAAATTTTCGGACATGTTTGAGTTCAGGATGCCAACGTTTTACAAGGTCATATGATGGGGCATTATCACCATAAGTTACTTTTATTTCATCAAAAGTCTCCTGTGGTGTGTGTTCTTTCAAATACAAAAACCGGATCACTGCTCGACATTCAACAGGCCCCATTTTAAACCAGACCCAGTTCAAACACCTGTAAAACAGAAACCACACTTAGTTCAGAGCTGTAATTTGCCACATAACCCGCAGAGATATAACTCATTGCACATGCAAAATTTCTGTTAGATCAGACAACTGGAAGTGGGTAGGGACATTACTTATTGCACACCCCTAGTAGGTACCATTTTATTAATACATACAAACAAATTAGTCACTTAATATAGAGCGGGTTACAACTTAAAAAAAAAACAGAAAAGAAGGGCACTAATACACATACCACGAATCTTCTGACAGTATATTCGAGTTGAATTTGGAATAAGAACGTAGGAACTTGGAGGTAGCGGAATAAATGAGCATATTCAAGAAAACCTAGATAAGGATGCTATGTGAAGATGGCACCTTGAAATGCTATACCTTTTTAAAATTAAAGAGAATGTTGAGAAAAAAATCCTAAGAAGATACAGAAAACACATAGATAAATTTTACAATCAGGAAACTGTCAAAATGATAAAGTAATATGTAATATCCTTAATAATATATATTAGACCGTTAATAAAAAAGCAGGGTTGCGGAGTCGGAGGTTTTAGCTGGAGTCGGAGTCGGAGTTAGAGTCGGATTTCTAAAAGCACAAGGAGTCGGATTCGGAGTCTTAATTTTTTATCCGACTCTGACTCCTTAAGCCCAATGCATTTACATTGTAACCTAGTTTTCCAGATTGGTTTTACCTGTTTTCTTATTACATTTTCTAACCAAACAAGGCACATTACCACTTTGATGTAGGGGGCTACTATCAGGGACAAAGTTTCAGGGGTACTATGTAGGGAGTTTAGCAGCAATATGTCTATTTATATTACACTTGAACTTCTGCATGTCAGTACATATGGGAAGCAGGAATCCGGAAGATAATTCCAAAGTCTAGCAGTTCTGGGGATGAAGCTATTAGAGTAGAATACTTTTTACATGTGGAGATCTCTACTGTCTAGGGTTGACAATTCGCTTCTTGTCGAGGGGATACAAGATCTTGTAGTTCGTCAGAGCATCCACCATTCAAATACTTGTAAAACAAGCAGAGCGATTCAGCATTTCGTCGATAGGGCAGGGGATGAAGCTCAGATAACAGTTCAGGATCTATCAGGTGTGTGTCTTTCTTTTAAACACTGTCCAGAGAGACTAGTAGCAGATGCACTAGCCAAATGTGAGAGCAGTACTCGATACATGGTCGAATCGTGACCTTATAGAGGTACATCCTACTTTCAGGAGTAAGTAACTTTCTAGCAGCAGCCTTGGCAATGATATAAATGTATTTATTCCAATTCATGTTCCCTGTGAATGTTAAGTCGAGGAAGGTTAAGAAAACATCAAATATGGTTTGCAGATTAGTGACTAGTTGCAAAATTATAGTATAAGGGTAAAGGTACGCTTCGAAATGTTTTTAGGTGAAAGTTTTCAAGTAAATATAATCAACAATACTTTATATCATCTAATGAAAGAAATATATAGTTGTTAGTTAATATAGATCACTTATAATCTGGGTACACACTGTGGCTATTAGTTATCTATTTTCTTGATATTCTTTAGAGTATAAATATAGGTTAAGCTAATGCATCCCTTAGAAATAGATCGATTTTGATATCGATTTTGAAAAGGTCAGCCTACTAAATTAGGACTGGAAGCTAAACCCTCCTCCCAAGATACGTGCAAAGTATGAGATTTTATATCAGCTTGAGGAGAAGAACAATTGGTTTCTTGTCCAGTTGAAACAAGACAGATGATATACCGTATAGCATTAATATGAAATATAGATATACAGGGATTTGAGGAGGATTTAAGAGTATAAGGATGCTTTATGTTTATCATGCAAAACAGACAGGAAGGCGTCTTGTGGGCAATTCATTTTCCCTTTAAAGCAGGCATTTAAATATAATATTTGTGCCAGTTCTTTTAGTAACACACATCAGTAACAATATATATGTGGCCAGTATATGCCTTATATTAAAACATTACACTTAATCATAGAATGATATGTTATGATTTCCAAAAAGACGGAAGCAGTATACGTAAATAAGACACAGGGAAAGGTTTTGTGAATAAGCAATAATTTAATAGCTTCCTAAGCAGTGGTTTGCACAATTTAGCAGTTTTTGTATGGTTTTGCGTTTATTTTTGGAGATATCTCATATTTTGTACTCTAATGCTTCTACGTCATATAGATATTTCGATCTTTCTGATCACTGCAAATCCTGTCTGGATAGCGGTTTTCGTTGTGCTTGTAATGTCACACAGGATCAATAAAAATTCTGTCTTTGAGTGGGATCACTGTGGATTATATTGGATAACAATCGGATTGTAATCTGAAAGTTATCCAGTTACGTAGTCAAATGTAATTGTGCCATTGGATTATTCAGGGATCGATCTGGAATTACAATCTTATCTCACCCACCCCCCAAAATAACCGGCATTAATCAATAAGAAGCAAACCATGGCACTATGCCCTTTTATAGCTTTTTTCTTTTTTTACATAGGAGTCACCACTTATCAAGACCCAAAAGTTACTCGAGGATAATGGTTAATGGGTGTACATAAGTCAATGGCAAAATATACTAGTAATTGTTAGTAGGCGATGACTCATCAAGAATGTATGTATGTTTGACTTGAATATGATCAAATTGTTGTCAGCTGGAAAACAGGCAAATGGAAGAGTGTTTTTGTTAATGGAATTTACGTTAAGGATTAGGCACAGAAAAAGAGTGGGGGCATTATTCATAGTGGTTTCAGAAGACGAGTGTTTTTCATGAAAGTTTAGCGAGGGGGGACCATAGATTGGAGCTCAGCCAACCACCTGCCATGAAAATAGAGATAGAGTAAAGACAGGCTCGTAACGTCTATTCTGTGTGAAAGAGGTTACAGAGAAGAGAAAAGGCCCCCCACCAGCTTACGAAGTCTATTTTGAACTTTGTCGAAACATGATTATAGTTTTCCAGCGGCTCCTTCCCAGATGTGGAAACAGTACTCCATCTATGGATGTACCTGACTCTTACTTAGGTAGAAAATTGAATGAGCAGTGAGATAACTTCTGGGCCGCTAGAAGGATCCCAGTTTTCCAGACCAGAAGCTTGTCAAAACATGGAGTCTCCCCAAGATGAGAACTATTAATTTAAATGGATGCCAGATAGGAGATCAGAGCGTTGGTGATATAAAGATGGAAGCTTGGTTTTAGATGCATTAAAATTAATCAGCCGCTTCTTTATCAATTTCACCACATGATCCAGATCAGAGAAGATAGAATCAGAGAGAACTTGGTCATTTACGGCCGTTGATGTGTTGAATTATATGGTAATGTCATCAATATAAGTGTCTTCAAACGAACTTAGGATGTGATTTGGAAAATCATTGATGTAGATAAGTAAGAGAGTTTGGCCCAAGATGGGTGTGTATCTGGAGATGTTGTGAAGTTGGCCTAAATGGCATACCTTATCAAAGGTATTCGATATGTCAAGAGCAAGTGTCCTAAAAAGGAAGCCTCCGTTGAGAGATTTGCTAATCCTATGAGATATAACCGTTACGACATCTGTGTAGATCTAGCTGAAAGGAAACCATATTGTATGTCAATAAGAAGGTTATTCTTGCTAAGATGGTTAACTAGTTCTCTATTTAACACGGGTTCCAGCAACTTACTCATGACGCACGGGAGATTTATTGGTCTGTACTGAGAGGAAGATGAGCGATCATCTGAATTTCTAAATACAGAACATAGTGGTGAGGTTTTCCAGTGTGTTGGGAAGCACTTCTCTTTCACACAACGTTTAAACAGTTTTGTAAGTATGGGACATATTTCTTGTTAACGCCTTTTCAACACTATAATTGAAATGCCATCAGTGTAAGTTGCTTGACTGGAATCAAGTTTTTCGATTAGCTTGGCAACATCACGCACAGATATCTGTATGTCGTATAGTGTGTGTTCTAATAAAAGAGGAAATACGAGGGGGCGAATGCATTATTAGCATAGTGGCATAAGTTGCAAGTTCCTGGCAAAGAGTTTGATATTGTCGGATGTTGACGAGATTATCTCGGGTCCATTGATGATGGTTGGGATGGAGCACATGATTCTGTTCCGGATCCTCTTTGCTAATTGCCAAAACTGGTAGTAAGCAAACCGCTGATTAGCTACTTTGGACTAAACGGACTCAGCATATAACTCTCTCGCATTCTTTATTACTCTTTTACAGTGATTGCTGGCAGTCCTAGAATCAGCTTTAGTCCCAGTACATCTTCATGTTTTGTTTTGGTCCTCTTTCCATGAAGGTAATATTATCATTTTAATAATTTCTTCTCTGTATAATATGTGTCTTTACTTCCATCTTCTGAAAAGAAAGTTTGACTTTGAAATGCCATGGCCTAAAGAGGTTTCCCTATCCCTTTTGAACTGAAGGAATAATAAAATTTAATTGTAATGTTTATCCCTTTCATATTTCAACTTATTCTATAAACTTAGTTCCTGTTTTTATAGTGTATTTTAACGCACATTTAAAACTCCCAGTCTAACCTGAATTAATTTTAACTGGTGAGTTTACTCTCCATCTTATACTATAAAATATGATAATGAAATTTTGTAAGCATAACTCGCATTAAAAAAACGCTTTAAATCTATTTAAAATTTTAACCATCCCTTAATCTATCTTTAAAATAGATATTACTAAAAAAAAATTTATTTTATTGTATTTTTTTATTCCATTTCTATATTTTGTGCTAACGACCCACTTGAAACTATTTTCCGATATTTTTCTCGCATGTTATTCGTTTGTAATATATTAGTAATAACTAGCAATACATGTATACACTCAATAGAAAAATTGGAAATTCGCATCTCTTTTATAGTATTCATTAACTTTGGTAAATTCGTCTGTATGTTTAAATTATTAATACAGAAATCGAACACTATACAGTTTCAAATAAATAAAATAAAGAAGTATTAAAATCGAAGCACACATTTGGCTCTTAAGGCATATCCTCCCTCCCTCCTTCTTACTGCTATCTAATAAACGCTAATCTTTGCGCCCTAATTCATTCCACGTGGAGACACTGGTGTTTTTGCAAGACAAATATGGGTCACTCTAATAACACCAAGTTAAGTATCTGTGTTGTGTGGAACCTATTTATCTAGATCTAGTTGCTTGTTTACTTTGCTTTATATTCTCTTATATATTCAAATAATTATTAATATCCTATTCATTTATTTTAAAACAAATTAGTTGCTAGAGAATATTGGTTTTCTCAAAGTACTTTAAAGAGGAACTTTCTTGCAAATGTTAGAGGGGAATCTATCTCCAATCCTACGCTTATTCATGAACAATAGAGACACGCTTTAAAGTACGATATTCAATGTCTTCATCCATGCGGGGGTGCATAAATAGCTGGTGTAGATACTAGAAACATGGTTAACCCTCTTGGTGTGATGGACCTGTAGATCTTTTAAGATCAACAATCTAAGAGAAAGAAAACTCTGATAACAAAACTGAGAATGGTAAACCTCCTCAGTCATGGTTGACAACCTTCCTGGAACTGGTGATTCAAACAAATTTCAAGCTTGCAAACGTAACTTGCCTAAGGAGTAGATAGGGTCTTCCTATCGCCAACTTTCACATTTATTCTTTGCCTATTAGCCAGGCCAGATGGTCAATACCAGGGTCTCACCAGACTCACCTTGTGTTTGGTCTTATTTCCTGACTAGGACATTGCCCTCTATTCCGCTATTCCCTATTTGAGATTTCTCTCTTTCTCTCAGAAGATGACAAAATTTGCCTGAATGGCACTTGTGCAGACTAGACTTGTTTTGGTCGGTCTTGTCTGAGAGGTTGAGGGTAACTGAGATACAGCTTGTCTTTCTGCTATTTCCTACTGACAGTACAAATCCCTAACTCTTTTGTAACGCTTATCATCGGATGCATAATATTAGGATAGTTTTAGTGTCATGTCACACATGGAAAGGAACCGTGCTGCTATATCTGGTCGGCTTTCATGAGGCTACACATTCTAGACTGGACTCGACTAAGGGACCAGTGTGTGTGTATACTTTACTTCCAGACAGGCCCACTTTGCTCAACACTCTTCCACAAACATAATTATAAAAACATAATTAAATGGCAATCCAAACAAATATCACGAAAAACCAGACGACCACTCAAGCAAAACCAAGTCGCCTTTGCCCTTGAGGCTCGCTTTCACAAATATCCGTGGGCCTAGGGGTAATCTGGATGAAATGGAGTCTTACCTTTATGTAAAGTCCCAGATATCTTAGCATTAAGTGAAAAAAACTTATACTCTTCACCTCCAACTATTTTAATATGACAGGATACCGCCCTCTTTGTCGTAAGGACTCGGATAGATGTGTGCACGCGCATAGAGTTTATATTCCTAGCACACTCCTTTAAACTAGAGAAAACAATCTTGAATTATATGACCAGGCTTGTATGTGCTTTCAACTAAAATTTAATCACTGCGTAAGTTACTTATATTTTCCCAAGCATTTTTCCTCAAGTCAGGATTGTATTCTAATCGACCATGTATTTGATAGGTGAAGCACACTCCTTGGATAGTAACGGCCAAATACATGCGTTTATTGACTTTAGTGTTTACCATAAAAATTGGCTTGGTTTCTCAGGATACAGCGTACGCTCCACTTATAATTTCTCTATAGCCCATTTCCCATAGAGAGTAATGTTTCCAAACGGCCTACCAGATCGTGAAACTCAGCAGGTTTTACTTCTATACCTATTCCTAACCGCAGTACTTGAGGCTTGCGACTAATGTCCACGGCTAACTTTGAAACTCGGACCACCTCGTGGTATCAGTTGACATCTCATTTAAATTCCAACCTCTTGAGGAACCATTGCTCAAAACCACAAGGTACTACAAGATGGTTTACTGCGAACCCATTAGAGAACACATCCGAGATGCCCCATAGACCGATATCGTCTCTCTTCCTGCTGAACAGTGTGCCAACTGAATGGTGCAGTGCGCGAATTGAAGCACACGTTCCAACGTAATAGATGTATGGAAACTAAAGCCGCTTTCAGGACTGCCAGCAACCATTGTAAGAAAGTAATAAAGAATGCAAGAGAGTTGTGTGCTCAATCTGTTAAGTCCAAAGCAACTGAGCAGCGGCTTGGTTCCCACCAGTTTTGGCAAATAGCAAACAGAATCCTGAACAGAAGCGTGTGCTCCATCACAACTATTATCAATGGACCTGAGGTAATCTCTTCAGCATCAGACAAGACCAAACTCTTTGTCAAGAACTTTGCAGCTAATTATCCCCTTTGCGATCAAGGCCGCCAACCCCCAATATTTCCTCCTGTATCAGAACCCACGCTATGTGATATACGTATATATGTACGTGATGTTGCCAAGCTAATCAAAAACCTTGATTCCAATAAAGCAACTGGCCCTGACGGTATTCCAATTATTGTACTAAAAAAACTTCAACCTGAACTAGCGCCCATACTTACAAAACTGTTTAAACGTTGTCTTAAGGAGAATAGTTTCCCATTTCCCTGAAAAATTTCATCAGTATGCCCTGTATTTAAGAATTCAGGTGATCGCTCACCCCCCTCTCAGTGCAGGCCAATAAGTCTCCTGTACGTCATGAGTAAGTTGCTGGAATATGTGTTAAATACAGAAGTAATCAACCATCTCAACAAAAAAAACCTTGTTAGTGACACTCAATATGGTTTCCGTTCTGCTAGATCTACAGCAGATGTGCTTACAGTTATATCTCATAGCATTAGCAAATCTCTCCACGGAGGCAACATGTCTAAGGCAATTGCTCTTTACTTATCCAAGGCCTTTGATAGGGTATGGCATAAATGTTTACTTCATAAGATCTCTAGCTATGGTATTGCTGGAAATCTCTTCTCAATTATTAAATCATTTCTTTCTGATAGGTTCATAAGAGTAATAGTTGATGAGCAAAAATCAGAAGCTCACAGTATTAATGCCGGTGTCCCTCAGGGGTCCATCCTAGGCCCAACTCTTTCCTGATATTCATTAACGATCTTCCAAATCACATCCTTACATCATTTGTAGACAGTTATGCTGACGACACTACCATTTATGGTAGCACATCTAAGACAGTAAACGACCAAGTTCTCTCCAATTCTCTCTCCTCTGATCTTGAGCACCTAGTACAATGGGGTAAGGAGTGGCTAGTTACTTTTAATGCATCTAAAACCAAGCATCTCTCTTTACATCATCAACATTCTGATCCACATCTGGCATCATTTGAAATGAATGGCTCTCGTCTTTAGGAGGCCTTAAGTTTTACAAGCTTCCTGGCTTGACCATTCTCCTGATCTTAAATGGAACACGTACATCAAATCTGTTGGCAAGGCCGCTGGAAAAATGGTGGGATCTTTCTATCGATCCGGTAGATATCTCACTGCTGATGCTATTCTCTATCTATATAAGAGCCAGGTACGTCCAAGGATAGAATACTGTTACCACATCTGGGCAGGAGCTGCTAGAAAGGACTCGGCCTGCCTTGATAGAGTTCACAATAGACTTCGTAGCCTCGTAGGAGATGTCTTTTTCTCTTCCTTGCAACCTCTATCTCACAGAAGAGATGTTGCGAGTTTGTCTCTGATGTATCGTTATTTTCATGGAAAGTGTTCGACTTAGCTTCAATCTATGGTCCCCTTTCGCCAAACTTTCACAAGAAACACTCGTCTAGCTGTAAACACTATCAATAATTCCCCCCACTGTTTATCTCTGCCTAAACCTAAACGTAGATTCCATGAACAAAGCTTCTTTCTTAGAACTGCGCGCCTGTGGAATTGTCTTCCATTTTCCTGCTTTCCGGCTGACTACAATATGGTTGTGTTCAATAACGTAAATAAGTTCTTGATGAGCCGTTCCATATAAGTTATCAAATTTACCAAATTTTCATTACTAATGATTACTATATTGTCCAATTTCTACTGTACACTCTTTAACCCTTATCCTTGAGTGGCCTCTTTGCCTTGATAATGTGGAATTGCCTATATAAAAAAACACGGAAATATTATAGCACTCACCCCCATGGATCACTACAGATTGTTTAGCTTCTATGGCAAAAAGACAACAGGCAATCCGTCAGTTATTACGTCATAATCAAATACAAATAGGCAAAATTCGTAGATGCTAGAAATCATTGTAAGAGAGAAATATTGACAACCAAAACAAAGCATGCTGAAATAATTAGGGAATACATAGAATCGGCAAAGATAGGAAATCATGATTTCTGAAAAACTATACTAGTTTTGTGAATAAAGGACAATGAGTAATTCCACCACTGAACAACAACAAGAATGCGTCATGCACAGTAACGGAGAAGGCGGAATTGATATCCTGGTTATTGCCTCTAACTCCACCTAAAACCCAACAAACACCTCCCTCCTAAATTACCCTATAGGGACTAAAGTCACATTAGATGATGTAAAAATCACCTCTTCTCATGTCCATGATATTATAAAAAAAAAAAACTTAGACACCTGCAAAGCGAGTGAGCCTGATCTCATCTTTGTTATACTAATTAAGAAATATTTAACTGAGTCAATAATATATTAATATATATAATTACATCCATCTTAAACAATAGAAGCATACAGGCTGTCATTGATGGACATACATCCAAACAGTACAACATTAATGCGGGAGTGTCTCTGGGGTCAATGCTTTGACCATTATTATCCTGATATTCAAAAACAACCTCCTTGATAATATTGTGTCCGAGATGGGTATATTTTCTGATGATACAATGCTCTATATCATGCATTAGAGCAGAAAAGATGTGCATAAATTTAAGAAAAATGGCAGAATCATTAGAAATGGCCCTTCGACCATAGTTGAATAGGGACACAAATGGATGGAACCCTTTAATGCTAGTAAAACTAAGCTGCTCTCCATTAACAATTACAAGACGCCTCTCAAACCTCCTATATCGATGAATAATAACACCCTACCTGACAATTCTTCCTTCAAACTCCTTATTTGTTACTATTTTACCATATTTTCCTTTGTGGGCAATATGAACGGGAAATTAAAAGAGGACATTGCAAAGACTACTGCAAGATGGAGGGTTCCCTCTACCGAGCTAGAAGATTAATCACACCTGGTAGCATCCGTACTTCTACAAGGCCACCATTCGCTCATGCATGGAGTGTTGATGTCCACATCTGTGTTGGTGCATCTACCACTTCATCTTGGATAGGTTCCAAAAAAGAGTTGTCAATCTAATCGGCCCCACTTTATCAACCAAGCTCCAGCTCTTGTCCCATCTTCACGATGCTAGATCTCTGTGCTTGTTTAATGGAATGTGTACTGATCAACTCGTTGCACTTATACCCTGTACATATCCTCGACAAATCCGTTTAGCAATAAGATCTCACCCTTCTACAGTTGAGGCCCCTAGATGCCAACCATCTCTCTATCTTAATAGTCTCTTCTCTTGAACAGCTATACTTTGGAATTCCCTTCCTGCTACCGGCTTTCCTGATCGTACTGATATGAAGAAGTTTAAATGTATCAGAACCCGACATCATGCAAATATTGCCTAAACATGGTCCCAAAAAGTAGCCTTTTTCGTCCAGGTGGTGATATGCCTTGTTAGGAGTTTATGTGAGTAAAGTATATAAATAAATGAATAAATAACTAAATAAATCTGGTTGAGTGTATATGTGAGTATATTTATCATACAAGTGAATGCTAAACATAAAAACGATGTACATGAACAGTAATTATAAAATGCATGCTGAATAGGCGTGGGAGGTTGGTATATGGATCTGCAGAATAGATTTCCACATAGGTGTCAAGGAGTCGGAAGTCGGAGTCGGAGTAGGAATTCGGAGTCGGAAGTCGGTGTCGGAGTCTTAGATATCAAAGGAGTCGGGGCCGAGCCAAAGTCGGCATTCTAAGAATTCAAGAAGTCAGAGTCGGAGTCGGAATCGGACTTTCACCATCCGTCTCCCCAACCCTGTAAAAAGACCAAACCGAATCAGCATTACCGGAAGACCCGAAAACCTATAACCGTGCACACTGCATTGAACTAAAATGATTGTGCTGACTGATAATCAATAAAAAGGAAAGACGTTTGGTGAATAATGAGTGAGTAAATCTCACCTCCTCGACCAGAGCCATTACCAATATACAAGAAAGAAACAGAGCGACTATGTAAAAGACGAGAAAAAAACATAGGCTGACACCACAAACACACATGAGCATGGCTTTAAAAAGGACACTTCCACGGAGAAACTTAATCCTTAATAGCAGATGTGCAGTATGTATCGGTTAAAACATATATACCGGCAACTATTGACCAGCAACAGTAAAACAGCAAAAGCCGAGTGTAGACGAAAGATTGAAAAGGTGAACAACATAAAACACAGATGGACTTGATCAAGTAGAAAACGCAATACACCTGGAACTATAAAACAACTATATCCTAATACCCAAATAAATGATACACGCACAAGCACCTGGAGGTGGAGACCATACAATATTATTACCCTTCCACAGTCTTTGAACCGAGTCAAATTTCTTGTTTTATATAAAAGGGTATATTTAATTATAAAACTATACATTCTGATTTATGATTTATCTTCAATAGTTTCGTTTCGACACGCGTTCTCCCAACACTCTGTATTCCCACTAACCGGTGGTTGCTTTCCCCTCCTCTTTTATATCCGTTACACAAACTCCCTCGTCTCTAATTGCATATCTCACACGTAAATTTGCATATAAATGCAACGTCGGCATTTTAACTTTTTTTTTCCTTAGAGAAAAAAACACGACCCTCGTGCTATTCAGGTGTGTTACTGTTTTACCCACATCCCCCTTGATCTCGTAATCACAAACAGGGCAGGGAGGTAATATCCGTCTTTGTCGAGTTCTTTGTCGATGAGAAATAACGTTGGACTGACTTTCCTGTGTACGCTCGTCTTTGGGTGGGCTTTCAGTAGATATCTCATCATCTCAAGCTGATCTGAATTAAAATAGATTAGCCGCTCACTGACCTCGGAATCACTTTCCTCACTTGACAAGTGCGTCTGGGTTTCTGCTCGCAGGTCTTTAATGTGCCTAGGCATCCCATCAGCATTCACAGACTGCAAACTGATCACTCCAGTTACCTGACTATTTTTATATTTCCTTTTAAACCTGCCACGTAGATTTTTAACCACAAAGTTGTTCTTTTTTGATATTTCCCTTAAGTCACTTCTGGTTTGGGCAGTGGGTAGCTTCGATACTCTTGATTCGTACATGACATGTATGTAGTACGCCCCCTGTTGATGTGGAAGAAGAAACGTTATCCTTTGGGATGACGTTGTGCCAGTAGACCGCCTCCAATATGGTTTAATGGTTATATGGCTTCGCTCTGTAATACAATTTCCACTTGGTGAGTACGCACATCAAAATCGCAGATGTATATCCCAATTTTTTGCTAATGACTGGAACTCCTTACTGGTGAAAGCAGTATCATTGTCTGTCAGTATTTCCGTCGGGACACCTCGATCAAGGAAAATACTCTCCGACTGTTGGATTACAGTGGATGCATTTGTCCGAAGCAGTGGCCGGCAGATTGCAAATAAACCAATTTTTCTTTTTTTCCAGCGTACAGATGCTGGATCTATTGGTCGTCATGTTTTGCGTGCTTTTACGATAGATTTAGACATCTTTTTCGAAACATGTGGGTCATCCATTCTGGCAAAATATAGAGTTTATTGTACTCTTGGATACCCACTTTGATTATGGATATCAGCCACCTGATTCCCATCCAGTCGTCTCACTGCTGCGCAACTCCCAAGCACCAGCTGCGTGGCACTATGATGATAATATCTGTGTGATTCTGATAGGACTTCACGAGTTTTATATCGATGGACAATTCATTGCCAGTGATTTCAAATGTTATAACCGTCGCCTGATGAGAATTGCACCAGTTGCTTTCGTGTTCACACGTGCTTTAGGTGCCAGAGATCCATCAGTACATGCACACCGAATCGGTAACAAAGTGTAACACTGTTGTCTTCCACTGAAGGGCAAGATTTACTCCTTTGACTGCTGAATCAAGTTCAGCTAGATTGATGTGTTGAGCGTCGTTAGTAGAATGTAGCCAACACGCATCCTCAATGACCGTTTGATTCGCCTCCAATGCGACTCCTGTGGCTATGCAACTTCCATCCACCCAGACAGTAACCTCTTTTAAGTTAGGCCCTTCCAACCGGATCCGCTTCTACTATTTTGTTCAGCGTTTCTTTCAACATGTGATAAACAGATGCAGTTTTGATTCTGTCATCCCAGCCTTTTGATACTGAAGTTGCTAGGCGCTTGATAAATGCGACTGCAACCCGGATCCATCTAGATACGGGAAAATGACTAACGGGTTCTCACAAAGAGAAAATATGCGTCAATCGGTCAATGCATCGGGGATCCCTGGAATTATACCTCGTTTTCATTGCAGTGTGCCATATTTCTCCCCGACTTGCAAACCCAGAACTCTGGCTCTGCCTATTAATTGCACTGGATCCTTGGACACCAAGACATAGTCTAAAAAAATGTTGTTGCACGCGTGACGCAGGAACTACATTTTCATTACTGAAAATAACTATTTGACATGGCCATAATGTTTGTCAACATGGATTTGGAGTTTTGCATTCCGCACATGCATAAGCGACACATTAACATACTTGCCGCCAGCACTCTCTTAATTTCTGAGGGCACACTTCTGCAGTGGCAGTGAAGGCATCCACAAATTCCTTCAATTCCCAATAATCAAGAACTGGACGCGCCGTGTGCTTCTGCTCCCGTACGACCGCCGTCAAGAGAATTTATCCTTTGGGTGGGCCAAGTTATTCTTCTGAATAGGGCACCAAACATCCATTTTGCTTCCACCGTTGAATTACTTTCTCATAGACATCTCTGTCATGACAAGGCATCGTGTATTCTTGCACATTGTTATTCAATATACTGGGAGAGCCACGATTTGCCCATTTTTATGATGCAGTCAATTCTTTATTAATGCGATCATAAGTCACGCTTAAGTCCGGCTCGTTGATTGAGATATCAGCACATTTGTTTAAGCCCGCAATAGGGACCTCACATGATTCCGTGAAATCAACTCCACGGTGTTTTCTGATGGCATCAATCCTCAGCATAAGATCGAAACACAACATATGTTTATCCAGGACCAAGGCCTCATTGTTGGCAGCAGGAACTCGGCCAACCTTTATATTTACTCTGCCGTATCCTTGGCAATTTAATGCCCTTCCGTTAGATGTCAGTACTCCTGTGTACTTCTGCTTCCAAAAGTGACACGCAGCTTTACTCACTAAAGCCTGTGAACTCTCGGAATCAATAAACGCCGTGCACTCTTTCCCCATCTACACGTAATTTCATAGAAGAGTCTCAGTGTTTAGTTTGTTGGTGAGGAGGATAATTCTGCTGCCTCCTCCCCTTTGGCGTTTCCTTTACACTGTGCTGATTTATGACCAAAGCCACTGCATCTGAAGCAACGTATTCCACGACGGACTTTGCACGCCCGACTGTTACTCCTCTCTTGGCAATTCTGTAAGCAGTCCCTCGCCACTTGTATCAAACAATATTTTCTTCGTAACTGTGTGCGTTTGATTTTGTAGGTAGCCGTAGCAGCAGCCAATTCTGCAGGACCGTAATGGTCAAACATGGTAGTTCTTGTTCGGATCAACAGTTGACCGTACTCATTGTTTCCATTCTGGATGAGGCACGTAATACATGTTTAACATGTTGCGATAGTCCAGACACAAATGCACACGTTAGCTAACATTCTGGCAACGGTCGTCCAACCAACCGGCTAATGCTCGCAGTACAAAAAAAAAACTCGTCCACCGTCTCGTTAGGACAGAGTTGTCGAGTGACAAATTGGTCATATACATTAAATGTATCAGTAACATACGCGGTTATAAAGGTTTGCTTGAACTTTCTACATCCGCTTTCTGCTCCATACTAAGTTGTCTGTATATGGCCAGAGTTCCAACTCGCAATCTCAATGACAGGACGCGCTCAACAATTTTCATTGTGCAAAGTCCAAACTCAAGCTCCACATTTTCAATCCATCGATAATAGGCATATCCGCGGCAGCACCATTAAATTCCGGATCAATTAGTCATCAATCATCTTGGTTTCCATGGCCGAAAGGTGATAGAAAAGGTTGAAATAGCTTCTAACATATTTGACCCGAGTCAAATTTGTTGGTCTGTCTTTTCTGATTTTGCTTGAATATTTTCGTTTCAATACGTGTTCTCCCAACACTCTGTCTTCCCTCACGCCGCTGGTTCTTCTCACCCACCTCTTTTATACGCGCTCAACAAACTCTCTCGCCTCTATTGTTCATATCTCACCCGTAAATTGGCTTGACTCCCATACATATAAATGCGACGTTGGCATTTTCACTTTTTTCTTAGAGGAAACTTGTGCTATTCTGGTAAGTTACGGTTTTCCCCACAACATTCAAGCAAGAAGACTATATGTCATAATAGATAACAAGAAGGGCACTTCTTTCAGATCCTATACTTCGCTGTCCACGCAAACAACGGGTAAATTTCAAGGAGACAGATAAGTGACCAGAGTTCTAGAAGTCGTATGGTATATTAGAAAGTGAAGTAACTCCAAGAGCCCAAGGGACAATTTAAAAAAAAAATCCAAGAAAAATAAACGAAATAAAAAGGTGGGTGAAAATATAAAAGGCATACAATAAAAACTGATTAAGGAAACTGCTTTTAATCCAGAATGAATTACAAACAATAACAAGCCATATAATGTTCGGACTGGTATAAGACAAAAATGAAGAACAAAAATCAACCAAGAAACATTAAACTGTATAATCTTTAGCCCCTCACAAAAAACAGAAGTGTCGGAATAATGGGTCCACATAAAATGGTTGAAATATAAAAGAGGTGTTATATTACATGAGAAATGATTTTTCATGTAGAGGGGACATCTCCAGAGAAGAACCTAATTTATCCTATATGCATTTCTGAGTTGCATTTGCTTGTACTACTGCGTTTATATTTGCTTCTATCTAACCTACGCCAGCAGAGTTACTATCTTTTAAAGCATATCTGAGAAAATGTACTACATCCCACACCCTTCAGCTAATGTTAACGTTTATGGAGAGTTCAATGTTCATAATTTTGAAGGATTAACCCACACAAAAATACATAAGATGAGGGAGGGTTCTGTAACGATTTCTCTATTGCTTATTGCTCAACTAAGATTGATCACAACACACCCGTGTGCCCGACACTGACAGCTAGTATCCAAATCTTTAAGATAGTTTCTCTCGAGTTGCCTGAGCTATGTTCATCCTCCGTTCTGTCTTCACTGGGTCCTTCGGACCACTTGGTTGTATTAATTAAGATAAAAACGAAATGCAATATGTCCTCAAACGCACATTTCTATAGAACAGTTGCTCGATACTCTACGACTTACTGCGATAGCTTCGGTACATTTGTATCAGATATCCTTTTGCGTTCCATGTTTTAAAAATGTGTATTGTATACTATCAGACCTTAAAAATGGTTAATTGTAGGTATAACACGCTTAATATCCTTTAAAACATTCGAGGAAAATTTCAACAGCCATCTGTTAGGGTTCTTTTCAATGTGCTGCTGCCATTGCGCACAGAAATCACATATCCTATTGCTTCCAACATAATAGATGTACTGAGATTAAAGCTGATTCCAGGTCCGCCAGCAACTAATAAATAACACGAGATCGTTATATGCTTAGTCCGTTAAATCCAACGTAGCGGAGAAGCGGCTTGCTTCTTTCATTTTACAAATCGCAGACATAATCCAAAACTAAAGCGTGTACTCTATCCCAGCTATCATAAAAGACATGAGGTATCTCGTCAGCATTCGACAAAGCCAAACAATTTGCAAATAAGCTTTATCTTTCCAAACTAAGGAAAAAATTTCAAGTTATTTAAGAATTGCCACAAAACTAAAATTCGGGGGTTGTTTAGGATAAAATTTTTTGTATCAAACGTCATTGAATTATTTGCATTATTATAGTCATAATTCTGATGAATAATTAGTACATAGTGAATAACACCTAATTGCGTGGATATTAGGCTGAAGCAAGTATCAAAACCTATGTAGTAATTACTTAAATACTAGATGAATTTTCTAATTTAAAAACACACTTATCATTAAACAAACAATAGGTATTATTTCAAAGGTAAACTGTTTAGCAGTGTATAATTGTAAACTCTTACCAGGTAAATGTAACAAATCAGTCAATGCAGTGCTCTAGGAAGATTAAATAGAAAAGAAATAGGCAAAGTCAAATAAAGTAAAGTTTTCAGAAAATATGCTGATCTGATTTGTGAATATTTAATGTTTGCCAAATTTTAAGCCTACTTTGTATTTTCCTATAATGCTTTACTTATTTGTTCCGTTTTTTTTATAACACTTCCATTGTGTTTTCAAATGTTTTCTATTATAGGACATATTGCTTGGACACAACAGCAGGATAAAAATAGATTTGCTGAGAAAATTTTGTTCTGGTCTGGCCATTATTTTACTAGAGTCATTTCCGACCAGCACTAAATTGATCGGTGTTAGTTGCAATCTTACTTAAATATTTATTAGCATTTTTCTCATGCTAGAGTCTAGACTTTTCTAAGCTGATTATCAGCGACAGAATGTCGTTTGCAAGAAAAAATAAATAAAATAAAGGAACTAAAAAAATATTCTGATTAATAATGCGTATAGTGTAAAGCGAATCGAATCTAATGATGCGGCAAATATTATTTTGATAAAAATTCAGTATGTCAGCATGCGTTATATCGTAATATTTAAACAGTTCGTATTTCATATATAAAGTCATTGCCCGGAATCGTCACAAATGAAGATACGCGCAGGGGTATGTATTAGTATTTAGCTGGTGGAAAAATAATGCCATTTCTTTACTTGAAATTGAACCCTAATGCAAGTTGTTTGCCTAGAGTAAGAGACAGAAATACCAACCTGATTAAATTCTACAAAATACTCATTTAGGCGCTGTATATACTGTTCAGAATAGTTTATATCTTGCGCTTGTGTGAGTTTCAATGACAACCACTACACAACGTTCTGTACCGCAAAAAACTTGTTAATATATTTTCCGATTCGATTCGATAGTATGTATATCGAAAATTTTCTTTGCTCGATAGGACTAGAGTTCTGGAGTAGTCTGGGAGTGATCTGGGTCGAACTTTTCAAAAATGCCATCGAGCAGCTACTTCCCCAGTAGTAATGTGTCTCTAGGGTAATCTGAGTGACGTTTTCTAAAAACATCACTCAAATTACAGTGGCGTCTTCTTGCATGTAAGCCATAAACATATGACCAATTCTTTTACTGATCATACTCAATTCCCCTAAAGATATTTCTATACTTATGAAGTAAACTTTCTCTCAAGGGTTAACGCATTATTTACGTACTACATGGTATGATGTAATTAATTTAATTAAAAGAAAAGAGCGCAACTTCGGTGCAAATATGGTTGTGTCAGAAGAAAAGGCGAATATCACTCATTAGTAGAGTTAGTATATTGAATATAGCTCGAGCGATTTTGCGTGTGGAGCTACCGTTTTAATATATTATAGGGAACTTAGGTATGTCCGATTTTTTTAGTTTTAGAGAAATTATATAATCGGATATACAAGTGGTATTCAATATATTATAGCCATGTATTGTGTTTTGATGTAGTCCTGGTGAATATGGTGTGAATATATCAAAAATACAAATGTACTATTTCGTATGATTTTTCCCCAGATACATTTAATGCGAAAAGTCCTCTTATTGTTGTAGGAATTGGCTGCGAGAAACGTTAGTCATATTTTCTTGGTTTTTGCATTAAATGTTGCTATTCAATTTGAACAAAATAATAAGAAGGACGAAGCTAATATCCCGACAATAATATGAGAGAGAATAAAAAGAGCAAACCAAGTTATATGTTCATCAATGTTTATATTAGCTCTTCAGTAAATATAAAAGAAATACACACGTATTTAATTGATATAAACATGTAAATTTTAATTATAACGGCCATATTAATTCCAAAAAACAACATAAGTTCCATTATATATTTCCAAATATATAAACCATATAATGTAATAATATAAAATTACGTGTGAAAAAAAAATTTCTCACTCACTCCACAACGCGATATATATTTTGATAAAAAAAAAACAATTTTTCTTTCTGTGATACATGCTTTTATTACCAAGTATTTTTCAAATATTGTGATTTTATTTTATTTTCTGCGATTTACTCAACCCGGGGGGAATTTTGAATATAGACATTTATAAATATTGTCGGAATAATATATTCTTTGTTCTTATTATTCTATGCAATAGAATATACACATTTTACATAAATCTGCAATAATATAAAATATTATTCACAACTTATTCCTACGGCAAAATTATAACTTTCTGCTTAAATGTATACAAGAAATATCATACATAAAAGTGCATATTAATATTTACACAATATTTTCCAGGCAACAAAAAATATCCATTTTATACAGCGGATATTTTTAAACAGCAAAATGGCTATTTATCGAGTTACATGATACGGTTTGTCTTTCTTTTTGGTGGCATTTTCTGTGGAAATTCATCTAATTTTGGTCCGGCTGTTTTAGTGTATTAGTTCATGTCAGCGTTTATTTTAATATGTTGTGTGTAAAATTAGTCATAAGATGCATGCGATTCTTTAGTATCTGGAGCCGGACATATAGTATGTGCGTAGTTATAATCCTTTCGAATACTTTTCATAAAATTCTGCAAAGTAATGTGTCATATGTTTACTTGGTTGGATGTTGTATAAGGAGAGATTATAAGCCATTTTCTAGTAGAAAGTGTTCAGCTTTGTCGGGGTGTATTGATGATTGAGAAAGTGGTTATTGTGTTGTGTTAGGATGAATCGGATGTATATTGGTTGTTACGTTAGAATTAGGTCATTTAATATGTTCAGGTGAAATCGTTGATGGATTGGTCAAGACAATTTCTGGAAAGCGCTTGGCAATAATCTTACTTATAATAATTAAAATACTAACCGCAACACCATTATATAAATATATATATATATATATATATATATATATATATATATATATATATATATATATATATATATATATAAATGCGAGCATTAAATGTAATATGGTTAACCCTAAACATGGAAAAATAAAGGACTAGTTGCTAAAATTGGAAAAGAAAAGGGAAATATTCTAATAAACAAATATAATGAATGAATAACGTTTAATAGGTTAGCACTAATATTGATGATGAATTGAATTTTTAAAAAAAAATCTTAATGCTGCAATATTTTAAGGTATACATTTTTTACCAAAATATCTCATTCTTTTCTTTTTCACTTTTAAAAACTAGTCCTTTACTTTTCAATGTATAAGCTCACCCATATTACTTTTCATGCCCGCATTTTTCTATTGTATCTCTGATTTTCCTAGGCTCTCCGTAAATTTATTTGTTCTATGTTTAATTTCCGTCTTATTTTTGCCCATCTGAAAAATAACATTCACATATGTAATAACAATGTACGGAACTCGCTTGCTTTAAATAAAATTTCCCAACTTATCTCCCTGTCATCCTTCTATTCCCTCTGTTGCAATTGTTAAGTTTTTTTTTCGCGTCAGCTGTGAGCTGCTAGCAATAATAGTATCTTGATCGACGTGGGTGCTACGAAAACCAGTCAGAAAAAAACAAAACGCAAATAACCTCCTCACGTTATTTTACGATTTTGAACACAAGTAAATTAATTTTAACTTTTGTTGTACTGAACGAAAATAAAACAAAATAACCATAATATAGTCGAGAGAGTGATTTATATACTATAATAATTGTTTGAAATTTGGTCTAAAATTGAGTGACAGCGGAGGCTTTAAATGAATAAAACTGCCACTTTTCCATATATTTAAACACGGTAGTTTTGGAATGATGAACTTATTTAGTATAATATGATTTACATGTTATTGTTGTTTATCTTTCTGAAGGTTTGTAATATATTTTCCCCTATCATATTATTAGTGTTATATATATATATATATATATATATATATATATATATATATATATATATAAATCAGTTGTTATTTATATTGTACCTAGTTGAGATTTACGCACCCGCGTTAGTTTTTTTTTTTTAAGTTACACAGAATTCGTTGAGTATTTGCCACATTGAAATATTTTTTAGCGCACCAGATACCTTTATTCAACCATTACAACAAAACATTCCTGGGCATCACATTATTTCTGTTTGAAACATGCACGGTTATTGAAATTAGCAAATACGAACAAAATAGGAATATGAGATTTCAAATTATGTGCAGCGCCTATACATAATGGTATGTATTCGTTATTTGAGTGTCTAAAGTTATATCTAAATGCGTATTTATGTATATATATGATTTTATAAGGTGAACATATAAACGTAGTGTGTTTATTGATTGTTCGTATCTTTAAATTGCTGTGACGAGCGACAAATCAGGTTCAAAGACTAAGCAATTAAGAAAGCCATTTGTAGGGAAGTAGAAGCAATTTAATCTAACATCAAAAGAAATCTAACAAGACCTAGCATGTATTCGGTAAAATGAACGGAAACATACGGCGATACAATCTATATCAATTCGAGCGCACCCGACGCACGGATTATAAGTAACAGCAATGCTTGTGTACTTGCACTATCCAATTGTGGCTTACTCCCAATCTGAATTCTATTTCCTTCGAATATAACCTGGCTGCCGGCTAACAGAAGATATAAACACAAAGCCTCCGAAATTCGGACGAACCTGTGCTACAAGTGGCCACCATTGATCTCAATAACATGTCCTGCAGCTCTTGAGTTATTCCTCAACAAAGAGAAGTAATTGCTCTCAATGGGACACAACCTCAGATTCAAACAAATGACGATCGAAGATTTTCCTATTATTCAGAAATGAATATGCATGATTGCGTAGATAGATATGCTAGTGTCTACGAGTGTTTTAATACTTTAAATCAAATGATATAGTTGTACAATATGTGAAACACATCTATCGATGATATATTTGACAATTTGACATGTGTAGGCATGATCGAATAAGACGAACATCGGATGTGTCAACGTTGTTCATTACACTTGTATTAAATAAAGTCATATCTTTGCTGCTTTTGATTATTTACATACATTGACAAAAAACGTCAGCAATTAAAATATATACACGCACTCTATCTATCCATCTATCTATATGTATATCTAGCTATATATTAATACATATATATATGTGTGTGGGTGTGTGTGTGTGGCTGTGTGTGTGTGTGGTTGTGTGTAACAAAAGAGAATAAATAAACCTTGAGTAATAGAGAAGATCGACTATTATCTACGAGAGATGATATATTTTATATCACCGACGCCAAATATGATTTATGAAATAACGTTAAGCCTGGGAAATGCATTTAAGTTAGGTTTTAAATGTACTTAATATACCTAAATAGGAAATACTCTTTTTCAAGTGTAAATGCGATATATATATATATATATATATATATATATATATATATATAATAAATTCCACAACCAAACAACCTCACCGCTCACAAGAGCTATATCAGTCAACGAACCAGAAGTCCAAGACTCGAGTTTCGCTCTCATCTGGGCTCATCAGTTAGACACATCCGAACTCAGGATTTGAAACCACAGCCTCTTGCATGCAATGCAAGCACTCTACCAACTGAGCAAACGCCCAGCACACTAGAAGTTCAATTAACCAACACAGATCAAGCAAACGCGCCGAAATCCGACTGTAAAATGAACCTACTTCGTCTCGACAAGGGACGGGAACATCCAACCAGCTAATAACCCCAAGCCGATGTCTCACAAGTAAGAGTTTTATCTCTGAAGGACAATGCCATCCAGCAATGCTAACTAAGCGAGTTACTTATGATAGGATTTTCAGAATGTGAGAGATTATATAGAATAAATTTCACAGCCAAACAACGTCGCCGCCCACAAGAGCCATGACAGTCAACGAACCGTAAGTCTAAGACTCGAGTTTCTCCCTCACTTGGGCTCATAAGTTAGACACATCCGAATTCAGGCTACCAACTGAACACACACACATGTATATATAATTATATATATATATATATATATTTCTTTAGAGATATATTTTCTAATAATATATATCAATCCTTATTTAAGAAGCTCAATGTTATTACATAGCAATATAGAGAATAAATGATAAATAGTTATAATCCAAAATTCGTGATGTTGATCATCTTATAATTTATCCCTTTAATTTAGTTGGCTTATACAAGTCTTGATAGTATCAGTTTCGTATCGCAAAATCAGTGACTTAACTAATGTATCAATCTATGAATCTAATATACACTTAACTCATCAGAAGAAATAGCGAAAATTAATCCGTCAAAAGGAAATGAAGTTTAATTTGACATGATTAAAATCCGAAAATTCTAAGAGAAGCTGTAAATACATTTATATTTTTCCATTACGCCATATTGAATTTTTATCAACAAAGTAATTAACCCCAACTATTCGTACTAACAATATACATTGATTTATGAATCGGTTAACAAAATGTTCTACTTAATAATTAGTACATTTATTAATTCTAATTGGTGTATGCACACTTATGAAAATAATATCAATAGATTATAAACTATTTGTATATATTGTATATACGAAACTAAACTAAGCTAAAAAAAACGATATATATATATATAAAGCGAAAATATTTGTGTGTGTGTGTGCGCATTTTCGTGTATGTCCGCAAAAGTGGGGTTTTGCTCGGCCTTTTCGCGGAGGCCGCTCCTTCTTAAAATTATATATCACGTCTATATTATAATATCTACAAGATAACAAAAGGTCGCGTGTGTATTTAATTTGCCCGACTTTGGAAAAGCTAAATATTCAACATTTTTCGATTGCCGCGTCTGCATTCGACTTTTTCGTCTAATGAAACCAAAAAATAAAACTGCCCCACAGTAAATAAAATACTGCCCCACAGTCAAAGTTGACCTCATTAGGTCATCAATTACGGGCATCTGATAATGCTTTATACTTAAATAAATGTAAATATCTTTCCTCTACTATTTCTTGCTTGCCAAGTGGTTTGTGTCGCGCATTTATTTTCACACTTTATTTTACAACTTACCTCGAGGTTTCGGGCTTAATTCTTCCTACTTACCTACGAACATTTTTTTAAACCCCACACACTGACACAACCCCCCTGCCAAGTCTTTTGTTTTGATTTACCCAATAACACACATCGAAACACCCCCCCTGACACAAATACCCGGGTAAGAAGTCTTCGCTTATTCTTTTGTTTTGATTTACCCAAAACCACACTTCGAAACACCCGGGCATCGCCAGGTATCCCCGCTTGTCATATATAAATGTCAAATCTTCCTATGAAATATATTCGGTTTTTCTTTACAGACACATCCACGAGACCAATTACGAAAAGTAAAATATTACCATCACTTATATACGCGAACTGTGTTCATATTTAGTCTGTCATACTGACAATGATGAGTTATGTTCTACAACGCATTATACGTAGACTAATTCTCTCCAAACGTGTTCCAGGTCCTATAGCCTGAATTTAAGTATTTGGCTGGTACTGGACCAGCATATTATATTATAAAAAACGCTTATATTTTTTATTTAAACTATTTAAATGTTCAAGCCTGCAACGCGGAATGTTTGCTCTCATTATGTTAGCAATGTCTAAGGTTTATATACAAAGAAAATGATTTCATCTACTATGCCGTTAATAAGAATCGGTATCATGAGTTTGTTGGCGAAAATCTGAATAATTTTACAAATTAGTTGAATTTTGAACATTTCTGCAGTTTTAATGGAAGTTGCTACGAATACTTACGGTTAGTTGTTGCTTTACAGGACTTCATATATTTTTTTTCATAAATAAACTAATAATAAAAAAAACAGAACTTTAAAAGGACAATAAACATTCATATATGAATATTAACCGCAAATATACCACACACAGATTGTAAAGCAAAGTATAGCTTTTGTATAATATCATACGTATATCTGATGTAAATCAAATTATAGTCGCTACTATAATTTGATTTCGCATGTTTTGCTTATGAAAATATATCAATGCAGAGCATTTATAGACAATGTGTTTTACATTTGCGATTGTTTTTATTTTTTTTTCGCACGTACCTGAAATATATAGCAAGTTTAATGACTGTCCAAAAGCATTTTGACTGATTATGTTTTTCATGTTCTAGTTAGTTTCACTCTGCAAAGTTTTACTTTTTATTTATTTATTCATATTTTAATTTACAGAGCGCTTCTATCGAGAAATGCTGATTTGACATTGAGTCTCACCTCATTTAAAGTAACATGCTTTACGTAAACATCATGAAAATCAGTTATCTATTACCGAACAATGGAAGTATATCTTTTATATTACAAGAAAATGTACACTGTCAAAAATGCACATGAAAAATTACAAAAGTATGTGTATATAAATAAAATTCATTTTTTTATACAGGCGTCACTATAGCTCAATCTCATTTTAAGTGTGGATCAGGTTCTTTTCATCTGGTGTAAATTTTTGTTCTAATATATTCTGTAATAATCTGATATTATATAGGAACTATACAATTTAGTTTTTTGAGCTACACCTCTATACAAATAATAACATAGGGATAAAAAGAGCAACTTGTTCCCACGTAACACACACACACATACACTCAAAATATATCTATAGAAATATTCATAAAAATCCGAACTATATTAGAGATTTACTATATATCTATAAAAGTGAAAGTGTCTGCCTGTCTGCCTCTCTGTTTATCTGTGTGTCTATCTGTGTACATTTTCCTATACAATAACTCTGTCAATTTAAAGTCTACACACTCGAAATTTGATATACAAAGTTGTGAGATTAGGGAAAATCTTTGTAATCCGTTTTCAGCCAGAAATTTAGCTGTTAAGGTGTCACAGTTCAGCAATTTTACCTTTGAGAACTCTGCCAAATTCCTCCGCCAATTTTAGGTATAAACAATTACAATTTCAGATATAGGTTCTTGGATATGGATCTAACTTAATAACTTATTTGAGCGCTAAACAATAAATGTTAAGGGATCATAATAGGGGTCAAAGTAAAAAAAAATTGACCTCTGCGGTCTCTACCAAATTAGATAATTTCTAGTCTAAAGCTTGGAAATTTTAAATAAAGGGTATTAAGAGATAGGGGCAGTTTTTAAGTCGAAAGTTTGAGCTACCAATATATAAATCTATGTATATATGTTTGTATGTCTGCCTAAAACTTTCGAGAGAGGCGACGGATTTTCACAAGATCAGTATCATTTTAAATCTCGAACTTTCAGACGACAAATACCGAGATTTGGCTAAAATTAATAATTTCTTCACCCTCTACTGGGCACTTTTCTACAGGAAAGTGCCTCTTTTTTTCACCGATATTTTCGAAAGTCCTCCCCGCTTTCCGATTTTATAGTCTTGTTGCGGTGGTCGTAACAGCAAATACGTCAGGTTTTTCCCGTTTTTTCCTCCTTCGCGGTACGGGTTCGAGTCTGCCTTCCTACTATTATTTTTATTTTCTGCTCAAAACACACCTTCAAACACCCAGGCAACGCTGGACACCCATGCTAGTTGTTTATAAAATAACATATCTCTGTGTATCGCGATATAACGCTACGTTTTTTTTTATTTGACATCTCAATAATATATTATGGAATTTATTTAAGGTAGTCAGATTTTTTGTGTGTTGATATGATGGCAATATTCGCGGGCACTAAGGTTTGGAAATCAGGTGGATAATTTCAGAGGAGATTATCTTATTGTTAACCTGCAGGAATGTTAACTGAGTATCAAAGTATCTACATGTGGGATGAGAGACCCAGCTGGTAAAATTTTAGGTTTATGCTTTAAATCCGTGAACGATGTATGATTATTAAGATTGATTAAGAGTAAGTCTTGTAAATTAGAGAAGGATAATATCTTAGTTTTATGGGTAAAGTAATGAAAATAACGCATTAGTTATAGTCTGTTTAAAGATATATGAGGGGTTTTAGCCTTCTATCTTGACAAACAAAGCAAAAAAAAACGACATGAGACAAAATAAACTGGTAGTCAAAGTTGGTTAAATTGGGAGTTTATTTCACAAAGTCATCGAACATAAGTAAAATGGACATAAAACTGAATCTGATAATGAGTCATTTACGTATAACAGTAAATTCAATACGTTAATTTCACAACTAGCCGTCTCAGGTATTAAAAGTTTAAGTATCTAATTAATCATAACAGTTATTGTATGTTTTTTTTCTAAACTTTCGACATTATAATCGGTGTTTCCAGATAATACATTATATTTATTTTTAAATGTTATGCATTTTCCTTAATACTTTGGTAAACATTATGAAGTAAGTAAATATTCTAATGCTAGGTAAATTTAAACACTAATTATTATATATTCTTTAATATATGGAAAGCTAAATTTTATATCGGATAAATGTAGTACACCGTGCAACGTTTTGTCTACATTGTTCTAAATAACACAAAACAAAGGTCATAAATAGATTATTTATCGTTAAAAACGGAATAAAACTGATTGAAATCGTTTTGGTCTTTGCATGTCAGCATAATTTACGTAACAACGTAGTGCGATCATTTTTTTTATGACTACCGTCTAGTCTAGTAACGAGATTGTGTTTTACAAGAAACTAATTGATGATTCTTTAATCGATTTGACTTGCCAAACACCTGTTCCCTGTACAAATACTGCGGTAAGTGGACAAATAAAGTGCGGCACGTGTGTAAAACTCATACAAATAATGGATGGAGTGATTGCCCATTTAAATAGCAAGGAAGGCGTGAGCAATAGATGGAAAGACAGGATGGGAAAACCAGGGCGATTAAACCGTATGAGTATTAGCAATGGATATGCATTGCATACATAGCAAAACATTCCATTCAATGTACACATTGTTTTCTATATCTGCGTCGCTCTGTTACACAGGATTGTTGTTAATTGTGTCCGTTGTGAAAAAGTAATAAGCTTTTAGCAATACTTGCGATTAATCTAATGTCATGATACACCAATGCAGGAATTTTTATCGTATTATTGATACGGTGTGAAATATATTTATGTAAAGTTTTCACTAAGATGACTTATTGTGTTTCAAGCGTCCTACTTATTCAATTTTGCGTCCACATTTGTTGACGAGTTGTTACAAAATGTAATCGATATATAGGATAGGGTAAAGCGTATAACTAGTTTCTCTTTTAATATAGACATGAAAAAGGTGAAATTATAAGAGCGCTTTAAAGCTCTAATCTATTAATAAATTGAAGCTGTTTTCGAGAGAGCTTTACTACCTAGTTCATCTTTTAAAAAATGAATTTTTTATCTATAATTACGTTGATGTTTATCTGTACTATTGTCCGCCAAAATTGAGATTTCGGCGCAGCCATACAAATTAATTCAGTCTTCCGACTGACATGTCATTTATGAAATACGTTGCTAACAATTATCTTTTTAAAAACGTGTGATAAGTAAAATATTCAGGTAATATATATGCATGTATATATGCATTATTATATATATATATATATATATAATTTAAAGGAGATTAGAACAATAGTCTAAAGAGCAGAGTGAATGTAATAGTAAGCTGAGTGTATTCCAATGGAACAGTGAACTTACTAATTTAATTATAATACAGGGAAAGAAAAAGTGTTTATTGTAATTTAGATATATAATAAGCTCGATAGGTAAATATACTAGAGCTAATTTAATATTCAATAATGTGATTGATAATTTAAAATTCAAATTATAATTAAATTAAAAATCCGTTCCGTGGCTTAATGTCTGCCGCAATAAAAACATTGTTTTCCGAAACGATCGTACACATTGTTGTTCCTTATTGTGAAACGGATTTTAATTTAATTCTAATTTGAATTTTAAATTATCAATCACATTACTGAATATATGTATATATATATATATATATATATATACATACATATACATTACGACTATATGCTAATGTTAAAAACCTCACTCTCATTAAACAACGCAAGCTCCCCTCCTTTTTTAATTTCCAACGTCTCAAAATTAAGAGGAAACGTTGATGAACATATTACCCAGTTTGTTTCTTTTTATGTCTCTATTTTGTTCGAGTACTATTTCCATTATTCTCATATATATATATATATATATATATATATATATATATATATATATGTATATATATATATATATATATATATATATATATATATATACAGGGTGAACAGAAAGTCCTTGGACCAATTCAAAAGTGGTTTATTAATAGAAAATTACAAAAATATAAATTAAACATGAATGAAAATTATAAGTTAGGAAACCAAGAATAAATTCAAATTATTTATTTTCAATGTGATGCCCCTTCCTTTCGATTAGACGTTCAATTCTCTGTCTGAAGTTACCAACCGAGGCACGCAGCGTTTCCTGAGGTAGCTTAGCCAATTCACTCGGAAGAGACCTCTTCAAAGCATCAACACTTGGGTGAGCAACAGAACATAACTTTGCCTCCAACAAAGACCACACCGAAAAATCCATGGGGTTCAACTCAGGCGATGCAGGAGGCCACCTCTCCTTACGCCAGAATCTTGGAAAATGACGTTGGCACCAGTCCTGAGTTTTTCTGGAGGTGTGGGATGGTGCTCCATCTTGTTACAAGGCGAAAGGCTGATCTTTGAAGTGTTTTTTCATCTCTTCAAATGCTGGAACCTAAATATCGTTAATGTAGTGATCTGTGTTGATCTTAACCCCCTGCTCCACGAAAATCAGAGGCGTTTTCCAAGATTTGGAGACTGCAGCCCACACCATAAGGGAAGACGGCTTTTGTCGGCGGAAAACTATTCTCACGGTGTCATCTATGTCTGCTGAAGATTTTGCGTAAACTCTGTCGTTCTGATTGTTAACAGTCGCTTCAATTGTGAAGAGTTTTTCATCAGAAAAAACGATCTCTCGCTCTGCCGTGCCAGCCTCAGTTCTCCAAGAAGAAGCTTTGCTCTTCCAAGTCTCTTGTGCTTATGAGCAGGTTTGAGGTAATGTCTCTTTCTCATCTTGTAGGGGAAAGACTGGAGATCGTTTTTTTACGATGGTTCTCATCGATGTCACGCTCACATTCATGTCTTTAGCCATTTGTCTTGCAGATTTCTTCGGGTTCCTCCTTACCCTCTCTCGGACAGTTTTAATCACCTTCTTTGTTCGAGCAGTGCCACTTTCAAGAGCTTAATAATCTCTGAGTGTGTCCTTCCCGCGCAATAAAGCTGAATTATGGCCTCTCGTTTGCTCAATTTTCTGAAAGTTTTAACAAAATTATTTTAATATTTTTGTTGAAAATAATTAGATCAATAGTTAGACTAAATACTTACTTTATTTGAAAAGAGAAAAAGTGATTTTAACAATATTTAATTTAAAAACTAAACATGGTCCAAGGACTTTCTGTTCACCCTGTATATATATATATATATATATATATATATATATATATATATATATATATATATATATATATATATATATTATTTTTAAAATGTAATTATCCACTGACACGTGTTTCGTCGTCTACGACTCCTCAGAGTGCCTGTATCTAGCGAGATTCGAAATCGGTACCCAACGGTAATGAGCCTAAACCCTTTCCCCTGAAGCATCTCGCCGACTGACAATATATCGCGATTTACTTAGATAAATAACTGAATTCGTTCAAAACATATGGCTAAAACCAAAACAAAAACAACATCTAAGTAAATCGCGATATATCAAGTCAGTCGGCGAGATGGTCCAGGGGTAAGGGTTTAAGCTCATTACCGTTGGGTCCCGATTTCGAATATCGCAAGATACATCCACTCTGATGAGTCGTAGACGACGAAACACGTGTCAGTGGATAATTACATGTTAAATATATATATATATATATATATATATATATATATATATATATATATATATATATTCAATAGGATGGCAAATGCAGCGTAGTGTCTTATCTACTGGCTACTTCCTAATAGATTCCACATAATTCTATTAGTGTTTCTTATTAAGCGACTTGAAGGAAAACTGGTATTATTTTAATTACAATATTGTTCCCGGTAATTTAAAAATAATCTATATACTTAATATTTATTACCATAGTATAATCTTATTTTTCTTAATATAAACAGTAATATAAGTTTTAGCATAGATAATGTTAGTGGCAATATGATTATTCTGAAAACTGTCACTTGATAAAATTGAAATATCCAATTAAGTAAATTACATTTACATCTTATAATCATTGACCATTTCCTTTCACAGAGTAAGGCCTTGCGAATTTCCACAGAGATTTCAGATGTATTTTGAAAAAGAATTGTGTTACTGCTATTTTCTTATTTAATGATTGTTTGAGTTGATAATTATAAATCATAATTTCATTTATGAATTTAGTTACCAATTATTTTCAGGTAGTAGTTAAGATGTAAGCATTTTTTTAGAAAAGATCGGAAATAATAATGTTCTCAGCTATTAATTATAAATAACACCCTTCCTAACACATATCAACATGCTAGATTTTATGATTAAATGCTATTTATATTCTGAAATTTATTGCACTCTAATCAATTTAGTTTCATTTGCACACCACTCATCAATAAATATGTGTTACTATGTTATTTTAAAGTACAATGAAAGAGACATTTCTTCTAGCATAGAAGGAGCACCTACACTCAAGGAAACTTAATGTAGTAGAGTATACCACCAGAAAAATATTTTAGATTATATATTAGACAAAGAATTAAATAACCAAATGTATCCTTTGAATTTAAACGGATGTAAGGGGGTAAGATACTTATTCAAGTTCCAAAACTTGTCAACGGAAAGTGTTTGATTAGATTACCACCAATCCAGAAAACAGCGATTATACTTTTTCAGAAAAAACGTTCATTAAATACGAGGACTAAAGAAAAATATGTAAATGTTACGAGGCTGCAAGACGCAAAGGCAAAGATCCACATTGTTTATTTTCTTTTAAACTATACGGATGTATAGAGTTTGTAAGAAACGCTTGAGACTGAAATCAGAAATAAAAGTCCTATCATATTTACTCTATTATTTTTCGTTACATCTTTATAATTGTTTATCCTTCCATAAGTTTTCACAACCGGAAAACTTATGGGCTCCTTTAATCGATTCATTTTGAAAATATAATATTTGCTCTTGCTTTTGTTATGTGTGTGTTTTTCATTTTTTGGCGTTATCTGTATAATAAAAAAAAACGTTTAACTCATAACAATTATACGTTTCGTGTTATTTATAATGCACTGAATCGAAAAGTTAATACTGTTACGTGTTATCTTTCTATCTTCCTCACCAATTATTCTAAAAGTCATGAACGAAACAAAAGTTTATTTTATTTCGCAACCTGGTATGAATAAGAACTAAGAAACATAGTGTAAAGCATCGCATCACAAAAACATGTGCATCCATTGGTTTTCTTATTACTTGCCTCGCAAAATACAATTATATAGAAAAAAAACTATAACAGCCTGATTTTAAATATACCAGGGGCTTGCAATAAGTAATGACCACGACCTACTGCCTATAGCAGTAGAGCAACGAAACTTGTCACAGTTATTTGTCTTTCTCTACATAGGAACCACCCAGAGGTATGCATTTCTCCCATCGTTTGATGCAGCTGTAAACCGTTTTTAGAACCCCCGTGTCTGTCCTCCAACCACAACCTTACTTCAGAAATCAAGGCTGCATTATCTGGGAAACGCTTTCCTTTAAAAAACAACTTCATGGCTGGAGAGAGGTAAAAATCAGAGGGGGCAAGTTCAGCAGAGTAGGAAGGATGGGGAGAAGTTCATAACCACACACCCGTGCTTTTGATCTGGAGTTGTGGACCGGAGCGTTATCCTGTAGGAGGAGGGTACATTTGCTGATCTTGCCCCGCCTCATGAATTTGATAGCTTCCCTTCATTTCCTCGAAAGTGAAGCATAATAGGCTTCTGTAATTGTGGTACTCTTTGCCAGGAAATCTGTCATCACTATTTGTCCTGGTCCCAAAAGACTTTGAGCATTACCTGGTCAGCGGAGGGATGCACCCTTTCCTTCTTTGGAAGTGGTGAGTCCAAGTGCTTTCACTGCATTGACTGGGCGTTGGTCTCTAGATCATAGTGATGCGCCCACGTTTCATCCTGTGTAATCAGTCTTTTGAAAATATTTGGCCCATCTCCCAATTTATCCTCGAGCACTCGACGCGTTCTCGTTTCTGGAATGGCGTGAGAAACCTGGGAATCCATCTGTCAAACACCTTATGCATATGCAAATAGTCATGAATGATAGTTTCCACAGCCCATGCACTAATCTTGACATCTAGGGCTATTTGGCGAATAGTAATGCACCGATCTTCCAAAATGGCAGCCTCAACTTGACGGACAGATGCCCCATCAATGGCAGAAGGGGTCGACCAGGTCTGAGAGCTGTTTCCATAGACTTCTGGCAATGTTTAAATTCAGGATGCCAGTGTTTTACAAGGGAATATGATAGGGCATTATCACCATAAGTATTTTCATTTCATCAAAAGGTTTTTGAGGTGTGCGTCCTTTCAAGTACAAAAACCGAATCACTGCTTGACATTCAACATGCCCCATTTCACACCTGACTCAGTTCAAACACCTGTAAAACAGAAAGCACAATTAGGTCAGAGCTGTCATTTGCTACATAGCCCATAGACATAAAACTTATTGCACATGCAAAATTTCCGCTAGATTAGATAACTGAAAGTGGGTCAGGGGTATTACTAATTGCACGCTCTTCATAGATTAACATTGATCCAAATATGTTCGAATATCAATTATCTTTCCTTAAGGTAATGTAAATCTACATATTACAAAGTGTTTTTGTAAATTATTTATAGCATAAAAACTCTATCATTGTAGAAGTTTATAATACAAGCAATAATGTTCCACCATAAGTTTTATCTCTTTCCTGTACAAATTAGAGAGAGTACTAAAGAGAGCTTAGCGATAATATACACTGGATCGATACATAGAAAACAGTTACAATCAGGTATTTTTAACCTTTGTTGCACTTAAATTAAATAGTCGTCGGGAAACGTACTTGCTTGTATTTGTAGAAAAAAAGAAAGTTTGCAGAAAAGAGATTAAAAAGTAGAATTAATAGGGAGGGAATTTACTAGTAATATTGTAGTTTATCGGGAAATGGCGACTGTCCCGCAGGAGCTCAGGTTCCTTTACAAACTTTGTGTCTAATTTCTGGTGAAGCAGATAAATACAAACCGCTTCTCGGCCTTTCTTGTCGGGACGTCTAGAGGACAATGTGCTTTGTTCCATACAGGGGGACTCTTCATATCAGACAATTGCTATTTTTGGACACTGACAGTGGTCTCTCTTTCAGTGTGGAGCTGGTTTTCCTTAACATCGCGGGGAAACAAATAAATAAAACGACAGAAAGTGAGACGTTCCTTTCTACTTAACTATCCATTTCTGCAACTTCTTGATTGACAAAAATTTGAATGACATTAAGTTCCTGTCGCATTATGGCGTAGCGGAATGATGTCAAGTTTCCCTTCAATTTTTTCTGGTTCGAGCCTGCCTTCTTCCTACCATTATTTTCCCAACACACACCTCAAATCGCTCAGGTAACAGCGGGCACATAACAAATGCTCACCTGTCTGTTCAAACGCATGTATGTATTTTTATATGTATGCCTAACATTTCCACAAATCGATGGGTTTTCACAAAATTGATATCGTTTTGAAGCTCGATGTGTCGACGATAAATACTTAACAATTGTTTATAAACATTAATTTATTCACCATCAATTGGGCAGCTTTCTACAAGGAGGGGTTGACACTTGCGTACCATATTTGCAAGTTATCGTATCGGTTGGAATGTCTTTGACAGGTTTTTACGTTCCGAACTTCTAGTCCCAGTAAGACGTCAGGCTTTCTTTCACCTTTTTCCGCTTAAGCCTCACGAGTTCGAGCCTGTCTGCCTACTACATTTTTGTTCTCAAAAGACATCTTCAAACACACTGGCTATGCCGGGAACCAAGGCTGGTATTATATATACAAGAAAATAAACTTATCATCTCATGAAATTATTTATATTAATAATACAGTATCATATCAGGAAACTTGTGTATGGTAATTAAAAAGTGTTCAATATTTTAGATAAATTATTTATTTAAAACACCGCGTTGCTCGGGTAAATGCTTACTTTGTTATGTGTATTTATTATGCACAATACATTAGGTTGCCTGCAAGGTTACGGAGGTTCAATAAAACATAGTACACATTAGGGAGTATAGATTGCTCAATTCAAAATGCGTTATAAAGAAAAATACCACAAGTGTATTTTAGTTTACTATTTTATATAGGTAAACTACTTACTGGCACCAGGTTTAGTCATTAGTATATATAAGAACTGGTGTTTAGAAATAAAAAAAGCTCCTGGTATCCTACCCATAGCTTATAATTGTATACTCAACAATTTTAAGAGGAAATAGTGTATATTACAATTTATTATATTGTATAAGCGACGAAGTTCAAGGTATTGCTTTGGAGTAAAACCAGGAATGATAGAGCGAGGAACTAATTTGTGTTGATCTTGATCTAAAACACAGGCGAATAATAATAATAATGATATTTTATAACGTCCACATTTCGCCAGAAATCAGTTGTAAGCAGATTGTGGTTTACTATGTTCGAGTAAAGGGCTCGTAAAAAAATGTATATTTACAGAAAATATTTATTAGGAAAAACAAAAAAAAAAACATCAGAAAAATGTATTACTATAATTATATTTGCAAGATACCAGCTAACATTTTTAAAACATGTAATAAAAACTAATACTTTTCTGTATTTTTAATAGCCTAATATAAATACGTGATGTGTTTCCGCGTATATTATAATGGTCGATGTGTATTAGATCGACTAGGTTATGAAGAGGCCAACTATATTAGTATTTTACAAATCCTTTAAAAAAGCATGTCTTCCATTTGAACAAGAGTCGTGTTAAATCGTATTAAAGCTAAAAATATTATTGTTAACGTTACTAAAGTTTATATTTTACAAGTTTTATAAATATTATTGAAATATTTTGTTAAATGTTTTTCTTTCAATTAATTATTTTATATGTACTGTAAAATAAAAATAATAATAATAATAATAATAATAATAATAATAATAATAATAATAATAAACACTAGCAGATCTTCATATTTTGGTATGGAAGAGTTCGCACTACTAGTTATAAGAAAGGGAAAACTGGAGACAACGAATGGCATCGAACTACACAAAAAATGGAGATGTAGCCCTTGGGAAATGAGTGCCTTATAAATACATGGAAGTTCTGGAAGCAGACACCATCCAATCCACAGAAATTAGAGAGAGATTTAAAAAGGAATATCCCAGGAGAACAAGCAAACTTCTAGAAACTAAATTCTATAGCAGAAACATAATAAAATCTATAAATGCATGGGCAGTATCACTAATACGATACTCAGGACTTTCATAGAGTTAGAGTAGAGAAGAACTAAGACAACTCGATCAGAAGACCAAGAAACTCATGAACATGCACAATGCACTACACTCAAAAGGACGATGTTGAGCGACTCAATGCGAAAAGAAAAGAAGGCGAGAGAAAGCTAGTTTGTTCATAATGCAAAAAAATAAAAAAAACAATTTGAAAAATACATAATGAAAAACACGGAAAAGATAATAATGGCAAAACTGAGAAAATCGACAAATAAGAAAAGAGGGAGATAAAGAAAAAGAGGAGAATATACATATGGGAAGAAGAAAAATGGATAAGGATAAAACTAGAGGAGAAAAAGGAAAACACTTGGATATGGATGAGTAAAGGACACATAAGCCGAGAAACTGAATCCCTAATAACCGTAGCACAAGATAACTCGATTAGAATCAACCACATCAAAGCAACGATCGATAAAACACAATAAATTCACTGCAGCAAAAAGAGACTGAACGATAAAATATAGGAAATGAATGCAGTAAACTGGTCGAAAAAGAACACAAGAACAGCCAAAAGGAATTATGAAAACATCTGCATCTTGAACGCAGAGATAAGTGATACGATTATAAACCGGAAACAGTACTTGAAAACGAGCATCGCAAAAACCTATGGGGCATGTACATACACACTGATAAACCCATACAAGCAAGAAGACAAGCTGTCGTAATAATAACAAGACAGAAAAAGTCCAGTAAAATCACAGATTTTGCTGATCCAGCTGACCACAGTGTAAATAGCAAAGGAAATAGAAACGGAGCAAATACACGGAGCTAGCCAGAGAGCTGAAAGGGATATGAAAGATGAAAAAAATCAATATTATACGTATAATGGTAGGAGCACAAGAAAAAACTCCCAAAAAAACTTTGAAAAAAGAATGGGAGAAATTGGAATAAGATGATTGATTGGAAAAATACAACGAACAACAATAAAGAAAAAAGGCCGAAATATTACGGAAAACCCGTGAATGTATAGACTAACACACACGAACCACAAGCGTAGACCGGACAAACTGCTACAGAGAAAAAGCATGAAGCGCTACATAGAACAAGAATATTGAAACTACAGATCTAGAAGTTCTCTAACCCAATTCCTAGCCCCCATTTTCATATCACTGTCTCAGTCTCTCCCCAAAAATGAATGAGACCAAATAGTCAAGTAGTCAAGAAGAAAGGTTAGACCGAGGAGTTATCACTGACCATACCTCCACTGTGCGAAGAGAAATGAGGACTCAGGGAGGCTTATTGCCACTCAAATTCGAGTAAAGACCACTTGCCAATGCCAACTAGAAATCAACGGCAATCAGCTGTTGCGATAATCCAAATTTATTTGTAAATGGTATCGAAAGAGGTGGAGAGTACTGGAAAATATGGGGAGATTGCTTGCACTCAACTTCAAGGGAACACCACAGGCTATTCAATGAGATCATTGAGGATGTGTAAAATCTCCTTGTGGTCCAATAAAAGTAATAATAATAATAATAATAATAATAATAATAATAATAATAATAATAATAATAATAATAATAATAATTAGCGGAACCTGTGGAAATTCCACAACAGCATTTTCCATATGTAATATATTGTTGTTGGGCATGCTGTGCGCGTTGTATTCAGCATGAATGAAGGCACAATAATATTATACTAGTTTTGTATTAAAACTGTTGCCCCCCTTACTAAAATAATAACTTTGATATATTTCCTGGGCTGATTATTTCATTACAAACACACCGGTCAATTAACTCACATTGCATCATGTTTCATAATTATTGAATGTGCTACTATGTTCGACAATTATTTTGCATAATTTCAACCCACATTATCGCCTCTCCCTTTACTAAAATATGAAATCTGATATATTATATCGGCTAATTATTTTATAAAAAAAACACAACTATTAATTAACTAGCATTTCATCATTTTTAATAATTCTTTACAATAATTTTATCATTAAAACTCACCATATCGCACACCTTAATAAAATAATAGCTTTGATATATTTTCTAGGCTGATTATTTCATTACAAACACACGCATCAATCACCTCACATTTCACCATTTTTCGTAATTCTTGGATATCTTACTAATTTCGACAATATTTGTTTATAATTTAAACCAACGTTGTCGCCCAACGTTACTAAAATAATAAATTTGATAGATTTGCTGGACTGATTATTTCATTACAAACGCACTAATACATTACCCTCTATTTCATCATATTTCATAAATCTTGGGTATGTTACTAATTTCGACAATCATTTCTCATAATTTATACCCACATTTTTACCCCCTCTATAATATAATAATAGCTTTGAAATGTTGTATGGGCTTATTATTTTATTACAAACATACTAATACAGGAAATAACATTTAATCATTTTTCATAATTCTTAGATATGTTACTTATTTCGACAATCATTTTTCATAATTTTAATACAGATTTTCGCACTCCTCTCTTTACTAAATAATAACTTTGATATATTGTCTAGGCTGATTGTTTTCTTACACACATCAATTAATTAACTAATATTTCATCATTTTTCGTCATTCTTGGATATGTTACTAATTTCGATAATAACTTCTCATAATTTAAGCCCTCCTAATCTGCTATCCCTTTACTTATATAATAACTTTGATATATTGTCTAGGCTGATTATTTTATTATAAACACACCATTCAATTAAACCACATTTCTTCATTTTTCGTAATTATTAGATATCTTACTAATTTCGACAATAATTTTGTATGATTTGAACCATCCTCGTAACCCTCACTTACTACAAAAATTATTTTGATATATTTTCTGGGCTGATTATGTCATAAAAAGCATAACTATCAATTAACTCACACTTCATTATGTTTCTTAATTCTTTAATATGTTACTAATTTCGACAATTACTTTTAATATTTTTAACCCACATTATCAACCACTCACTACAAACATATTAACTAAGATAATTATTTAATTTCAAACACACCAACCAATTAACTAACATTTCATCATTTTTCATGATTCTTGGGTATGTTACTTTTGTCGACAATCATTTTCATCATTTTTACCCACATCATCGTCCCACTTACTAAAATAATAACGTTGATATATTTTCTAGTCTGGTTATTTCAGTGAAAACACACCAATGCATTAAATAACATATTATCATTTTTCATAATTCTTGGATATGTTACTACTTTTGACAATTTTTTCTCATAATTTAAACCATCCGTATCCCCCTCTCTTACTTACATAATTACTTGGATATATTTCCTGGGCTGATTATTTATTATAAACACACAATCGATCTTGATCTTTGTTCATAATCCTGAATATGTTACTAATTTCGACAATAATTTTTTTAATAAAACCCCACCTAATGTCTCTCCCTCTTACTTATATAATATATTATATATTTTGTCTGGTCTTATCATATCATTACAAACACAATAATCAAGTAACTCACACTCATCATTTTCCATAATTCTTGGATATGTTACTATTTTCGACAATAATTTTTATAACTTGAACAGACTATGTCACTCCCGTATACTTTAATCATAACCTCGATATATTTCCTGGGCTGATTATTTCATTAAAAACCAATAAATAAATTCAGGGTATTCTCATAGTATACATGTTTCACCTATTTTATCCCATCCCAGGTGACGCCGCATATTCTGCTAATATATATCGTCCACATATATCATTCGATAACGGACGACGCTGCGTATTTTGCTACTATATGTTTTCCACCTATCTTATTCATTACTGGGCGAAGCTTTCTGAGAGTATATATTTGCACATCTCATTCATTCACTGGATTGACTTCATGTTCGCCTCGCACTGTGGAAAATATGCATTAAATAAAGTAATGTCTTAATCGTAAACTGCTTCAGCCATTTCAGGGACCGCCTTTATATCTCCCACCCCTTGCTAAAAATATACATGAAATAATGTAATGTCGTAATAGTAAACTGTTTTAGCCATTTCCGGGACTAAATTTATATCTCAAACCCACTGCTAAAAATATATATGAAATAATGTAATATCTAAATAGTAAACTCTTTCGGCCATTTCCAGGACGGACTTTATATCCCCAAACCACGGTTAAAAATATACATGAAATAAGGAAATGTCTAAATAGTAAACTGTTTCAACCATAATGTAATGTAAAAGTAGTAGACTGTTTCAGCCATTTCCGGGGCCGTGTTGATATCCAAATCCCAGTGCTAAAAATATACATCAAATAAAGTGATGGTTAAATACTAGACTTTTCAGCAATTTCCGAGATCGATTTATATCCCAAACCCTCTGCTAAGAATATACATGTTAGGATGTAATGTCTTAATAGTAAACTGTTCCACCCATTTCCGGGACGGACTTTATATCCGAAACCCATTGCTAAAAATATACACGAAATAATTTAGTCTCTAAATAGTAAACTGTTTCAGCCATTTCCGGGACCACTTTATATCCTCAACCCACTGCTTACAATATACATGAAATAATGTAATGTCTAAATAGCCACCTGTTTCAGCCCTATCCAGGACCTACTTTATATCCCTAACCCACTGCTTAATATATACATGGAATAATGTAATTCCTATATAGTAAACTGTTTCAGCCATTTCCGGGACTGACTTTATATCCCCCAACCCATTGTTAAAAGTATACATGAAATAATGAAATGTCTAAATAGTAAACTGTTTCAGCCATTTCCAGGACCGATTTATATCCCCAACCTACTGAGTATACATGAAATAATGCAATGTCTAAATAGTAAACTGTTTCAGCCATTTCCGGGACAAACTTTTATCCCAAACCACTGCTAAAATATACATGAAATAAGGAAATGTCTAAATAGTAAACTGTTTCATCCATTTCCGGGACTGACTTTAAATCCTCCAACCCACTGCTAAAAATATACATGAAATAATGTAATATCTTAATAGTTAATTGTTTCAGCAATTTCCGGGACTGACTTTATATCCCCAACCCACTGCTTAAAATATACGCGAGATAATGTACTGTATAAATAGTAAACTGTTTCAGTCATTGCTTGAACTGACTTATAATTCCCACTCCAATCTTGAAAATATACATTAAATAAAGTAATGTATAAATCGTAAACTTTTTCAGCCATTTCCGGGTTCGACTTCTTATCTCCCATCCTACTGTGAAAAATAAACATTAAATACTGCCAAAAACGTAAATAAAGTAATGCCCGAAACGTAAATCTTTAAAGCCATTTCCGGAACCGACTTCATATTTCCCACCCCATTGTAAAAAATATGCTTTAAATATAGCAATGTGTAATGCATAAACGGCTTCACTTATTTTTGGGACTGATTTAATATCCCCCACCCCACTATAAAAATATACATGAACTCAAGTAATGTTTAAATCGTAAATGTTTTGAGTAATTTCCGGGACTGACTTCATATCCCGTAACCCACTGATTAAAATATACGTGATATGAAGTAATGTTTAAATCATACGCTTTTTCAGTAGCTTTTTTAAAGTAATACATGAAAACATTAACACGGTTAGAGATTAGGTAACCATTGCTTCAACATGAAGTTTGTGGAGAGGCAAGTTAACAAAAAAATATAATCAGAACGGATTTTTTCAGGCCATTTTATAATTAATTAGGAGTAACACTTCCTGGGCATTTTGTAATTAAATCAGAAATAATAACTTTTTTCCAGTTACTTTTTTAATATTAAAACTTGGTTACATTAAACATAGTACCTATTCACACTGGCTCCCCACTGGATAGATTTAGACACCAGGGTCATTTTTTTAATGTGGAGAAAAAATTGCCTGAGTCGTAAGGGATTTCTCTTCCACTGAGATTGAAATGTAGCACCTGAAGAAAGATACTACACTTTTATCTTAGCCAAAAAGTTCAAGAAAGACAATTCATAGCGACACGATGTTTTTATTTTTTTTATCTTTTAAGAGTGACAAGGGTTATTTGGAATATTCCACTTTCTTTTTTTAGGGGTGCACAGCATGATAACGGACGGAGCGATAAGTGTAATAATATAATGATAATAATAATAAGAAGAAGAAGAAGAAGAAAAAGAAAAGGAGAAGAAGAAGAACAATAATAATAAATAAATAAATGAGTTTTTAATAAATGTTTATCATTTATTTAAAATAATAATTAACAAATGGTAAATCAGTTTAATAAAACAGGAATGCAATACATGTTTAAATACTGTTATTCACCTATAATAATACTTTTTTTACAAACACTGTTATATTGCTTGTTTAAAATGTTTTTTTTTAAGTCTGTAAAAAATATAAAGTTCAACTAATAGATTTCACCTGTATTAAAGACATGTTTTACCTCACTCTACCTTAGTACGGTTGTAATCGATTTAGATTAGCTATCGATGGACATTTCTCGTCAGAGTTGGTATATGTTATATTTCGAACGTCAAAAATGTATTTACGTATGCAAGCAGTTGGCGGCACAGGTGAATTCAAACAGCGATCTGATCCTTAATTCCTTATCTGTAAAACCATAATGTTTACAAATCGTATACGCAGCATGCATTAGGAATGGCCTGATTGCAACTTTAAAAACCGAACTTGTGCATAAATCGTGAGGAGACAAGTATATAAGTATAGTGTCTGAAGGTGCAGTGGAAAAATCGACTTTAATTTATAATGTAGATATATAGGGATTTCCCCTGCGTGTAATTATATATTATACGTACGTGTGCGTCTTCAAGTAGGTTCTACAGTATGTGTGACTTAGTAATCTGTGTGTTTTTCAGATATCTTTATAGGTTTTGGCAAGGTATTTATCCATTTCAGCGTTTTGGGCTTCACTCCCAGCGAAAGAACAAGAGTCGCTAATTGAGCGATGCCTCGGGGCCATCTTTTACATATCCCTCCATCAGAGTTTACACTGCGACAAAACTTGCAATATACACAAATACACATACGTTTAACCTCTGCCCAGAAGTCAGCACTTCATGTTATCTATGATAAGCGGAACAGCATTGTTGCACGATAAAAACTGAGTGTGTCCTGAGGGTATCATGATTTCGATAATAAATAAATTGATCATTTTAGCGTAATTTAAATCAATCTTTCGGCAATATCGCCCTAATCACTTGCTCTGTCGAATCTAAATCAGAACAATCGGGTACGATGATTTCATGAACAATGCTGCCTGCCTACGGCACAAAAGAAATCTTTTATCTTTTTTATACTTTAGTGTCTATCTTGGCCGTTGATTTTGTCGAGTAACTACATTTTTAAACATTTTTGTAACCTTTTTATACATTTAACATCCAATGCTTCGATTTTAATTGCGCTTATTTTATTTCTATTTGCGAATGAGATTACAATATTTCTCTAGTCGGAGTTGTCAGGGATGCATAATGTAAATTATATCATTAACTTAAACTTTCTGTAAGCACCTGTTATATTATCATAATGTCTAGCGAATGTAGTAAAAGAGTTACACGGATAAAAGGTTCCAGTTTTCTAAAAAAAATCAATGTAACTTTTTAATGTGATAACACAAGAAATCGATTACATATGTTAGATAGTAAAAACTGACCACCTATTTTAGCAGAATGATTAAGTCCAATGATGTAAATAAACGGTATAAGAAAGAAAAGAACGTTAAAGAGACGATTAGTGAGAGGGCGAGATACAAGCTTCAATAAAAATATGTTATACAAACTATGTACGACTATTTAATATTATATACATCACACAACACCGGGAAGCCTTAGTCGTCTGGAATATACTGATGTTGTCGTCAGCATAATTAAGACATTGCATCGACTAAACATGTATAAATGAACTGCACATGTTTGTATTTAAATGCTTAGTACAACACTTTAATTTAACTTACTAAGTCAGGAAACTATCGTATATAAAAAATAATAAAATTATATTCGACTTAATATAATCACAGTACACAATACAAGATTTACATAAGTAAAGACACAATATGAGCAATATAGGCATGAGTAAAAGAATAAGAAAGTAATAGTTAGGTAAACATTTAGATGCAAAAGTCATTCACAGATAGAATGTTGAAAGTGTAAAAATATAAATTTCTAAATCATATAAGAACATGTAACGATTGTTTCAGCATATCAAGAGCATGGACAACTTTATAATAGTGATAACCATACCGGCATAGCGAGAAGAATGTTATTTTGAAATAACTGCAATGATCCGATCTTTATTAATGCGTTCGCACTCACTAATATATTATGAATAAGCACACCAAATAAAAATATCTTATTGTATTATATATAAATTACATACTCACACATTAGTAATCAGCTAAAAATCATTTTCTTTTGACCTAATATATATATATATATATATATGCATATAAATATAAATTTATATAAATATATATATATATATATTGAGAGATTTGTTAAAAAATCCTACAATATATTTTTCATTACAAATAACTAGAAAACTATATATATATATATATATATATATATATATATATATATATATGTATATAACTATTTCATTTACTCATATAAAATTAATATACGAAAGTATAGATTTATGCGTAAACTTTATGTATGTACACATATGTATATTCATATATAAGAAAAGGAAAAGATCTGCCTTAAACGACTAACCTAGTTCTAAAACATATTCTTTGTTCGATAAAATGAATGCCGATTGGCTGATAGGAAGGTGTCTTGTGGGTACTAGAAAGCTGATTGGCTAACTAATATCCTCAACAGAAGAGGGCCATATAAAAACGAGAAACAACCACAGAATTCGCGCATACGCCTGACGAATCCTAGAGTGGATGAAACGCCGAATATTTAGTGTAGCTTAATTTCCATATATATTTTATAAATTAATATATATATATATATATATATATATATATTAATTTATATATATATATACATATATATATGCATGTATTGAAATATAGTGCAATTCTATGTCTGTGTTTGCATGCGGGTGTGTCTGTGTATGTACATTTTCTTATCAAGCTTCCTTCTCAATTTTATGTCAAAGGAATCGAGACATAATATAAAGGGTAGTGAAATTTTGGAAAACATTTTTAAGCGGTTTCCGGTAATAAATGTATCTGGTAAGGTTAAAGATCAACGATTTGATCTTTGAAAATTCTACCAAACGCCTCCACAAACTTTTGGTCAAACGTTCAAATGTAGCTTATTGGGCATGGGCCAAATTTGTTTATGTTAGTTGAGTTGAAAATAATAGGGGTTTAAGCATAAAAAGTGGGGTTTAATTGAAACAAAATGTTACCTCTGCGGTCTGTACTAAACTACCCAGCCAATTTTTTGTCCAAACATCTGAAAAAGTGCATAAACGGTATTCAGACAAATACCAAGCTTTTTAAGCGGGGTTTTGTCCGAGAATTTTGCTGTTAATTGATCAACGTTCAGAAGAGGTTACTTGGCGTATCTAACAAACTAATCAGCTAATTTTTTGTCTAAACATTTGAAATCTTACAAAAAATGGTACTGCGACATGAAGCAACCTTTTTAATCTGTGTTCAGGCGAAAATGTGTCTGCCATGAGGTCAAAGTTTAATCAGTTAACATTTGCAGACTATATCAAATTCCTCTGCAAATTTAGGGCCTAAACACCGGAACTTTATATGTAGGTCGCTTAGACATGGGTCAAAAGATTTTATTTGATTTTAGCCCCAAACAATAAATTTGAAGTTGTCAAAATAGGGGTTAAATTGTAAATTACTACCAACATTTCTCGTTGGTAGTTAAGGAAAGCTATTATATAGAAAGGCATTGCCTTACATAGGTACATTCTTAATATATACATAAAGTTATGAACAGTACATCGAGCCCGTGCAAAGCCGGGGATGAACTGCTAGTGTATATATATATATATATATATATATATATATATATATATATATATATATATATATATATACGCGGCACAAAATGAATATACCCGTAGTAACAGTTTATTTCAATAAACATTATCGAAATGTATTTTTTAAAATAAACGCTCGCAAATTAAGTAATTAATGCCTGATTTATATACCATGTGCTGTATACCATGTGCTGTTTTTAATGTTTGGACCCTTCTAGACATGGCATAGATTAATTGACAAATATCATTATAGGAAATTGTTCGCCATGTCGAACGCAATAATGCTACAAGTTCATACCTAGAAAGTGGTTTTCTTTTCTTCTTTGGAGTGTTTCGGTCTAATATGTCCCATATATTTTCAACTGAGTTTATATCCAGGAACTGATTGACCATGATATTTTGTTTGTTCCAGCAAAATGGCAGGGAGATGCGTCTTCCAGAAATAGGGAGTTATCGTGGTTTATTTTACAATATGAGAATATTGATATAAGTTTTAACGCAACATTGAAATATATTTTGCAGAATAATTATTTCCTTTAATTTCACCAGATCTGAGCGACTATCAATCCAAACTTTACATAACATAAAAAAACTAACTCCCATGTTTGCACGTTGCCTGTTGTTTTTGTTAAGTCAAACACTTGCTTAGAGCCCCTTCATACACATACACTTCCAATATTGTAAAATCGTGCCTCATCACACAAAATGGCATTGGTCGATATGGTCATAGATCTTTTCACCATCTCATGAGACCAATTTTTCTGCGCTTGATTATGGCAGGACAGAGTAGAGTTCCTCTTCTCGCAGCTCTATTATAGTAGACCAGCTTGTGAAGATAGCTGGCAGCTGTTCTAAGACTGACACAAGCTTGTGTTAGAGGCACTACACCAAGAATAATCTACAACATTTCTTTTCACAAAATATAAGGTTCTTTTAGAGAGACCGGGACAATCTGAATGCGGCTTTGTGCACTCTTTCCATCTCTTTTGAATTGTACAGGCAATTCACAGTAGAAAAGTGTATGGATTTCCTGCTATTTTGCGTTGACTAAGACCTTCTTCATATTTACCAGGATTCATCCTCACACAAACTCTGACAGGTCTTACACTCCTTTGTATCGTCGAATGCTTCGATGTTGTTAGATGTAATTTTACTGAGATACTCTTACTTATTTCAGTACTATTCTTATTTGTTAATGTAAAAAAAACGTTTATTCATTTGATGAAAAATATATTTTCATGCCGATTTATTTCCGTTTATATATATATGTATATATATATATATATATATATATATATATATTTGTGTGGGGGGGACATTACACCAATAAGTATTATGTTTCAATTACAACACAACTCCTAATAATATTAATAAACATAAATAAAATTTACTATCAACATGTTACCGTTAGTTTATTAATTATTAGAAATAATTATTTCATTGGATTATTAAGCAAGGTAAAATAAATGCATCGGTTTAGGTTTCTAGTCACTATTCACCATTTTCTACGATTAAGACTTCTGGAAAATATGAATGCGCTACATTTAGAATATCATTGAACGTATTCTTAAAAAATGCACTAAAAACTGTAGGGAAATAATATTTGTTATAAAATCATAGCTTAAACCTCATCATTTGCCACATATAAACACTCGTATTTAAGCTCTCTTTACTTTCAGTATATTCATGCACTCGCTGCAATGAGTCTAACATAAATATTTTAAGTTAAAACAGCTTTCCAGGAAATATTTTAAATAGAAAACGTCGTTTTCAACGATCGTGTGTACGATAATTAGGAATTAAAAATAATCCCACAGCATTAGTTTCGATTTTGTATAAATTCATAAATCGAAAATAATATGAGAGTGGGGTCAAATATGCTGACCACTGTTGTAACTTTGCCCGTGTCTGCATGAATATTCAAATATATTTTATTGATTACACTCTCTGACATATATATCGATTGATTATATAATAATTCCGAATTTAAATTGTGATAACTATACACGTAAAGCTATCATATATTATACAGCGACTTTTCATGTAAAAAAAATCTGCGATCTACTTTTGATTAATCAATTAAAACAAAACAGTGAAACCATACAATGACAACACGCATGGTTTCTAAATACATTTCCCTTATAACGCTTTTTATGTTATTTGTCTCGGTGACGGAAGGGTCTCATCCTGTGGGTTTACCATGTGGATTTCTGTGAATATTAACGAATAACGCCTTATTTAAACTAAAATAAGTTTATTGAACGATTGATCCCAGATAAAAGTTCAATAATCAAATTATAACCAATTTTAAAGGTACAGCTATTAAACTGTGTGAGATAAGTGGTTATTTAATTTATCTAGATCATTGGGTTTTAATACAACACATGTTCAAACTTGTTCTTTGTTGCAATATAATGTATTGTATCAATCTATATATTTATCTTTCTCACTCTAAATATATATATATATATACATACATACACACACACACACACATATATATATATATATACTAGATTATTGAAACCTGTCACATCAATATTACGCACGCATGCAGACTTAATCTTCGAAAGAGCTGTAACAAAAGGAACACACCTCATAAAAAAGAGTTTATTTGCTATGGATGCACATTTTCACCAGCATTGCAACGACCAGTAACACAAATAATAGACTGTGCATGTCAACTAGAAATAAAACAAACGGGTGGTTACAAATTGAAAGGTCAAGTAAGTAACAATCGATGAGCAACCTCATTGTTATTTGATGCATCGATGACAAACGCGAGTTAAGGAAAATATACTAACAATAAATCCAAAAAAAATGATGAAACAATTCACATACACGGACCTTGACTTACTCAGGCGTCGCTTACACCGTCACACATACACATGCACCTGCGTATGCATACACACCCGTGTATAGGCCCACATATTAATACTCGCTCACTTATATGAGTTCAATTTGAAATACATTTCAATTACGTTGATTTATATATTCTGTTGAAATGAATGTATGTATGCCTGTATGCCTGAATTAAACTTTAGACAGAAATCACGAATTTTCACGAGCTTGATATAGTTTCAATGCTCTTCCCTTTGGAATATAAATATCGAAAAATTGGTTAAAAGTATTAATTCCCTCGCCCTCAACTAGGCACTTTTCTACGATAAGGGTCGAGTTTTTGCAAGTCATTTTTGCATGTCATTTTTGCAAGTCATCGTAACGGCTGTATTGAGTTCGTTTAATTTAAACGCTTTCAACTTCCGGTAGCGTCATCGAGTATTGGTAAGACGTAATCTTTTCTTTCACTTTTTCCCGCGTTCGCATCACGGATTCGAGTCTGCCTGCTTACTACCACTTTCTTTTACTTAACACACACCTCCAAACACCAGGGAAAAGCCCGGCGCCCTTGCTAGTTCTATATAAAAGCATAGAAGATATCAAGGATACACGCTTGAGAGTCACAACAATTAAAAGAATATGCTATTGTCATTGTCCTAGTTATAACTAATCTTCGGAGAAAAGAAAATGATGTGTGTAATCAGTGGTCGTTGTGTGCTCATATTGGAAGTCGGAAACAGCAGCTTCGCAGTCGGGCATGTTCGCATGCTGGTAAATTATTCCGAAATGTGGTTCGGCATGTGTGTTCGGAATTGTTAAATATTTTTACCGCATTTATCACTAACAGTTGTATTATTTTTATGTGTTCTTTCTTGTCTATTTATAGTTGGTGACGCGCGTACGCATTTTATCATGGTCACGTGTGGTGGTAGTAAAAACGCTATTATATCGCAATTTCTTAAATGTCACTTGTAAAAATTCAGAAAGCGATCACGTTTGTGTTTTAACGGTTAATTAAAAAAAAGTATTTTGGGGCGCTGATATTAAAGCTAAAAGTCTTCTCAAATCAGTCTGCACTCTGGAGACGAATGCGTGTTCGAGATAAGTGTATTCTAATTTTATGTTTAATTTCTAATATTAATAACTACATTCTATTGCAGTACTTAATTTATATTTTTACCTCCTGATTGTTTTATTTAATGATAGCGTTTTCTCGTCATAAATGTTTATCATATCTACCAAGTTGATCTTAAGGATAGCATACTCAACCATTTTATATTTCTTTCAGGCCCTCCCTCAATTTCTATTTTTTTTTCATTTTATGTTGAATTTACTTATAATGCCACTAGTTGAATTTCAGAGGACCCTCACCTTCGTTGTTCTCTTATATCTCAATTTCTTAAACGTTACTTGTAAAAATTCAGAAAGCGATCACGTTTTTGTTTTAACGGTTAATTAAAAAAAAAAAGTATTTTGGGGCGCTGATATTAAAGCTAAAAGTCTTCTCAAATCAGTTTGCACTCTGGAGACCAATGCGTGTTCGAGATAAGTGTATTTTAATTTTTATGTTTAATTTCTAATATTAATAACTACATTCTATTTCAGTACTTAATTTATATTTTTATCTCCTTATTGTTTTATTTAATGATAACGTTTTCTCGTCATAAATGTTTATTATATCTACTATGTTGATTGCATGAACAGATTAGGAAATTGTATTCATTGTTAATTCGTAAGAGGTGAATCTATCACCATACGTTCCCTTTAAAAAACACACCAGTTGGACTTTTATTAAGTACAATACTTAATATATATATATATATATACATATATATATATATATATATATATATATATATATATATATATATATATATATATATATATATATATATATATATATATATATTTAAAGGAGAGTAGATAATGTTTTGTGGAAGCATTGTCGGCAGCTCCCGTTACTCTTGCTTCTCTTTATTTGTCACTCAGTCCTCATTTTTAATGAGTGATTTTTCTGACAAAGGGGGAAGAAAAAGGTGTATTCTAGGTTGCAGTATTTTGCGTTAACAGTCGACAGAGATGTCGGAAATTTTCTGTTCTATGTATATCCTTGTAGCCATGTCACTAGTAAGGGTGCTGGAAGTAAACGTTTTATCTGGGCTGACGTTATCCGCCTGATAGTCAGTTGGATTGACCACTAAGGAAGTTGTCCTATCAGCAGGCGCAAAGTACTGGGGCTGCTGTATTGCCATTTGGTGAATGGATTCTGGACCATGCAGTAGTCTCTGGTGGGGCCTCTTGATGCCATACTAGTGGGTTATTGTTACGGCTTTACCTTATCATGTGCTACAAAAAATCTTCGTTACTTTTCTCTCTTTGTTTTCCCTCTCTGTCCTGGTCTAAGCAAGTCTGACGACCTAATCCACAAACTCCAAAATTCCATCATGACAAGTTTCAATAAAAAATACACGATTACACCCGGATCTGAAACTTCCAACGTAGACCCCACTACCATGTCTCCTTCTCCAACATCAGGGGGCTACGTTCTAACCTTCCAGAGGGTGAAGCCCAATTACAGGAGACTAAACCAGATTTTTTTTATTTTTAAGCGAAACTAAAATTGGAAAGACTATTTCCTTAAATGAGTTCGTAATTAAAGTATACTCTAACATAACTTCCAAATCTGACCCCCAAGATCGCCTATGGCATGCGATATGTGTCTATATAAAAGATGGCTTTCCATGTTGTAGGGGTATCTCCAGAGAAGATCTAACTTACCCTATATGTGCTTCCGAGTAGCACTACCTCACACTACAGCATTAAAATTTTCTCTCTATCGCCCCCATAACAGCGGAGTTACTATTGTTATATAGGGGTTTCATTGGGAGAGTTTTATTAAAAGATGCTTAGAAGGAGAGTTTTATTAAGAGGAATGTTGAAAGACTCAGAGAGAGGAGATGTTCTTGTAAGAGTTCTAGAGAGGGATGTTGAAGATTCAGAGAGAGATAGATTGTTCATTTTATTGTAAGGGACTTAGAGAGATTGTTCATGTTAGGAGAGATTCTTATATATTAAATATCCATTCTTAGATGTGTTGAAGAAGAAGGAGAAAACTATTTGAGTGAGGACATAGTGTTCAGACATTGTGTAGGCATGATGTAGATTCTCATTGTGGATATGAGAAGTCGAGATGTGTATGAAAAGACATTTTATAACACAAATATATAATACAATTTCACTTTACCTTTTTGTAAGAATCATAAGACAAGACGACGTTTTACAAAACACACTTGATGGTTTATTTCGTCACACGGCCGTGTTTACATCACCAAGAATTCAAGGCTTCACATTTTTTCTTGAAGTGACGTCTCGCTTCCTAGACGACTGACTCTCTCCGAGTTTCTTCACTGACTGTTCTTCTAACTAAAGTGTTTCTCTATCCCTAGAACTTTCTATTTTCCGTGACGTCATACACATGTTAAAACATGTGCCTTCTTTCACGTGTTCTGGACATACGTGTCCAAAACTTGGACTTTTTCTACAAAAGGAATTTTAACTTATACTCAGTAACCTATTTTTCCAATATGTTAAAAACACTATCTTATAAGCTTCATTCTTTCAATTTAAAATGTCATAACAAACTTGATAGTTCACATACTTTTATTGAACTATTTTATCTATATTCTAAACAAATTTTTGCTTTACATTTTTAAATTCTCACACGTAATCTATTTCCAAATCTAAATTACGAGGTTCGAATTTCACCCATTGCTATTTCATTTTCATTTTAACTAATCTCTCTATTTTTTTATACTTACATAAAAAGGGGACATCCCTTATCATGTAACACTATCTTTAAAAGCATATCTGAGAAAATTGACCAAGTTCTATCAGCATATCATTCAGCTAACATTCAGGTATGTGGAGACTTCAATGGGCACAATGTGGAATGGTTGACCAACTCAAACAAGACCGATTATGAGGGGAGATTCTGTCATGATATCTCCATTGCTTATGACCTCACTAAGATTGTTCAGGAACCCACCTGTGTGCCCGACAATGACGGCCAATATGCAAGTCTCTTAGATCTTTTTCTCACAACTTGCCCTGAACTATGTTCAGTTTCCGTTCTGTCTCCTCACGGATATTCCGACAACTAAGTTGTATCAATTAAGATAAAAATGAAATGTAATAAGTCTTCAGACGTACCTCTCCATCGTACAGTATATCGATACATTATGGCTGACTGGGATAGTTTCCGTACATTTATATCGGATCTTCCTCTGCGTTCCATGTTTAAAAAGGATGTGTCGTCTATAGTATCAGACCTGACAAAATGGTTAATTGTAGGTATAGATGAGTTCATACACTCGTAAAAGTTCCAGCAAAAACCTTACAGCCCCCCATGGTTTTCTTCAGAATGCGCTGCTGCTATTGCGCACAGAAATCACTTTTTCCACTGCTTCCAACGTAATAGATGTATGGAAACTAAAGCCGCTTTCAGGACTGCCAGCAACCATTGTAAGAAAGTAATAAAGAACGCGAGAGAGCTGTATGCTCAGTCCGTCAAGTCCAAAGTAGCTGAGCAACGACTTGGTTCCCACCAGTTTTTGCAAATTGCAAACAGAATCCTGAACAGAAGCGTGTGCTCTATCCCAACTATCATCAATGGACATGAGGTAATCTCGCCAGCATCAGACAAAGCCAAACTCTTTGCCAAGAACTTTGCAGCTAATTCTACTCTTTGCGACCAAGGCCGCCAACCCCCAATATTTCCTCCTGTATCAAAAAACACACGATGTGATACACATATATCTGTATGTGATGTTGCCAAGCTAATCAAAAACCTTGATTCCAGTAAAGCAACCAGCCCTGACGGTATTCCAATTATAGTACTCAAAACACTTCAACCAGAACTAGCACGCATACTTAAAAAACTGTTTAAACGTTGTCTTAAGGAAAATTGCTTCCCATCACCCTGGAAAGTCTTATTCGTATGCCCTTTATTTACGAATTCAGGTGATCGTTCATCCACCTCTCAGTACAGACCAATAAGTCTCCTGTACCTCATGAGTAAGTTGCTGGAATATATGTTAAATAGAGAATTAATCAACCATCTCAGCAAAAATAACCTTCTTAGTGACACTCAATACGGTTTCCGTTCTGCTAGATCTACAGCAGATGTGCTTACAGTTATATCTCATAGGATTAGCGAATCTCTCGACAGAGGCAACATTTATAGGGCAATTGCTCTTGACATATCAAAGGCCTTTGATAGGGTATGGCATAAAGGTTTACTTCACAAGATCTCCAGCTATGGTATAGCTGGAAATGTCTTCTCAATTATTAAATCATTTCTCTCTGAAAGGTTCATAAGAGTAGTAGTTGATGGGCAAAAATCAGAAGCTCACAGTATAAATGCTGGAGTCCCTCAGGGGTCCATCCTGGGCCCAACTCTTTTCCTGATCTACATTAATGATCTTCCAAATCACATCCTTACATCATTCGTAGACATTTTTTTCTGACGACACTACCATCTATGGTAGCATATCTAAGTCAGTAAACGACCAAGTTCTCTCCGATTCTCTTTCCTCTGATCTTGATCACGTTGTACAATGAGGAAAGGAGTGGCTGGTTACTTTTAATGCATCAAAAACCAAGCTTCTATCTTTACATCATCAACGTTCTGATCCCAATCTGGCAGCAATTAAAATGAATGGCTCTCGTCTTGGGGAGGCCTCAAGTTTTGACAGGCTTCTGGGCTTGATCTTTACTCCTGATCTTAAATGGAATACGTACATCAAATCTGTTGCCAAGGCCTCTGGAAAAATGGTCGGATCCTTCTATAGATCCAGTAGATATCTCACTGCTGATGCAATTCTCCAAGGATGGAATACTGTTGCCACATATGGGTAGGAGCTGCTAGAAAATACTTGTCCTGCATTGACAGGGTTCAAAATAGACTTCGTGGCCTGGTGGGAGATGTCCTTTTCCTTTTCTCTTCCCTGCAATCTCTATCTCACAGAAGAGATGTTGCGAGTTTGTCTCTGCTTTATCGTTATTTTCATGGAAAGTGTTCGACTGAGCTTCAATCTATGGCCCCCCCTCGCCAAACTTTCACAAGAAACAGTAGACTAGCTGAAAACATTATCAATAATTTTCCACACTTTTATCTGTGCCTAAACCTAAACATAGATTCTATGATCAAAGCTTCTTTCTTAGAACTGCACGCCTGTGGAATTGTCTTCCGTTTTCCTGCTTTCCAGCTGTCTATAATATGGTTGTCTTCAAGTCCAACGTGAACAAGTTTCTGATGAGCCGTTCCACTTAAGTTAACAAATTTACCGAACTTCCATTACTATTGATTACTATATTATCCTTTTGACTACTCTACACTCTTTAACCATTATCCTTGAGTGGCCGATCGACCTTGATAAGTGGTGACCCCTATGTAAAAAAGGGAGATAACACGCAATTTCGAAGATTAGCGTATATATTTTACACAGTGGTGTACATATGTTTTTATAAACATATTTTGTAACTGAAACTTATAAATCACTTTTAAATATACGCACGGAATTTCTTATCATTTTAAATACTACTTAATATTGCTTAGTAATACTATATTAATGGGGGCACTATTGTTGTAATTTTCAGTAGTAAGTAGAGTTATTTTGCCTGGGTAGTATCGTGGCTACCGAGAGTAAAGTGGGCCGATGCACATGACAGCGTGACGTCATTATCAGATCAACCTGTAGTTATATGGTCTAGGCTATCAGCAGCAGTTTCCTCTAGTTTTTAGGTTGCTGTCTAACCTGATGTATTCTTGCGTTGTCCAAATTACCGGGGAAATTATCCATATTATACATATATTTTCTTTTCCTAATATTTTTGGATTTGAATACGTGCCATTAGAAGGGAAATTGTTATTCCAACCAAATATAGTAAAGTTATGTTATTTGTTAATGATTAAACGTGTATTTAATTAAAACTGTATTCAAGTACTTTCATAACGTTTGATAACATTGTTATTATAATTTAAAGAAATAATACTATTTATTGCTAATACAGCAAATATTATGTTGATATTTTTACTGCTTATTTTCTTATGAGGCTAAAACGTCTATCCAGAAGGTTGAAAATTGAATTTATTTTTATTTTAGTTTTTAAAATTATAAAGAAATAATTTTTTACATGAGAATAATTGTAAACGTGTATTTTTAATAACAAATAAAACCTTTAATTGAGTATTTCCAAATCTTGTTAATTTCTATATGTTTTTTAAAGTCTGTTTGAAAAGTATTCACCACGTGGTTATTAATGAAATTAGCTGTGACTGAAAGTTATATATTAAAATTTATTGTTTCTTTTTAGAATTATAAACAAATACTTTTTACATGAGAATAGTTGTCAAAAATATTTTTTTAATTAATTTACTTGCCTCCCCACCAGGGCCCAGTTAGGCACAAGTCGGTTTTTATGTAAAAAAAATCTACCTCCCAAAAAGGAGAACTCTGGATTGGAACAAAATAAAAGAAAATTGTCGCAGTTATAAAGGATTTCTCGTCCACTGACCGAGGAGAGAACAAATGAAGTGTAGCATCAGAACAGATACTACACTGTGATCATTTTTATTGTAAATGTGTGTATCTTTGCTTATATTTTAACAATAGTTTACATTGTGGTATGAATTGTTTCTTTATGCATTTAGGTATGTGAACATCATTTTCGACCTAAGGAGAACTCAAGGTTCGATGATAAAACGTTATGAAATAAACACACAAGATTAGATCATTAGTCCGAATATTATCTAAAGTTAAAAAAAAAATAATATTCAATCCATGTAATTTTTCTCTAAATTAAATTTAAAAAATATTTCTGCACTTTTATTGTTTGTTTGTATTTCAATATTTTGTATTTTATCGTGTGTTTTCATTATTTAAAAGTATGTATCTATGTATTTAGGTATGTATGCCTCGCCGACTCTTTCGACAGATGCGACGGATTTTCAGGAGACTGATATCATTTTAATGCGCGACGGAAAATATCGGAAAATTTATCAAAAAACATTAAATCCTTCACCTTCACTTATGCACTTTTCTACGGAGAGGGGTCACTTTTTTCGCATATATTTTCGAACGTCATTTCGATTGTTTAGCCTTAATTTAAACATACGCTGCTTCAACTTCGGCGATCGGCGCAACATCTAACGCGTTCACATTTTTTTTTCACGTTCTTTTTCTTCTTTACAGTACAGGGGCCTACTTCGTCTTCTTTTATCGCTAACAGTTCTCCATTTGTTTGCTAAACCAACACCGTTGCACACACACATCCAATTTCTTTTCCCCCTCTGTGTCACGGGTCTACAGTGAAGGGTCGCTTTTTCCCCGATATTTTCAAAAGTCATAACTTCTTTTCTAGCCTTTATTAAAACCTACGTCATTTCTGGTTTGACAATCGGCAGAACGGCTAATGAGTCAGGTTTGTTTTTTTTGGGGGGGGTTCTGCACTTTTTTCCTCCGCGCTATCGGTTCGAGCCTACCTAGTACGTTTTTTTTTTTTTTTGCTCAACACACATCTCAGAGCAATCGGTCAACGCAGGGCACCCAAGCTAGTCTTATATATATATATATATATATATATATATATATATATATATATATATATATATATATATATATATATATATATATATATATATGATACTGAATGTTGCATGTTAGTGTCCTGAACGAGTTTTTTGATTGAGGTACCGATTGGCTACTCGGTTCAAAAGAAGAAAAAATAAACATTTAAAAATAGGTTACTATTTATTGCTCACAACTGGCATAAGACGGCGATTATTTGCGTATATATATATATATATATATATATATATATATATATATCCATATATATATATGCATATATATATGTGTGTACGCGTAAATGTTCATATATAGAGAGAAAGAACAATAGAGTGAAGGAAACAGTGAAACAGAGAAATACATAAATAGAAAGGCATGGAGATGAGGAAAGAGGAGGAGAAAGCCAATAAGAGAGATAAAGGAATACTGATTAAAAGATATATGTATATATATATATATATATATATATATATATATATATATAGAGAGAGAGAGAGAGAGAGAGAGAGAGAAAGAGAGATAGACCAACATGGAAAGAGACAAAGACAAAAAGAAATAGAAATATACATATAGAGAGAGTAAAAGATATAGATATACAAAGAAATACATAAAAAAGTCAGAATTAGGCAGGGATCCAGATAGAGAGGGAGATTTCAGTACAGAAGATTGTTTACTTGAGTAAAAATATAAAAGAATTGGCCATTAACATCATATATTAATTGCATATCTACAAATATCTAGCAATTTTACACTCATCCACTGAGCTTATAAATTGCCATATATATATATATATATATATATATATATATATATATATATATATATATATATATGTATGTGTGTGTGTATTCATGTGTGTGTTTTAAACGAATCTAATTCTTTCACCTCAGTTATATCATAGAAATAAGCGGTGACTGCTTATAATGGCCTATGATTAAATAAGCAAACCTGTATGTGTAGAGTTTTAAATCTCTGTAAAATGCTGCTCATGGTCAAATTTATTAGAATAGTAAAACTATTAAATATGCTTTTTTATAACATACGAGTAAACTAACAGGGAGCAAAGAGAAACACGTATATATGTATACGTGGGTGTGTATATATGCATATCTACTGTTGCTGCGAAATAATTTTAAACTACTCACTATAAATTTGAGACACATTTTATATAAACGGTTTATCACGTATAAATGTTACTTTTAACCAGTTACTGAGCTTGCTCTGATTGAATCATGTAAGATCATGGTTAACACCGAGCAATTACAAATCTATGCTAATGTCTAGTTTACTAATTGTGTATAATGTTGATATTTTCTCTATTTTCTGGTGAAACAATTTGAATATAAAGCATGATTGCATAAATCAATAACCACGGACATAGAAGACGGTTGTTTGAATGAGCTATCCGATCTATTTATTGATCCTTTGGGTCATATTTAGTCCGTGTTATGTTAGAGCAACCAATCGATATTTACCTCGAGCCAAACTGCTAATTTAATTATATAAATTTGTTTTGGATTAGAGGATACACTATAATATGAAACAGTTTACATGACCAACATCGGAAAGTGAATCGTAATTATCTGAATGTAAGACTGCACACTTCGCCCAATCTAACAATCACGAGTTCAATGTTTAATTTAACAATCCTATATATGTATTTGTATTTGAGGCGATAGGCGATATTTATATATATATATATATATATATATATATATATATATATATATATATATAGAGAGAGAGAGAGAGAGAGAGAGAGAGGGAAAGAGAGAGAAGTAGAGAAAAGAGATAGATCGATAGCCATAAAAAAAACGTTTTATACATTTTTAAAGCATTCTATTATCTATGCATGTGTATTTAGGGCGATATTTTTTAATATGTATATATATATATATATATATATATATATATATAGAGAGAGAGAGAGAGAGAGAGAGACAGAGACAGAGACAGAGACAGAGAGAGACAGAGAAAGCGCGAGAGAGACAGAGAGACAGAGAGACAGAGAAAGAGAGAAAGACACATAGACAGACAGAGACAGACAGAGAGGAGAGAGAAAGAAGGAGAGAAGAGAGAGAGATGGATAACCATTAATAAAACGTTTTATACATTTTTAAAGCATTCTATTATCCAGGCTGGATGGATGTTGTCGTATGTTTTTTTGTAATGGATCGTATGCTATAGCCAAATCCCTATTCTTTTTTACCTCGGTTTTCAAATAATCATAAAGTGCGTAAATATAAGGAGAAATATGGCCATAGGATGCTTAAAAATGCGTAAATACCAAGCAAGATCATCGACGTGACAGAAAATGCAATGAAAACATAGGGGCTGGGATTGGCAGCTGATGGAATACACATAACTGAACCTAACATACAACGTGTACGGCAACAGTACTTGAAAATGGCAATCACAAAATTGTATAGGACATGGACATACAAACAGATAACACCATTCAAACCAAGAAGACCGAATATCGTAATAATATACAAGACAGAAAAATCATGTCAAATCGTAGATTTTGCTGTTCCAGATGACCACAGGGTGAATATCAAAGGAAATGAGAAACTGAGCAAATAACAATAGCGAGCGAGAGAGGTGAAAGGAATATGGATGACGAAGAAAATAATGATAATACCTATTATAGTTGGAACACTAGGGACAATCTTGAAAAACATTAAAAAAGAGAAGGAGAAATTGAAATCAGAGGAGTTGCTTGAAAGATACAGCTAATAACAATAATAAAAACAGGTTAAATATTAATGGGAACACTTGAATATGAGACAAATAGACATCTGTCCAAAGATGAAGGGTTACACGAAAACAAGAATATTGGCGTAGCATATCTAAAGTCCACTATCGCAGTTTCCCAAATGCATCATCAACGAATCCGCCCCCCAAAAAAAGAATGCGATGCCAAATAACCGAGAAGGTTAAGAATGGTGGAAAGACAACGAGAGTGAGTTGCCCAGATTTTGCTGGACAAGTCTGAAAAGAACTGGGATCTTGGGTAGGCTTATTGTACCTAATATACCAGTGGCGATTCATGGTTGCTTCGAGCGAGAAATCAATGGAAAGCGGTTGTGGCTATAATGGAAAATTTATTTGTAAATGTTATGGACAGAGGTGGAGAGTACAGGGAATATGAGGATACTTGTTGCTACTCAGCTTACAGGGAACGCCACAGACTGACTTCAAAGCGTGATCTTTGATAGTTCCATGTAAACAAATATAATATACAGCATATATATACATATATATTTATATATACATATATATATACATATATATATATATGTATGTATATCATCAGCCAGAAACTGTAGCATTCGTAGCTAGTAACGTTACTATTGTACAAACGACACCCGAATGTGTGGTGGTTGAAAATTAAAGACATAAACTAACTAATGTACAAAATGTAACCGATATTTTCAATTTTGACTAAGTGCTTGACACCTTACCAACTACTTAAACCAGCTAAGTGCATATAAAAGAAAGGTCTGTAAACATCCCAATCAATTGAGCCCTACTAACACCGTTTTGGCAATTTTTCTTCCTAATCGTTGGCGAGACAGATAGATAGAGATATAGCCTTATATATATATATATATATATATATATATATATATATATATATATATATATATATATATATATATAGTCTTATGAAATATATTTCCAATTAGTAGTCGTAGAGAATCGTCTGTTTTTAATATTATTAGGATTGTTAGACTTTCTGTAAGGATTTTATACTCGGATCACGGTTGCTCAATTGCCGGCCAAGGTTTAAACTGTATGTAATATGCCGTCGTAATCGAGTCACGCTTAGCATTTTCACTGCTTTCTAAATGTATTTTCCCATTAGTTTTTAATGTAAAGAAGTTCTCAGGAGATATTTCACCTTCGAATTTCAAACCTTTTCTAAAGTTTATATTATTGTTCTGTAATATGGCAATACAAATCACTCGGTCGCCGTAATTTACTACATCACACGTTTAATAAACTGTCTGATATTTGTCAGCTTTTGATCTTTTGATTGTGCTATGTTGCTAAGAACTTGCAACCCACTATAATCCACATGGAATAAGAATTATTTTATCTAATGTATTTTAAGATGAAATTCTAATAGTAAGGAACTTATCCGGCCTTCAGAAGGCTTTTTATATGGATATAAACTGTTTTTACAAGTGTGCCTTTCATAACAATGGGGGTTCCTTTTGCTATAGAAGTCTTATTGTATTAATCAAAATTACTTACACTGATATAGGTTCTGCTCTGATTGATATATGCAAAATTGATACTGTGATTATTTCTCAGTTGTTCCACACTAATTGAAGGCGATATTGTTCGGTCGTAAATTTCGCTTTAACATATTTTAATTCAGCCATATTTCGCATTTATTGTATTTGCATTATCCTTGATTTTTATTTCCTTAGTGACAGTATTTTATCAAGTTGGATGTCCTTCGGTTGTACTATTTTTTCTAGTTCTGATGAATCACATCACAATTTTTTTTAGACGAACCTCCATCTTATTTTATTCCGAGAATGAATCTACGACCTGGAATAGATGACTTAAGTCAGGGCTTTAGCTAACATACAGCTTTAAGTAATCCATGAAGAGTAGATGTTTAACAATTTTAAGTCTTAGTATGTAGGCACTCCGGAGTTTTTGAGTCACTTACGTAGTCGATCTTTCGCCAGGCGAACGGGTAATGGAGCTAAACTATCCCCTTGTAATATTCTTCTTCGGATGCTGATATCAGAAATTATTGTTACTTTTGATTGTGATGTTCTATGCGATAACTGTTAACAATATGTTCACATATCTATCATTATAGGGTTCTAGTGCACATACGCGCTATTTTTTAAATCGTATTTCCAAGTTTAATTAAAGTATTATGATATGATTTTTATTCAATTGTAAGGTTAAGTATAGAATAGGTAGAAAGAATTCACCCCTCCCCTTGTTAAGAATGTGTTTTTTTAAATAATACCGTTATCATTAAGCACGGATCAATAAGTGCACTAGTACCCATTATAGTGTCCTACATTAATTAGATTATGAATTGTAAGATCGTTTATATAAATCATAGACTCGAAGAACGTATTGAGTACACGCTCATATTCTTTTGCTAATCATTCGTAATAACCCCCCCCTTTGACTAAAGAAACATACCTAGAATCGGATGATCAAGCCTTTATGTGCTTTAGACTTAACATGGAACATAACATTAGCTACTTTTATTTTCTCTACCACTCTCACTTGACCCAAGACTGCACCATAATAAACAAAGTAGCTGAGAGCATAGACACATCACTTTCCCTCGACACTAACGCACAAGTACATGTATTTGGTGATTTTAATGTCCACCACAAAAACTGGCTTGGCTTCTCTACTTACACAATTGCAGCGTGCAGTACAACACATTGCTCCTCTATATCACACTCCCTATCACAAATTGTTACGTTTCCAACCCGTTTCCCTGACCAGAAATAACAACGCGCATCATTTCTGTTTCTGACCACAGTATCCGATGATTGTGTAACATGCAGTGATAATTGTCGAAATCCCCCTAAACTCTAGAATCAAAACTGAAGAGGCATTGCTCAAAACAAGGAGATATTGTAAAAGGCTGATTGGGAAGCTATCAAGGATCTTATCATAGATGCTCCATGAGACAATATTTTCTCTTCCTGTGCAACAGTGCGAAAATGAGCCCATTGAATGGTTCAAAACGCCAATTGATTCACATGTTCCCATGCGGAAATTTTATTTCAAGCACCATTTTCCCCAATGTTTTACTTTTCCTTGCGCAACTGCCATTGCTCAAAGGGAGCATGTGTGCCGCAGATTTAACTGACATGAGTCCAGTTCAAACAAAGTATATAGAAGCTAGAAGTAACGCTATGAAAGAAATGGCGATAACTAAGAGAGAATTTACTGAAACATCTAAAAATTAGGAACTCGGGACTACTGGAAAATCTACAACAGTGTAGTAAATAATGGGCAATCAACAATTCCCCCACTAACCAACAATCACGAGGCTGTTTGCTCAGCATACGAGAAGGCTAACATGATTGTCAGTCGGTTTTCCTCAAATTTAACATTGGACCCTTCCAACCATCCCCTCCCTGATTTTCCTTTGCGGACAGACGCCACGCTAGACCATCTGAAAATGAGCGCTATTCAGGTGCATGCTATCATAAAAAACCTTGACATTTAAAAGCATGTGGACCCGACCTCATCCCGGCTGTGCCATATAAAAAGTGCTCGGCTGAAGTAGCCCAAGTTCTCTTCAAAGTCTACACCAAATGCCTTAATGAATCTTGCTTTCCGAACTGTTGGAACACTGCTTCTGTGGTATCAGTATTTAAGAATACTGGCGAAAGAACTGACCTATTAAATTATCGCCGCATTAGCCTCCTCTTACTTTTCGCCAAAATATTTGAGTCCATAATCAACCAAGCTCTAGTGCATAACCTTACAGATGCTAAACTTCTGACTGACCAACAATATGGATTTAGACAAGACCGTTCCACAACAGACATTCAAACTGTAATCTCTGAACGTATATACCATTCCCTGGACAAAGCGTGGAGGGCAGACAGGTAGCTCGGTATATATCTTAGGCTTTTTACAGGGTATAGAATGAGCGTCTCCTTAGACTATTAGATCATTCGGTATCACTGGAAGAATACTTAACATAATTCAATCTTTCTTAGATAAGAGAAAAATCCAGGTTGTCCTCGACGGTCGTGCATCCAAACAACATGGTATAAATGCAGGAGTGCCTCAAGGGTCTATCCTTAGTTCCTCTATTATTCCTAATATTCATTAATTACCTCCCCGACCAAATTGCCTCTGAGATGGGTATATATGCTGATGACACGACACTCTATAACATGCGCGAGTGGAAAACAAATGAACACATATCTAATGAAATAGCAGAAAGACTAGAGGGTGAGCTCCAATCTATAGTGGAATGGGGACAACAATTGATGGTCACTTTTAATGACGCAAGACTAAACGTGTTTCCTTCAATAATTAAAAGCAATGGACAATGACTCTTTATCTGAAGGTATATCATTCATTCTTCTTGGCCTAATATTCACATGGAACATGTGTTCAAACAATTGCATTGAAGGCATTGCCAGGACCACTGCAAAGAAGGTAGGCTCTCTCTACCGTGCTAGAAAACTACTAATACCCGAAAGTATCTTGTACTTCTATAAGGCCACCATTCGCCCATGTATGGGGAATTGTTGTCATATTTGGGCTGGTGCATCTGCTACTAGTCTCTCGCTCCTAGGCAAGGTTAAAGAGGGACTCACCAATCCGTTAGGTACTGAACTGCCATCTAAGTTTCAGCCACTGTCCCATCGACGAAATATTGCATCCATCTGCTTGTTCTACAAGTATTTTTATTGTGAATGCTCTGACAAACTGCAAGCATTTGTGCCCCCACGCAAGAAACACCCTGCACAATCCGACTGGCAACTAAATCTCACCCCGCGCAGCAGAGGTTTCTAGATGTAACATATCTTTCTACCCCAGTAGTTTCTTCCCCAGAACCGCTAGACTTTGGAATTCCATTCCAGGCCCCTGCTTCCCCAACTGTACTGACGTGCAGAAGTTCAAGTGTAACGCGAACCGGCATCTTGCTGCCATTATCCCTACATAGTGCCCCAGTAGCCATTGCCCCTGATAGTAGCCCCATACACCAAAATGGCAATGTGCCTGTTTTGGGGTGAAAATGTAATTAAAAAATCCATGTTATGTCTAGCTTCCTCTGCCTTTTCATAAATATCTCTAAGATAGTTTTTTTTTAAAAAAACGTGGTTCTTCATGTCTAAAATCGTTTCTCCTGCTCTTTACTTCTTTTGTAAACATGTTCTTTGGAAAAGAACCGTTCATGGATGTTGTTTGCAAGTTAACCAGTGTAATTCGTAGTTAAAGAGCAGGTGAGTTGTGTTAAACTCGCCTCAATTACAAAATACTAGTGTGACCTCTTCATCCTATCGATAGTTTGACGAAGTAACTACTTCATAAATTGTAGTCAGTTCATACAGACAGTAGTTGGATAAATTATATATGCAAGGCGCTGGTAATTATGCAAGAAACTCGGTGTTTATTTTATTACTCTTGCTGTTGCTTCTGGCTCAGAAATCCATGGCTTCTTTTCATTACTTTTAGCTCCATATAATTGTTTCATTGCTCTTAGTTAGCTCCATATTTTATACTTTTAGCTCTTAGTTGCAAATATTCTCCAATAATCTTTACAATGATTACGTCCCTTATGACAGCTCATTAGAACAGACGTGTTCTTTGTAAACCCGTCATCATTGTTTACCCTGTTCTGCTTGCCATTTTATTTTTTGGCAAAAGATAGGATCGTGATCTAAAGTACTCTCACTATAACTTGCTCCCGCCATATTTACACTATATTTTACATAAAGACTGGGGATGATGTCCTTTATTTGCCCCTTTATTTTTAATTGCTATGTAGATTCTTGGAAGATTAGATATCTATTTCAACTCAATTGAAGTTTCATTTTTGGCCCAATATGTTAGAGGACAATATTAACTATTTTAAGAGTGCCCTATTAGTCCACGTAGTTTGGACTTTGTTAAAAGCTATATAATTCCACACCCTCAAGACAATCTCAATGGTTTTACAAATATCTTTCGACAGGGTCAACTACAAATCGTCTGGTCACAGCAATTTTTTAATGCAGTGGTGCTTGTACAAGTTTTTAGTAGTTTACTCTTATGTAGTTGTGAGGGAGATCTAAGATTTAGTGCAAGGTTGTTTCGAGATTTAAATAATTCCATGTTGATTGTTATTGACTTTTAAAAGAATTAATTCAACATAAATATATACTCGTGATAAAATGAACCCACGTTGATGTGTCACAGTCAATATACTTTTGTTGTTTTTCTGGCTATGATTCTGAGCTGGTTCATTGGTCAAGGATAAGAATTTTGATGAGGCTTTGTACCGGATTCTATTTAAGTCTTATAAAAGCTGATTTATGTCCTACATTTTATCCTCATTGAAAAACCTTCATGATTTCGCGTCATTGACAGCTGTTTTTTAGTAGAACATTTCTTTTGCCTATAAAAACGTGGATGAATATTTCTTTTCCAGCTCTATGCTCTCTGTTTTTACTTCAATATTTAACTTGAAAACTTCCCTCATCTGTTCTGGAGATTTTTTTCTTTTTTATTCTACTGAAGATAGCATTTTCAGCTTACGTAACCGCTCCATTTTCATGAAGATATTGTTATGTTCTATTATATAAGACCATATGTTACAAATGTTTGTAAATCGGGTAAGAAGTATGTGTCTGATGTGTTCTCAGGGAAATGTGTTTTTCTATTATCGACCAGTATTTGATTTGCTTTATTGCTTGATTATTCAAATGTGAATAGGCGTTGCATTCTATTAGCGGTTTTTTAGCATGACTATGGTCTGGTTTTTATAATGACTAATAATTTGTTGCTATACCTTATTGGGATAGAACGCCAGGATCTATTTAATGTCTATCTGATGGCTGATGCCTGTTGACCTCTGTAAGGGGTGCAGTACCTCTTTAACAATGGGATGGCTTATACCATTATTTGTCCTTTTCCTTTGGGTGTATGCCCGTTTTTGCCTAAGTTCAAAGCCAATAATTACTATATATTATTTATATTATATATCAGTTCATGATAATTTTATTACCATTAAACGGGGAGTTAATGTGGGCGAGCATTGATGTCATAAGAAGCCGCCATATGAATGGGATTATCTGTAAAACATTAAAGTGTAATCTTTTTAGATATGCCAATCCAAGCGAGGTTATTTATCCCATTTTTTCGGCAATCTTCTAATAACCGAATTAATTAAATCAACAAAACATACTCAATTCTTGCTGAACACTAGTAGATATTAACTTTAAATCTACACCGCAGACTCATTGATGACTCCTCTCAAAACGTGTGAAAAATCGACATCTACCAATCTTAATTATATTCCGATGGGTGTAACTTCAAAGCTAATGCTTATCGCTTCGATACTAACTCCATTAAGCCCAACACCCCATTCGAAGACGGAGTAATATTTGGATTCGAAACCAGGGGCGGGAGTAAAACTTTCAGAGCTGAATGATCAGTAGATCTAGTGAGGTCACTGATCTAAGAGACAGAAAACTCAAATGTATTAACCTGTACCACTGATCGCATACGCATTGACATCAAACGTGGGAAGGAGGCCTCCTCAGTCCTGGTCGAGAATCTCCCTAGAGCTGTTTACTATCAAATCACGGGTTTGCCTACCTAAACTGCTTAAATCTCGGTTTCTATACTCCTTTGCCTATACACCAGGATCTGAAATGCGATTGCTAGAACTTATTCGAGACGCCCAGGGCATGGCCTTGTTCCTTGACTAGGGTAATAGATGCCATCCCCTACTTAAGCCTAATTCCCTTCTCCTAAACATTGATCATTTGGGGGATGCTTATTTTACATGTGTGCGAACATGATTGGATTGGCCCACTCTTGTCTGACAATTTTAAGGCTAACGGTTTCATAGTTGCTGCCTGCTGTTTCCGACTGACAGTTCATACATCTCTGCTAAGCATTAGCAAGGCCCTATCACATTTGATGGCCTACTTGTGTACATGGTGTTCAAATCCGCTTTGCTTACACCTTTAACTGAAACTACCCAATAAAAATTAATGATCAAACCAGACACAGACACGAACAACGATTCGCTTCTTCCTTGAGACTGACATGTTAAGATATCAGTGGATTTAGAACTAAATTAGATTATGTAGAATACTTTCTCCGAGGAAACTTACCGAAAATCTTTACACATAGTGAACTGAACTTGCGCTCCTCTATCCCCTCAAACATTTTTAACACATCTGGTAACCTTCCACTTTGGCGTAAGGACTTTTACAGGCACATGCACGGATTAGAGTATATAGCCGTAACACTCTCCCCATTCCTAGGTAATCAAAACTAGAATCAGGTGATCGCACCCTTATGTGATAGAAACTAACTTTAAAAAATAACGTTATCTACCTATATTTTCCTTATAGCTCCCAGGACTATATTCTAAACACTTATATCTCTGTCAGCATAAATGTCGCACTCTTCCTTAACACTAGCGTCCAAATACTTGTATTTGGTGACTAACGCTCACTACAATTATTAGATTGCCTTCTTTCACTACACAGACACACCTAAAAGCATCAATCTTAACTTGTTTATATCCCATTTTTGACACGTACAGTAACATTTCCGACCCGTCTTTAAGATGGTCTAGACCTGCAACCCTCACTTATGAATCTATTTCTGACAATACTTCCTGACGATTGTGTAACAAATGCCATTCGCAAATTTGGAAATACTGATAATGCTGTTATAATGATAGACATCACTCTAAATGCTCAACTTTTAGTTGAAGAGGCATAGCTCTAAATGACAACCCACTAAAATAGGGCTGACTGGGATGCCCCATGGAGAAACATTTTATCTACCTGCAAAAAGCGGGCAAATAAGATTACGGAATTGTTCAAATCCTCAACTGAAGCACATTTTTCCACATGGGAATTCTATACCAAACCCCACTCCTTTCTCCAATGGTTTACTTCTACTTACGCAGTTGCCATTGCTCAGACAAAACATGCATACCTCTGATTTTTCCAGCATAAGTCCAGTACTAACAGACAAAAACTTATAGAAGCTAAAAGTAATTGTAAAATAGAAGTAGCGATGGCTAAGAGAGAATGTACCAACACCACCAGAAAACGTGTTGAACCGCAGAAATTAGGATCTCGTGATGTATGAAAACCCTAAAAGAGTGTAGTAAATAATCGACAATCAACAATTTACTCAGTATCCAACATTAATGAAGTGGTTAGTACAGCATCCAAGAAAGCTAATATGCTAGCCCGTCATTTTGACGCAAATTCTACAAACACCTCTCTCCCTGATTTTCCTTTGCGAACAGAAACAACATTAGATGACATGCAAAACACCTCTTCTAAACTACAGGATATCATAAAAACTAGACATCTCAAAAACATGTGAACCTGATTTCATCCGCGCTGTACTATAAAAAATGCTTCGCAGAGGTTTTTTCCCGGTAGCTCAGAACTCTTAAGCATGTGCCTCAACGAATCATACTTTCCTGACTGCTAAAAAACTGCTTGAGTGGTACAAATTCACAGATGTACAAGTATTCTGGCGGAAGTTCTTACCCATTAAATTATCGCCCCATTAGACTTCTCCCTCTCTTCGCCAAAATATTTGAGTCCATAATAAATCAAGCTTTAGCACACCACCTTTAAGTTGTTTAACTTCTGTACGACCATCAATATGTATTTATACAAGCCCGTACTAATGCAGGTATTCGTACATAATTGAATGACCATAAATACCATGCATAGGAAAAGGCAGAGGGTGGCTGGCAGAAGTCCCAGATATATCTAAAACTTTGGAAAGTATATGGTACAATAAGCTTCCCATGGAAATCCGATAGTATGTTATTATTGGACGAATACTTAACATAAGTAAATCCTTCTTAAACGTGAAAAGAGTCCAGGTTGTCCTCGATTGTTGTAGGTCCAACCAATATGATATAAATACAGGCGTACGACAGGGGTCGTTCCTTGAAGCTGTATTATTCCTGACATTAATTAATGACCTCCCGGATAAAATCCTGTAATATTAGCATATTTGCGGATAGGGCCACGCTCTAGAATTAGCACTAATTGAAAAGGAATAAAAACCTATGGCCGCTAGTCTGTAGTGGATTGGGGTCCAAATAAACGGTAACGTTCAACGTTTCGAAGACTAAGCTTGTTTTCTTTTACAATTACAAGAAAGCTTCTCAAATATGAATAAATATGACAACATACCACTACTTGATAGTATTTAATTTAAACACCTCGGCTTCACACTCATAGGGAATATGAGCTGGAAGAGATACATCGAAAGAATTGCCCAAGTTCCTGCAAAAAAGGGGGATGTAATTACGTACTAAGAATTTATTTACTCCTTCGAATATCCTGTACCTCTACAAACCACTATTCACCCATTTATTGTCTATTGTTGTAATATTTGGACAAGCTTAATTGCCCCTGAATGCCATCTAAGCTCACACACTCTGTCTCATCAACGAAACGTAGCATTTCTCTGCCTGTTACAAGTATTTCAATGGTAAACGTCCCGACGAATTACAAGTTCTTATTCCTCTCGATATAAATAACACCTAAAAAAGCTGACAGCAGCAAATTCCGTCATCTACGCAGTAAAGATCATTAGATGTAAGAAAGAATTCTACTTTAATAGTTTTTTTCTCTCAGAACTGATAGACGTTGTACTTCCATTGAAGATTTCTACTTTCCCAACTGTACTTACAAGCAACAGTTCAAATGTAATGTAGACAGCCATCTTTTTGCTCAACTCCCTACGTAGTAACCATGAAACTTGTGCCCCTGATATAACCCCCAATATAATAGTGACACCGTGCCTTGCTTTGGGTTCAAATGTAATAAAAAAAACTGCGCTCAGTCTTCTTCCACACAAATGTCCCATTATTTGTTTATCTACAAGAATTTCAGGTTTTTGGTGCTTGAAATACATTAGTTTTATCATGATTATCTTACAAACAATTTTAACGTATGTGTAAGACCAACTCGCTTAAAAAAATCAAGTGGATACAGAAACATCTGCATAGGCAGTTACTTAACATAATATATATATATACATATATATATATATATACATATATATATATATGTATTTATATATATACACACAGGCACACCCATATATATACACGTATTCACACACACCCATATATATACATATATACATATATATATATACATATATATCTCATAAGCATAAATAGAAAGTGCACATCAGAAATTTACATGCACACATTTATTTATCGACACAATACCTCCAATAAAAAGGCGTTGAAATATTCTTTGAAGTTTCAAATAAGCTAAGCTTCTTATAGTCAGAGGATAGAAATTGTTCGCAGATTATATATATAGCGAATATAGAATCTGCTAGTTTTATCACTTTCTAAGAATACATTTTCTGATGGTGCTCATAAAATGTATAACGCCGCTTATAATGCTGCGTAAAATGTGTATTTCGTATGAAATTTGTCAAGGGTGTATAAACAAGCAAGAAATAGGATAAAATTTAAAGAATAGAAAATAGACAAAATTCAAACTGTAGAAGATGGGTCCGTTGTAAATATAATGCGGCGAAAGATGAATATCTCATATTTTGAGTTTTATAACAGTTGAAAATCGCTTATAATAAGGATTTGAAGGGAATTAATGTTAGGGGCCGCAATTCTTTAACTTAAAATCGGTTAAACGCTAGAATAAAATCCTTTATCAGAAAAAAAAAACAGGAATAAACACAGAGATGTGGGACCAAGTTCTCCTCAAGGCTATGGCCCACGCTTCTATAAGTAGTTTGAGTGAAAAGTCAAATCCTCACGGTCATCGTTCCGGCTGATCATTCTGAATATTTTCTGGGAGGACTATTGTACCAAAGTCAGCGTCTGTCAGTGGGCCTACACCACAAGAGTCAAAACCATCGCCATTCTGAAGCAGTTTGAATTAATCAGACAACTTTTTCAGGATTTAAGATTCTCGGTTGCAAAAATAACCCAAATCTGGGCAATTACAAGAAAGACATCGCAGACGATGAGACCAGAAGAAGAATTTGAAATGCAAACATGAAAACGTGTTGCATCAACATAAGCGAATGAGTGAGCGAAGTCAAAGACACACACACCTGCGCGCTGGCAATCTCCTCAGATGTAGTCCAAACTCTAAACAGTAAAGATCATTAGATGTAAGAAAGACTTCTACTTTAATGGGTTCTTCTTCGTGCGGACTTCGAGGGGAAAAGAACGGCATCGAACAATCCTGAATGAATGAAATTACATGATCTCACTGCGAAAAGACATTTATCCAAAGATTGGCGTTTTCGGCGACGTCGTCTGCATAAAACTTTTAACACGACCAAACGACCGTTTAACGCTCGCCAAGTGAGGTCACCTGTAAGAGAGCACGGACGCGCATATATTAATTCATATGAAATGATGTCACTCTAAAGATACAGAAAACGTCTAGAAAATATCCAAACAACAGATGATTACGTTGAGCAACACGTTGGAAAACACGCACTTTTAAACGTATTGTAGAGGAGAGGCGTAAGAAAAGATGATCACAGTAGAGACATGGATTAGATTATGATGTGGATGAGAAGTCACATGCGGCCTGAGAATGAGGAATGAACGTGATTATAAAAAATTGAGTTAGTACTTATCCTATATTGTTTACGACGTTCTCGGCGACAATGTGTTGGCTCTATGTGTGTAATAGTGTGCGATGTTACAAATATACGATGACTTGATAAATAACTATAGTTTTGTTATATCATGGCAGATTCGCGAGAACTATCTCATGGGATAGGGAATTTAGGGAAGCAGAAATATACTTGCTCCCTAAATTCAAATATGGTTTTGCTTACTATCTTAGAAGCTTCTCCCCTCAGATATCGTTACACCCCTTCACTTTGTGACGTATTATATAGACAGAGGTTTGTGACGGGAATAAGATAGATTTATCATTATAGAATGATCTAAAGATTTTAAATTGATTGTAATAACGAATTTTCTATTTTTGTGTATTTTTTCATCTATAGAATAAGATACATTTTCAATAATACATTATAGAAGAACATCTATATACTAATAACAAATTTTTACTAAAATTTACATATATTAAATAGAGTACTTTATTTTATATGTGCATGCATTTGTATGTGTATATATGAAATATTCGTGTACATCATTTAAGATAGCGTATGAATACAAAGTGTCTGTACCAAACTTAGTATTCACTCCAAGATCGATAGCAATTTTTTGTAAGATTATCGTTTTCTCGTGCATAGACGAATGAATAACGATGTTCATTATTGAGAGTTAGAGGTTAATCGAAGTCACACCAAGTTGAGAACTCTATTGAACTATGTTAATAATAGACAGGGAAAAAGCAAGCAAGTGATGAATATGACATTTACATGACTCGACGTACGGTTATCCTCTTTTAAAATTGACAGACACTAAAACTCGTTTTAAGAATATGAGTCGAAATAACATGTTTTAATTATTTAGCAACAAAATGTACACTAAACCTAATGTCTACAAAATCGGCCAATCATTGAATTTTTAGAGACAAGTAAAGAAGTGTGTTACCTAATGAATCATTCCTCTTTAATTCTCTTGATGAATTAAATAATTTTACCAGACATTATTACCAACAATATTTACTGCTTTGGGCGAAATAGAAAAAAAAAACACATTTCCTTCTCATTTTATTCTTTTCCCTTAACAGCTCTATTCAAATTGAAAATTAAAAATATATTAGGGTATGGCTTATTATTATTATTATTATTATTATTATTATTATTATTATTATTATTATTATTATTATTATTCATTCAAACATATAAAAATACAACCTATTATCATATGTATATATATATATATATATATATATATATATATATATATATATATATATATATATATATATAAGTTTAAGCTACACAGAATATTCCGCTTTGTATTCTCGTGAGAATCCATCAGGTTTATGCATTATAACATAAATCGGTCGAATGCTCACAAGAAGAAAACGCGGATTATTATGTACGGCTTAATTGTCATATATAATTTCAAAACATACAACCTGGTTCTACTCTATTGTTGAGCACTGAATAATAAATACTGAAAATGTACGCATTTAATTATATTTTGGTATAATAATTCATATGATTAAATTAAGTAACACACACACACCTATATATATATATATATATATATATATGTGTGTGTGTGTGTGTGTGTGTGTGTGTGTGTGTGTGTGTGGGTGTGATTTTCAGAATTTGAGAGATTGTATATAATAAATTCCACAGCAAAACAACGTCGCAGCCCACAATAGCAATGACAGTAAAAAACCGGAAGTCCAAGACTCGAGTTCCGCCCTCATTTGGGCTCATCAGTTAGACACATCCGAACTCAGGATGTGTCTAACTGCCTGGCTGCCTACTACCATTTTTTTTTTTTGCTCAACACCACCTCCAAACACTCGGGCAACGGCGGCCACCCAGGCTAGTTCACAATAATTTGGTTTTCATAGAGATTAATTAAAAGACGCTTTTATCACCCATCTGTCTGACTCCTGTATCTCTTCGTTTTCTTCTTCTCTCTCTATCTTTCTCTCTCTCTCAATCGCTCTCTCTCTTTCTCTCTCTCTCTCTCTCTCTCTCTCTCTCTCTATATATATATATATATATATATATATATATATATATATATATATATATATGCATCTCTCGGCATGATCGTTTTCGATAAATTAAAAAAAAAAACAACTGGTCCGATTGTTTCGAGATTTTAGTATAGTATGTTCAGGGTATCCATGAGTGTTTTTTTATATTTCTATTTACATTATACTCAATTTTTATTTAATAAATTATTTGGTTTTCTTTGTAACGATGTGTCTATTTTGCTATTTGGGGATATATTACTATCACCGCCCACCGGCGCATGATAAAGTAACTTTTGGTCTCTCCACGACCTACCAATAAGCATTGTTTATTATTAGATTGTTGCTTCGCTTCATGCACACATAATGTGTTTACAATATAGGGAAATTTATAAGTTGTAAATTTTATAGAAATTTACCACATGTGATAACTTTCCTGTCAAATATTCATCGAAAATGGATACTATCAACACGTCGTGGATTACGTTTTTACTAATCAGAAAATTAACGATTTAATGAGATTCCGATTTCAGTCAACTAAATTCTGTAAAGTAGATTGAATTTAGGAATTTATATCTACACCTAAATATTATTTTTACTTAAAAAAAAACATAAATAGTCTAAGTAAAGTAAAACTTGTGGATAATGCTCTGTTTTACTGTTGTTGTAAAATTTGAACACACATTTTAATTTTATCCCGTTTTATGTTCGGTGATTTTTTACATTATCTCTAAATAATTGCTCACATTTAATATGTAAACTTTCGGGGATACTGACAAGGTTACGGTTGTCTATTCTGAAAGCTGTTCTAAATATTGGTAGGTTGGGGCTGTCTATTCTGAATGTTGTTCTTAACATGTGGAGGTTGTGTTTATTCGTTGTAAACGTGCACGAAAACTATAAAAGTTGCTATTTTCTATGTGATCGATGAAATGAGGATTTGTAAAAAGATATAGAAAGGTAAACCAAACTATCCTGTTTTCGCTTTAATATAAACTTATTTCGTTTTTCTTGATAAAAACAGTTTTATAAATAAAATAAATGTTGTTTATATATAAAATTAAGAGTTGAATGTTATTTTTTAGATTACATTCGTTGTATGGGACTTCACTTTAAAAAAAAGATAAAAACGGAGGGTAATTGAAATTTCCATTCACTTTTTACAACAACTATACAATAGTGCATACTCCGCAAGTTTCAAATCAATAATAATCTGCTTAAAATATTTAAAAAAAGGCGGACGTTATCGAGGATCCCTCCGCTAAATTCCACAATTTTCACTGTTTTATATTTTTTCTGTTAATATCATCGATTTCCTACTTTAGTTTCAGACTATAAAAAATTTGCAAACACATTTTTGATAACTTTGACGTGGGCTTTCTTTTTCAATTATAAGGTTGTTCTTTCATTGAACACGACATTTAATGGAAACTGAATCCCAACGTGGAAATTATTAAAACATATTTTAAATGTTTTTTATAATTAGTAACTTATATCTGTAATCGATGATAATAACAGTAGAAAAGTTTTTAAACAAAGTGAAAATTGTGGAATTTGGAAAGGGGGCAATCCTTCCAACGTCACCCACAGAACACAAACAAACAAACAAAAATGAAAGAAAAATCTCTCAAACATAATAGCAGTAAATAAATTTTGTGTTTAACTTCAGTTTTTCGGATAATAGGGATGGCTTTACTAGATTTTCTATTACAAACCGAGCACCACTTGAAATATGTTTAATTATTGCATTTTTGATTACATTGTTTGTTTGCAATCGCTGATAATCCATGCAAAATTTGAAAAAAAAGAGGAAATTATAAATAATCGTATCATCAAGATCAATTATGGTTAGTGCACGACCGGCATCACCGAATTAAGCAAAGTGTTCTTCAAAAGTTGAAATAATAAATCGATATTTTTTGCATAATTAATTCATGATGGGTGTATGCTTCCTGTTTTCTTAACATCTGTTGATAAATGATAATTTGTACATTCTCATAAAAAGTCTTTTTGTGTACTTTCACCTAACAATGCACAGTTTTCATTACAAATATTCAACTTTTCTCATACTAAAAGTTCTCTTTGCTAAGAGAAACGTTTACTGCCAATTTTCTTCATTAAAAAACTAAAAATATATGTTTTCTTAAACAAAATCAAACATCTTTCGCCTAACAATTTTGGTAAAACAGCAAGAAATTCATATTTTCTTTTAGAAAATCAACTTTTTTAAATAATGAATTGCAAAAAATAAATAAATAAATAAAAGTTACTAAACAGTACAAAAGACGACATTTCTTGAGGCAAATAATTATATATATATATATATATATATATATATATATATATATATATATATATGCTTATATATGAGCTGTGACACAGCGAAACAGTACTGTATGTGGATGACTATATATATATATATATATATATATATATATATATATATATATATAAATATATATATATATATATATACGGTAAATTTACAGTAGGATTTTGTTATTTTTTATTGTATTTATATTTTATCCCGTTTTTTTTTCTTTTATTTTTGGGAATTCTTCTGAATCTGTTATTTTGCTCGGCTTTTACAGTGACTGCCGGTCAGACCTGAACAATAATTGACAAAATATTCCGTTGATCATGGCCAAATTATGCAAGAGTACAATAAATAAATTCGGTGGGTCTATTGTGCAGGTCTGTTTATAAGAATTATGTGTCTTTATTGTAGTGAATTCGGCCAACCGAAAAGTTTATATTCCCTTTAAAATAATATGATAACTCTTTACATTTTTCGTCAATTTTTACAATAAGCAATGGTTTTTAGCTAATAGTCATGTGCAATTATTTTCGCCCCGTAAAGATTTCACGAAAAACTGATTTCGGCGATGTTATTTAGTCACGTGACACATTTACTAAACACAAGGAATGTAGCTAAAATTTCTAATTTCTTCGAAAACTATTTCGTTTAATCATTAATTTGTTCCTTATCGTTTTTCGGCTATTTTCATTATTGTGATATAGGGATCCAGTAAATACTATTGATATCATTTGAAACGCCGTATATCGATGTCCGAATTGGCAACAATAAAGAAAAAGCACCAAAATGTTTACGAATATTCTCATTAATAATATTTGAAAGCAGTATATTATATATTCTTTACTTAAAAAACAAACAAACTGTTTCGCTTTTTTAAAACTTATCCTACAACATTTTTACATTCTTGATTTTTTCTTTCTGATCATTGTTGGTCTCCAATTGTCTTTGTTGGTTTATTTTTTAAACAATATTCTTTTAAATTTTCCATCGATGTATCTTTTATACTAATGTAGAAATATAAAAACGACTATATGTGTTTTTACTTTTCGACATTCTCTCGTGCTTGTTCACATACATGTTTACAGTAAAATAAAACCATCTTGTTTTCCCCCATGTCAACCTTAGGAAGAACAGGCAGTGCACCTACATTGTAGGATTTAATCGGATATACACTTTAATTTAAGTTATTGCACGTCACAATTCGCTTGGCGTTTGGAATAATCAATAACAAGGCCAGGACATTCTTTACATTTATGCGACTTTCATCTACACCAAGATTGCTTCTTAGATGGAAAAGTATGTGTTGCGTGTTCTACAGTCGGAAAATCAGACAATTCCTACATCTCCACAGACAACAGGGTCATCTCAAAATATATTGTGTATCCACATATATTGAGAACAAAAACATGATACATATGTTTTTCTTTTTTTGTGTGTTTGTGTTCAATGTAAACAAACTCAACTTCAGCAACGTGTGACCGGTTACAGCTAGTATATATGCACAGTTATTGAAGATGAAATATTGCACAACATTTGTGTTCAATAATATGAGGCAAAGCGATAAAACAAATATACAAGTCTTCAATTAAATAAATACCAAGTAATTTAATCCAAACGAAAGCATCATAAATAAATATATATATATATATATATATATATATATATATATATATATATATATATATATATACATATTATTTAAATATGATAATGCACCATAATATTTCCGTTTTGATTCAATAACTTGATATTTATGATATTGTATTTTGTTGTTTTATTTTTTTGCCTATTATCATTTACTTCAAACGCTGCAGAATATTACATTTTGACCTAGCCGTTAATAAAAACCTTACATGTTTTCGTTAGTCCTTCTCAAAAAACAATTCCAGTTGGCATTTCAGAGCAGAGCTAATAATTATTTATTTGACGCAATAGTCTCAGGATTAGGAATTAGTCTATATTAATCAAATTTGAAATAATTACTATTTACATAAACGTCATATTTTGTAAAAAGTATGTGTCATCGAATAGCATATTATCCTCGGATGAGAAAATAGTTTTTTATAAGACACTAGCGAGGGTACCCGGCGTTGCCCGGGTGTTTGGAGGTGTGTGTCGTGTTAAATAAAAAAGAACTCGGGGGGAAGTTGGTAGGATCGAACCCGAAGCCAAGAGGGAAAGTTTGAAAATAAAATCGGCCAGCCAGAATGAGTTAGTGAAAGATGTTTTAATGTATTTAAGAACGAAAATGATAGGTGCGCGCACGGAAGTCGTCGAGCGTTACGACGACGTCAATGACTAGGTTTCCTTATTATAAACGAAGTAAAAAAAGAAAACAACGGTAAAACATTAGCGGGGGGGTAATCAAAACATCGAAAAACACAAAAAAGACAAACGTAAGGCAAACGAACGATGAAAACAGATAACGATCACGTGAAAAATGGCTTAAATTAGCCTGTTTCGATATTAAAATTTTAATAATCGGTACGAACATGGGTGTTTTTGGGTGTGTGTTCGGGGGTTGATAAGCCAAGTAAAACACACACACACACACAGATAAACGATCGTTACATAAAATTGCTTTAATAACACTGGTTCAATATTTAAATTTAAAACATCGAACAAAAAAGACATCTCACACCACGATTCTAACCCAAAACGTTTAGATAATGAACCAACATGCTAATCAACTGAGCTAACACTACGTTCATGAACTCTTTTCAGTTTTTCAACTATTTAAAGTAAATCAGGTCATGACGTCATCTGACGCATGCGTAGAACCGGTCGTTGTCACGAGAGGACCGTTTTTGTTGACCCTCCCTGTCGAAAATTGTCGATTTCGAGGTAAAAAGATTAACGTTTTTCGTCAATGTTTTCGATATTTTTCGAGCGAAGGATGGCATTTTAATATGCTACCGAGTTTGTGAATTTTTGTTCTGTCTGTCGAAAGTTTGTAGCAGACACACAAATATACACACATACACACATACATACATACATTTTCGCTTATATATATATATATACAAAGAGAGAGAAGATTCGTATTATAAGAAAAAGAATAAGGTTTCCACCAATATCTACAAATAAGCTCAATTAGGTTTTCATTGAAGCAACGAACTTTTTTTCAATCAATAATTATTTAGCTTGTAAATCAAACGATTTCTCTGGTTTCCTCGCTGCGAATTTAAAACATCTCGATCACTCTAATTGGAAAGAGTTAAAGTTTTCACAAATACTAAAAAAAAATAGATTTTAGGGAAAATTCTACAAATTAAGTGTAAATAAATAGTAACATAGATTTCAGGCCCATAAACGCCAGTAAAATATCTTCAAATAAAAAACATGGCATTTTTTTAAAGAAAAATCGGAGTTGCATTAAAAACAAATTTAGGGATTTATATTTATATATAAATCCATTAGTTTGTTGTTAATACAACTAACTAATATAGTAAGCGGTTATTTATATTAATCAGAAAGCGATGATAGATTAGCAAACATATTATATACATTTGTTCAATTTTTTTGTAATTCTTATGATTCGTTTGTGTTTCTGGTTCTCTCTTCACACTTTATTTCTCGTCTTATTCTCTGTTATATATATATATATATATATATATATACACATACACACACACACACACACACATATATATATATATATATATATATATATATATATATATATATATATATATATATATATACAGGGTTACTGCTCTACATTTCTATACTTTATTCTGTGCCTGTTTTATACGCTACATGATTACAATTAGGACAACTGCGGGAGAACGAACTTGCCTAAATCCATATTGTAAGTCGAACTAAAATGTAGAAACTGTAAGGTGGTGGACTAGATCTTGATGCAGATATTTGGCGAAAAGAAGAAGGCAAATAACGGCGCGAGAATTTAATGGGTCAGTCCTTTCGCCAACATTCTTTTAAACTGTTACGACAGAAGCAGTTTGCCAGCATGCAATGAAGCAAGATTCGTCAATACGAGGGTTGAAAAGCATACGCTCGACCGCAGCGGAACATTTTTTTTAATTTAGTAGTTATACATATATGGCTATATGCAGTTGAATCAGATTAGTTGCATGATGCGGAGCTATGTGTCTTTTTTCGCGGTCGGATGCTTCAGACAAGCTTATTAAACTTTCCTTTCTCTGTGTTGATTTCCGTACGAGTCCCTTTGCTTGTTGTTTAGTACAATTTAAGTGTAAATAAATAGTAACGTCGATTTCAGGTTAACGTTAATCCATAAACTTCTGTAAATGACCTTCAAATTTAAAACATGACATTTTATTTAGAAACCTATAAAAATAAATCCATTAATTTGTTTTTAATGCAACTAACTAATGCAATAAGCGTTTATTTATATCAATCAGAAAGCGATTATAGATTAGCAAACACCTTTTATACATTTGTTAATATAATCGCAACAGCTTTTGTCGGTAGTACGAATAAACATTTCTCCTGATCCTATCATTTATTTTTTACATTTGATATATTAATGTTGCTAAACACAATTTTGTTCTGCCAACGTAAAACATATTGATTCAACTTATATGTTTATTTACACGGATTGAATATTATAAAAAATAGGATTTTTTTAATGAATTCTTAGTATTATAAACTTAACATGCAATATAATAGCGAATGTCAGATACTCCTCAATTATATCAAACACCACCATGTTACAAGAAAAAAAACCTTTTCTTGTAAGTGAGAAAAACATAAGATGGACCGAGATTCGAACTTTGTAAGCAAGGTTCAGTCATAGATTCAGAAAGTGTGTTGGCATTGGTAAGTTTCACATCAAATTGTTTAGAGATTTTGATGGAAAAAGAATTTAAATTGTTCGATTTTTTATGAAAAGTGAATTAAAATAAGGTCACTGAAAATAAAGAAGAATAGCAATTTGAATATGTTTAAAAATAGGTTAGGGCGAAAAATAGATTTCTGAGAATTGTTTGTCTGCATAAATAGTTTGAGAACATCTCCGAACCATGTATGTTTAGGCCACGTGAGTTTCCACCTGAGTGGGTCACGTTCAGAGTCATACATGACATCATAGAAGAAAAGAAGATTCTCAATATAGATTGCTAGTTTAAGTGAGATGAGGAGACAGATTGACACGGAGTCCAGAGTCGAGTTTGGATCAAATCAGAGGAGGGTACCCCTTTAGAACCGAAGGAGAAAGTCTTAAATATGTTGAAACAACTTTGAATTCCTTGATGTGCCCATCATTTTGACCGGTAAAATGAGATAAAAGAACATCTCATATTTTTGTAACTGCCGTCTTCGTGTCGACTTTCTACAAAATTGAAGGTAATGTAAACTCATTTATATGAACATTGTTCCCACTCATCTTTATAATGAACTTTGCGCATAACTCATCTAAGTAAACTGCCCCTTCTCCATCTGAGAAATGTGCCCCCTTCCCCATCTGGGTAATGACTGCCCCCTTCGGTGTTAAAGAACTGATCTATCTATCTCCACCTTAATATATATTTAAATGAAGGAATATCCGCAGAACTTTAAAAGGTATAAATGTCTTCCCTTTTCTCTTCCCCTCATCAATATGAATGTCACCATCTGTCTCTCTCTCTCTCTCTCTCTCAAATATGGTCTCCTATGCAACATCCTTGTAAACCTGGTTAGCGTGAGAATAAAAAAAAACGAACTTCGCGTTACCACGACACTCAACGTAAGGGTCCAATGAAAAAAAATGAACTACGGAAAACATGCTAGAACAAATAAAAAATATAATTAAGAAAAAAAGAAACACACGCACAAGTACAGAGAAAAAGAAAAACAAAACTAGGCGAAATACTCACATACACAATGGAAAAAAATATACACTCTCACAAAAAAGAAAAACTGTCTATATGCCGCAAAGAGAAAAAAATAATAAAAGTCGAAATTAAAAATTAAATGAGAGAAAAAAGGAAACCACACATAATCAAAACAGAAAAATGTGTTGATGTGTGGCATTTCAAAGATTAATAATAAGCCATAACAGGTGAATGTAAATACGAGGAATATATGGTGCAATTGTGTAAAACATATAGTACTATGATATTCGGGTAGAAATTCAGAGGTAACAGAATTCTTGTGTGTTTAAAAGATGCACGCCTACACACAGAGAATGTGAAAAATAATAATAATGCAGTTTTATATAAAAGAAACCAGTGCCCTTAATTTTATTGTTAAAAATGTGGGTCAGAGCGGAATTGTTAAAAGTCATCTGTCAATAAACATTTTGTGAAATGTATCAAACTGAAATGCACTTTTAAAACGTGTTTATTGTTGTGTGAACAAAAAACTTTAATTGTAAAAATAAAGATGTAGAAAGGAATTCATAGTTTAAGTTTTCATAATTTAATGTGTTGTTTCGTTTGTTTTGAGAAAAAGACAATTTTTTTCGTCGGACTGTTTTGAATTGTTGTTGTTGTGGTTACAGAAAAAATCTTGAAAAAATTTATAATTGTAAATTTTGTGTATATCAAAGTTTAATGAATTAATGTAATTTTTGAAACTGTTTTATGATATTGTAACCTGTCTTAAATGTATGTATAATATTATTGCATTTTACCATCATGAATCCAAAGTTATAATTAGGTAGATACATTAAAATGGAATGAACCAAGTCATAGGAAAATAAAATTAAACGTTAATTGAGCCAGATTGTTAGTCTAGAAATAAGGTAGAAGTTGTGAGAGGGACAAAATAGAATATTACGTAAACGTGTATTTTGTAAGATTTTTTTCAGATGTGATAATCAAAAGAGAGATGTTCTTTTTTGATAATTGTTTTTTGTATGTTTTGTCATGTTTATGTCGTTACGCATTTTTTCGCAAGATATGTAGCTTTTCAGATAAGCATTAAAATGTCATGTTCGAAAAATAATGGACCCTTCGGAATTGAGTGCTTATAAATAATGCCGCAAGTGATGGCACCAAACAGAGTCCTGACTCTGTAAATAAAAAATGCAGGCGGTGAAGGATACGAGAAATGCTTAGGGTACCAAACGTACTGTAAGAGTCAGTATCACAGGCAACTCACATATAGCATTATGAAGTGAGAGACAAGTAAACTATACCGTAAGTATGTAGGATTATATAACCTTATATTTTTTAGAGATGCATGAATGCGGGTTGTCTCTACTGGATCTTGGACGCTCTGATGAACAAAAAAGTAAATCACAGAAATCGGGCCATAGTAAGAATTAATTTCACAAATAGTAATTGCAGCGCAGGGGATGGAGGTTATTTAGTTAAGGGGATATTTTCTAAACATTCATCAAGTTCCAAGGTCCAAGCAAGAAATCCGAGTGTATCAGTGTAATGAAAAGGTATATCTTAAAAATTGGAATCCAACCACAAATATTTAAGTAAATGAGCTTTGAGTATGTCCCAAAACGATCAGATAATTAAATTATGAAACAAAGCCATAATTAGCACAAGGAACAGACAAAAAACTATCAGGATACTTTTAGGCGAAAGCAGTGGTCGATTTCGAGAGAGGTAGAGTGAGACCAGTTTATGACGTAAGGGTGGCTGGATGAAACAGATGGCATAACTCATAGGAAGTATACCTTACACCCAAAAAGTAAATGCCAGAAAGATCAGATAAATTCTGATCTAAAGACAAATAAAATTATGAAGGCAGTTGGAAACGGCTGATAAAAGGATTTTTTTTTGTGGGGGGCTGATCTTTCTTAGCAAATTGGTTGTACAGATATAGAGAAAAAATGTACTAGAATTGAAAAGGTCGTACCTTGGGGGAAATAGGAAGGATAGGAATGTTACAAGAAAAGAGGCATTATATAGACCGAGATTCGAACTTTGTAAGCAAGGTTCCGAAATAGATTTAGAAAGGATTTTGGCATTGGTAAGTTTCCCATCAAATAGTTTAGAGATTTTGATGGAAAATTAATTTAAATTGTTCGATTCGTTTTATGAAAAGGGAATTGAAATAAGGTCAGAGAAAATAAAGACCAATAGCAATTTGAATATGTTTAAAAATAGGTTAGGTCGAAAAATAGATTTTTGAGAATTGTTTGTCTGCAGAAATTGTTTGGGAACATTTGCGAACCAAGTATGTTTAGGCCATGTGAGTTTCCAGTTGCGTGGGTCACGTTAAGTGCCATACATGACATCATAGAAGAAAAGCAGATTCTCAATATAGTTTGCTAGTTTTAGTGAGATTAGGAGACAGAGAGAGAGAGAGAGAGAGAGAGAGAGAGAGACGGAGTCAGAGTCGAGTCCGGATCAAATCAGAGGAGGGTACCCCTTCAGAAGCGAAGGAGAAAGTCTTAAACATGTAGTGGAGTCTTCGTGTCGTCTTTCTACTAAATTGAAGGCAATGTGAAATCATGTATATAAAGGTTGTTCTCACTCATCTTAATAATGAACTTTGTGTGTAACTCATCTAACTAAAGTGTCCGCCTCTCCATCTAAGTAATGGCTGTCCCCTTCGGTGTTAAAGAACTGATCTCTCTCTCTCCACCGTAATATATGTTAAAAGAGGGAACATACAGAGAACTGTAAAAGGTATGAATGTATTCTTCCTTTTCTCTCCCTCTGTAATATCAATATAAATGTATCTTCCCCTCATCAATAATTATGTCAACATCAGTCTCTCTCTAATATTTTCTCCTATACAACAACAACGAAGAGCATTTTTAATCCTTAATGTCCATGTAAATGCAATTGTTTTATCTTTATTACACATAGTTTAGCGAGTATAAGAGACAAATAATATGATGTAACATTCTGAATATACATAAATTTGCACACATTATTTTTTAATAAATTATTCAAAAGATTTCTTGAGTATTGGTCCATGATGTTGAAATGAGTCTGCTCGCTCCTAACTCATGATGAGTCATTTATATTGATCTCTTACTCATAGTATTTAGAATCACTCTCATCATTATGTTTGTCTCTCGGTATCATTATTTCCGATTGTTATTAATAACTAATTATAAAGTACCTTAAAGTCGATCACCAACGATCTCTAATGGGAAATACATTGCTAGTTCTTCCATTATTCCATTGTTCCATCGGTCTATGCATGTTATCTACGCTCAGTTAGGATAACTGCAGGGGAACGAACTTGCCTAACTCCATATTATTAATAGGACTAAAGTGTAGAGACTGTATGGTGGTGGACTAGAGCTTGATTAATTATCGATGCAGATATTTGATGAAAAGAAGGAGGCAGATAACGGTGCGACAATTTAATGGGTCAGTCCTTTCGCCAAAATTCTTTTAAACTGGTACGACAGAAGCAGGCAGGAAAGCAAGATTCGTTAAGATATTTGTTCAAAAGGTTGAAGATCATAAGCTAACATCGGAGTATTTTTATTTATTATTTATACATATATGTCTATATGCATTTCAGCTGGAGGTAAATATGCCGCGGAACCAACTACTTGCGTGTCGATCCATGACACGGAGTTTATGTGTATTTTTTTCGCGATTGCATCCTTCAAGAAAGGCTTATTAAATGTTCCTTTCTCTGTTTTGATTTTCGTACGAGTCCCTTTGTTAATTGTGACATGCATTTCAGAGAGGAAGGTAGTGAGAAGGGGCGAGAGAGAGAACCTAAGACAGTTTGGGTATCTGTGTGATGCAGGGTCCCATCTCTAACTGGGTAGTCCACTGAGTAGTCGCGATTGCTGGACGGGCAACACCGTGTTCGCTACAAGTTGAAGTGGGAGTTCGATTTTCCTTTTATGTACATATATTTCCATCTGCATGGAGAACATTTTTGTTTTGTTTTTATTTGGAACTAATCTAAAATATAAACTACGATTAGGGATCGCTGTTTGATAGTTATGAATGTATCTTCCCAAAATTCCCATTTCTTTCAATTCTTATACAGTTACGAGGGGCGGCAATTAGGAATATCCCTGACCCATTTCCAGTTGTCTGATCTTGCTGAAATTTTGCCTGTCTAAGTATTTATATGTCTATAGGTGATGTGGCAAATTACAGCTCTGAAATAATTGTTGTTTTAGTTTTACAGGTGTTTGAAGAGAGTCAGGTGTGAAATGGAACCTGATGAATATTGAGTAGTGATTCAGTTTTTGTATTTGAAAAGACGCACACCACAGGATACTTTTGATGAAATGAAAGAAACTTATGGTTATAATGCTCTATCATATGCCCTTGTAAAACACTGGCATCCTGAATTCAAACATGGCCGAAAAGTAGTGGAAACAGCTCCCAAACCTGGTTGCTCCCCTTCTGCCATTTATGAGGAATCCGCCCGTGAAGTTTAGGCTGCCATTTTGGAAGATCGGCGCATTACTATTCGCCAAATAGCCCAAGATGTCAAGATTAGTACAGTATCTGTGGAAACTATCATTCAGGACAATTTGAATATGCATAAGGTGTCTGCCAGATGAATTCCCATGTTGCTCACACCATTCCAGAAGCTAGAACGCGTCGAGTGCTCGAGGATGAATCTGGAGATGTGCCAATAAGATGAGTTAACGTTTTTCAAAAGACTGATTACACAGAAAGAAAAGTGGGCCCATCACTATGATACAGAGGCCAAAACCCAGTCAATGCAGTGAACGCACTTGGACTCATTACCTCCAAAGGGGGCAAGGGTGTAGCCCTCCGCTGGCTAAGCCATGCCCATATTCTTCTAGGACGTAGTAGTAATGACAGATTTCCAGGCAAAGTGTACCACGCGTACAGGAGCCTATTATGCTCCACTTTTGAGGAAATTAAGGAAGCTATTAAAATCAAGAGGCAGAACAATATCAGCAAATATTACCTCCTCCTGCAGGAAAATGCTCCGGTCCACAACTCGCATGTCGCCAGATCAGAAGCACGGCCGAGTAGTAATGAAATCCTTCCACAACATTCCTACTCTCCTGACCTTGCCCCCTCTGACTTTCACCTCTTCCCAGCCATGAAGTTGATTTTTAAAGGAAAGCGTTTCCCATATGATGTATCCTTGATGTCTTCAGAGTTGCATCAAACGATGGGTAAATGCATAACTCTGGGTGGTTCCTATGTAGAGAAAGACTAATAACTATGCCAAGTTTCGTTGCTCTACTGCTATGAAAAGTGCGTCAGGGGCATTACTTATTGCTACTAAAATGTATTACACTTTTATTGATATACCCTTCTATGCACATAGAAATTCTGAACATGCACGATTATAAAATAAACAAATTTAACAAGAATAAGAATGCAATAGTTTAAGAAAGAATACACCAACCAAACATGTATAAATCTAACTAATTTTACCAGAGCTGTTTATATAAATTATTAATGCAAACAACATGGTTGTACGAAAAATAGAGAGGAGTTTATTTGAGAACACATTCGATTTTTATAGGTCAAAGAGTAGAACGCATTTGGTTTGAGGTGTAGAATTGTATTTAATATGTTCCTTATTTTGCGGCATCCATTTTCTACTCTAACTATTAAAAAAACGTTATTTTTTCCATTAAGTACAACAAAACCACAATCAGCTTATTTAAAAAAATCCATATTAAAGTTAAATTAATGTATGAAGTGATTTTGCAAAATATTTCGTTGTTCTTTTATTTTTTCAAAATGTATTATTGTTTTTGTAGTATTGAAATACAATTGTGGTTTCCTTTTTGCATATATGTCCATAACATCGCATATTAAGATGTATACATCCACACATACATACACACATATATATATATATATATATATATATATATATATATATATATATGCATATGTGTATATATAGACGTACAAATATATTGATGCACTTATATATGAGTATTTATGTGTTTATATGAATATGTACACACACATATTTATATAATCACATATATGTATATACATATATGCATATATATATGTGTATGTACATCTATACATGTATGTGTATATATACATGCATACACACACGCACATACACGCACATGCACACCACACACCCACACACCCACGCACGCACACACACACACACCCATATATATATATATATATATATAATTCCTAGGATTGAAGTGAGGTCGTATATATACTATGTAATTTGACCTGCGAGGACGACGAAATTTTAATTGTCTCGTGGGAAATGAAATGTCAGTATAACGTGGCGAACATAGCGTGATTCGCCATCTCATCAATATCTCAGAAAAATACTGGCCAGCTTTCACGAAATACTAATTACTTGCCGAATTAATATAAGAAAAGTAATAACGTCGTCTATTTTTCCAATATCACGAATGTGAATATAATATAGACAGCCCACACAGGCACATGCAAATATTAACACGCATGCATATATATATACATATATATATATATATATATATATATATATATATATATATATATGTGTGTGTGTGTGTGTGTGTGTGTGAAAAATGTGCTCCAGTTCAGAAAGAGCATACTCTAAATTAATGTGGTTCTCGCGTATATATATATATATATATATATATATATATATATAAATATATATATATATTTATATATATATAATAATATATATATATATATATATATATATATATATATATATATATATATATATAAAGGAACAAACCGTATTATGTGTTCATCAACGGTTCGTCAGAGGAATTCTCGAAATAAGGACGATACGTTGATGAACAAATAAGACGTTTTGTTACATTTTATTTCTCTATTTTTTTTTGCATACTGTCTCTATTATTTTCATCATATATATATATATATATATATATATATATATATATATATATATATATATATATGTATATATTTGAGAACCACAAAAATTAAGAGTATCCTCTTTCTGATCTCTAGCAGTGTTTTTTTTTTTACTTTTGCCTCTCTTCTTGTCAAGTAGACACTTGCATATAAGTATGTATATATATATATATATATATATATATATATATATATATATATATATATATATATATAAAGATTTAATTGTTATGTGGAGCATGTAAGCCTCCCGTAGAAACGTTCTTTAAGCGTTCTCTTAAACATTTTATCATATAGTTGAAGGATTTTGCTTACCGGCAACGCTTTTTTAATTCACTCTCATATCCTATATCATGTTCTTCTATTATTATACGATTAACCGTATAAAATATGCATAACTTTACATATTAAATGCAATTCTTTTCCAATTTAATAGAACTCATAATAAACCTCAATCTTTAACGCCTCGTAAATGTATCTAGCCTGTGCGAACGATGAGCTGCGAGTTTCACACAGCATTACCCCTACAAAAATATAAATTCTATCGTCAAATTTAGTATAGAAATACTGATGTGAAAAATAAAAACTCAGTATATATATAAAAAGTACAGCAAAGATACAAAAAATAACGGAAAGAATATACAAATTTAACAACATTTTAATCATGAAAATTAATGTATTTTTAAATGCGGCCAAAATATGAGAGTTTAGTTTGAAACGAAATATAAATGACGTTTTAAAGTTAAAACACGCTAAAAAATATTATAAGCAGCATTTTATTTTAAAAAAGTAAAAAAAAACACTTTTTTCATATATATATATTTTCATAAATAAAAAGGTCTGAGAGATGTCTAATGTGAGCATTTCTTTTTATCTATATATACACATTTTTGCGCTAAGACAATCAGACTATACACAAATCAGTTATAAAAAATGTTGATAGCCTTTAAATTTATGTAGTTAAAAAAGTAAGTCATGTTCTATTTCCTCTGGAAAAGAAATGTATGTTATTTATACATGACTTTTTAATGCACAAATTTCCATGGTCTATCCTTTTCTTTATATATATATATATATATATATATATATATATATATATATATATATATATATATATATATATGTATGTATGTATGTATGTATGTGTGTGTGTGTGTAAACGCACACACATATTGTTATTATTATTGTTATTATTATTATTGTTATTATTATTATTATCATTATTATTATTATTGGGAAGAACAAAACTGAGCGGAACAAACGCCAATAATTTTAGACCAATTAGATGTTTACCATTAATCTTGAATCTTTTAACTGGAATCGTTGCAAAAACAATTTCTGAACATCTTGTGGGTAATGGTGCTTTCCCCGAGGAAGGATAAGAGTGTCGGAAAGACTCGAGTTGTGCCAAGTAGCAACTACTGATTGATAAAGCATTAATGCAGGATGCAAGAAAGAAAACGAGGAGTCTGAGTGTAACATGGATCGATTACAGAAATACTTATGTCATGGTTCCTCATCCAAGGATACGTGAAACACTATTGATGATGAAGGTTGCTGGGAATGTGGTAGGGCTTTTGGGACAAGTATAACTCAATGGAAAACGGTGCTGCAAGCAAACAGATGGGACTGGTTGACATTACATGTGGAATATTTCAAGGAGATTCGTTATCGCAACTTCTTTTTGTAATGATAAGTGTGTCACTGAGCATTCTCTTGAAGAGATAAAAACCGGGCTATAACTTTAAATCTGGTGACAGATGCTTTAACCATCTACTGTTTATGGATGATTTGAAGATGTTCGGTAGAAATGAAAAGTAAATTGAGACACTGGGTGATCTTGTGGGTAGATAATCAGAAGTCATCGAGATGGGGTTTGGGATTAGTAAATGTGCGTTGCTGGTGATGAAAAGATGACTAAAGGTTCATTCCAATGGAATAGTGCTGCCAAATGTAGAAATCATGAAAGAAATAGAAGATAAAGTGTATAAGTATTTGGGAATGTTGGAGGGTGTAGGCATCATGAACAGAGAAATGAAGGAGAAAGTAAGGAAGGAGTATCTTAGAAGAGTGAAACTAATTGCAAAGTCGAAACTGTATGGAGGACACCTAACGAAAGCAGTGAATACATGGGCAGTAAGTGATATAGTGTGGGAATTTTAGAATGGTCTGACAAGGAGTTGCATGCAAGAAATTTTTAGCAATGTTTGGTATATTTCATATTCGAAGTAGTGTAGTAGGAGGACGGACGGTGGGAAAGGTTTGAAAATTGTAAAAAAACTGTGTTAGAACCAAGGAGATATCGTTGAAGGAGGATGTGGTTAGAAGTGAGGAGTGGGTGCTTAAGAGTGTGATAAATGAATTGGAGGTGTATGAAACCAAGATTGATTATGTGAAACCTATGGATAGAGAAAGGGCAGAGGAACTAGCTAGGAAGAAAATGCATGGAAGTTTCTTCCAGGACATAGTGGCTGATCAATGGCATAAATATCTCGATTGTTCAAAATAGTGGTTTAAGGAGATAAATTTGCTGTAGAACCAGATATGTGTTAAGTCTTTAGAGTCAATTGCGCATTTTAAAGCAGGGTGTAGTTTACTGGACCAGAGAGAGTACCACAAAAGACGATCACATAGGACTCCGGATATATTTGAAGGCGTGTAAGAAGCTTGGGGTTAAGTGTGCTGGAAAATGATTTGAGGAGGGGCCTGATGAATTGAGAACAAGTGAGGATGGTAAGGAAGAGGTATGGTGGGACAAAAGTGGCATAACGCCCAATCCATTGGAACATAATTGTCCGGATTTGGTCGTCATTGACAAAGTCTAAAAAAACTGGAAGATTGTGGATTTTTCAGGACCCTGGGAAAGAAATGCGAGAGAGAAAGCGAACGAGAAGTTGAGCAATTAGGATCAATTGATCTTGGAGATAAGGCATATACACGGGGTAAAAACACATATAATACCGGGCGAAGTTAGAACAGTATCAAGTCGTTTGGAGGAACAATTAAAAAAAAAACTACAAATCCCCGATGTTTTAGGTGACCTTCAAACCTCTGCGATTGTGGATAGCAACAACATCCTTAGAAATCCCCTTGATCTTTGAAGCTCCTGATTTTGAGCCGGGATTAAAAGAAATCCTCTGGAAATTAATCCCATTCCTTTCCAGAGAGCCGCGATCAACGAAATCAGAATTATTATTATTAGAAAATTTAAAGCTCGACGACATTTGCTATAGAAGGAGCACTTACAAACCTGTATGCCTCCCCTCGAACAAGTGCATACTTCTCAAACCCGGAAAAGCTTCCTTAGTGTCCTCTATAATCAGGCCACCGCTTCTGCAGTGTACACGTGTGTAGACGAATCTTCACATTTTTACATGCTCCGACCGCCTTCTGAAGGATGGAGATAACAGATATCGAGACAGAACATACAGACTTTTTCTAAACCAAAAGAAATTGATAAAAGCCCGCTGAAAATATAGCAGTATATCTAACAGAAGTTTAAGAAGAGAAATATGGTAAATTAAGATAAGATATATGTGTGATAGTCACACCTCCGCTTACCCTTTAACGGAAGGTTTCTGCTGAATCAGACGCCAATTATCTTGGAGACCCTTCGATTAATCTAAAGGTATCATTTCCGTACCGACGACAGTAATCTCACCATTGCCTGTTACAAGCACTGTTACATTGTCGGCAGAGGCAAAGTCCTTTATCAGGGAAACGACGCCTGGTAAAGTGATATAGCATAGGATCGGATTCACATTGGACCTGCGAAGGAAAGTTTCCAACGAAAAATATGAGCATCAATGAAAAGGACACACCTGGCGATCGATATAAGCTGAAGGGCCTCGATCTCTTCCCATTCACTTCTCACATAATCGTTGGGTTTGCATATAGAAGGTGAACCGATCAACAAAATTGCGGATCAAAGGCAGCTGCCGACAAAAGTCCCCAACTTACAATGGTCATCCTATGGAAGGCTTTAACCTGATCTAAATTAATTAAGCGTCTACATTTTTATCATCTAGCGTAGCGGGTGCATACTATCCTGGATTGGCCTGCCCTTAACTGAACAATCGGCTAACAGCATGCAAAAGCTGCAGACGGTTGCCAAGAAACTTGCCACAAATATTTAACTCAGTGTTAAGCATCGGTAAGTGCCGATAATAAGCAAACACATCCCCACTATGTTTGCTTTTATTTAACAGCTTATCCATGCTCATGTTTAAGTACTTGGCCATTGAGCCATTCCTATACTCTGAGGTAAATAAAACTCTCAACAAGGGGACAAAGTTGTGCGACAATCTACAATACACTTCGTATGGCAGACCATCGACCCCCAGAGACTTGTTAAGTCCGACCCACTTAAGGGTCCGATGGCTTAATCATTCGTTATACTACCTTTGCACCTAGCCGCTTTGGATGTCAAAAGACCAGAAAAGTCACTCAAATAAGCTATCGAACTCTTCTAATAACATACCGGCTTACATGGAACAAACTAATGAAAATGAAACCTAAACGCCCCCAGAACACTTCTGTTTGTGATCACGGAACGTCAATACGGAAAAGTGACACACGCTATATGCCGGGCAGCAGGATGTCGAAGCTCCTCTGCACCAAGATTTGCAGTTATGTTTGATAATTCCTGAGATAGTCTTTTTAAGCAAGATTTTATCACGAAAAATCGGTGCCTCCTTTCCGCCAAGGAGGCAAGCTGGGCCTTAATTATCTTAACGCTAGCACTATTCATCTATTTCACCGTCCGGTCTAATCTAGATTCTAGTGTTGCTTTGACTGCCCTAGATCCTTGATTGAGTCATCTGCTAAAACTAGCCGGAAAATTACGGAAATTAATAGCCTGTAATCGTTGCACGTCATAACAGACAACGCCGTGTGGAAATTCCAATAACAAGCAAACCTAGACTTAACCCAAAGTAAACTATATCGTAAAACGTTTAATACTTCTATGTCAACTCGCTTAAGAACCGGCTGTTATCTTGAGAGTTGTACCCATCGGAACCGCGCCTATCTGCCAAGTTCGACACTGACACGGGGCTTTTCATTTCGGAATTTCAAGATGAGATGAAACTTATCCATAAACTCACCAAATAAAAGAGCATTCCAATTTATTAGAATGCCCATGGAAAGTTGCCCAAATCCATCTAAATCGGAATCCAGGACATCGTTATAGTCTCTCACCAATGTACCCGTTCAAGAAGTACTCAAAACTGCTCGATTGACCGAAATAAGACAACATAGGCATAAACCTAATGACACGATACGCCCTATTTTTTATAGAAATATCCAACACACGAAGTCTCCCCACCGGATTCATGTACCGGGGGTCACACGACATACAAAAAAAAACGTTTAACTAGGCAAGAAACACTACTCGAATGAGAATTAAAGTACGCTGATTAAGGGAAAATACCTGAGACAGTGCACCCAAATGACCACCTGAGATAGGTTTCTTGTAAGCAACAGATATCTAATATGAAGTGCTGAAGATCAACAGATATCTAATATGAAGTGCTGAAGATCAACAGATATCTAATATGAAGTGCTGAAGATCAACAGATATCTAATATGAAGTGCTGAAGATCAACAGATATCTAATATGAAGTGCTGAAGATCAACAGATATCTAATATGAAGTGCTGAAGATCAACAGATATCTAATATGAAGTGCTGAAGATCAACAGATATCTAATATGAAGTGCTGAAGATCAACAGATATCTAATATGAAGTGCTGAAGATCAACAGATATCTAATATGAAGTGCTGAAGATCAACAGATATCTAATATGAAGTGCTGAAGATCAACAGATATCTAATATGAAGTGCTGCAGATCAACAGATATCTAATATGAAGTGCTGAAGATCAACAGATATCTAATATGAAGTGCTGAAGATCAACAGATATCTAATATGAAGTGCTGAAGATCAACAGATATCTAATATGAAGTGCTGAAGATCAACAGATATCTAATATGAAGTGCTGAACATCAAGGCTCAATCAAAATTTTAGCGAGTTGGAACTTAATCCCCGGACATTTAATGCTCAGCGCTTGAGATCCATGATTGTGCTTAGTGTTGGGAATCATAAACTGTCGTTAGTGTGCCGACGGCTCTTGTGATGAAATAGACACCCATTTGAGTGTGAATGAGTTCTTCGCGAGAAATACCGCCGGCATGCGACGGATGTGTTAGTTTAGCTGTCCTATATAGGGAAAAAGTTGCATTTTTACTGTGACCCACCAAACACACATTTTTTAATGTTTTATATCGGAGTCATTCAATCTATATACCTATAAAAGTGAAATTGCCTGTGTGCGTCTGTGTCTGTGTTTTTTACCTTTAACTACTAAGTAACTCTGTCAACTTTCAGTATGCATAATCAAGATTTGATATAGCGATTCTGGTGATTTAAAGAAAAATAATCCGATTTCAGCTAAAGATTTGTCTGCCAAGGAGTTACAGTTCAACGATTTGACCTTTGAAAACTAGCAAACTTCACCAATTTTGTATCTAAACACTTGAAATTTGAGATGCAGGTTACTTGGATATGAATTAAATTTTTCCATTTCCTTCAAGAAAAATAAACATCTGCAGTCTCTACCAAATTACTCAGCCAATGTTTTATCTAAATATTTACAATTTTACAAAATTTGTATTCAGACATAGGGCAAACACTTTTTACTCGGTATTTCACCGAAAATCTGGCCGCGGTCTCTAGAAAAATGATCAGCTAATTTTGGATCTAAACACTTGAAATTTTATATAAACTGTATTCAGACATGTAGCAAGCATTTTAATCAGTTATTGAGCAAAAAGTTGGCTTGCAAGAAGTCAAAGTCGAAAGAATTGGCCTTGAACCTCTCCCAAACTCCTCCATCAATTTTGAGTCGAAACACTCGAAAATCTTCCAAACTTTTCCGCCAATTTTCAGTCGAAACATTTGAAACTGTGTTTAATTCCTGTGAGCGTTCGATGGTGAGATGATCCACGACCCCGCAGTATCAACACGAAGGCCTCCTATCTGTGACGATGATAGGGCACTTATCACCCCCTATTTACCTGCAATAAATGATTTCATTGACTGCTTGTTTGTCTAAAACAAGTTCGAAAATCTATATAGAGAGACGCTCTTTGCCACCTATGTTTGTTATTTCTCGGTATTTATTTAGAGAATCGGCAATGTTTTCCCTTCAACATGAAAAACAACATGAAATGCGGAAACAGAGGTCTTTCATATTTACATGCGAATTATATCATTTGTAGTGATAATTTTATTCAAAATTATGCTCCGGGTTGAGAGTTGTACACTTCTAAATCCTTGTCTCTCAAATCCATATTGTTCCAAGGAACTTTACAACACGATCGCCTGAAGAATTAATGATATCCTTGTTTTTTTATTATTCTTTTTATTTTGTTCACGGCAAATACCCGGAGTGTCCATTTTGAAACGTCTTCAAGTTTTGGCAAGTAAATATGCAGACGTTTTGTGTAAGGAGCTTTAGGATATTATCTGCTCTTTCCAGGAATTCTCCCACATGGATTATAATCTTGGGGCAACTGTGATTATCTAAAAAAAGGAGAGCGCAAAAATCAGGGGAAACAGAAACAAACTAAAAAAGGGGTCCTCTTGGCGGCATAATAATATAATTGAGTGCATAGGAAAATATGATATGTTGGAAAACTAACATCTTTTCAAATGGGAAACTATCAGGAACAGTCCGTATCAGACACGATGCCTTCCAAGGAGATTACTTTTCGCTTCTTTTATTTTCCTAAATTTGAAGTAGTTAGTCTTTAATGAGATAAAAGAGAAGCTATGAAAGGTATCAATTATTGCAAACGGTAAATGATTAGGAGATCCTAATGCAGACGGCTAAAAGTAAGTGAGAGTCCTTGAACTTGGTAAAATTCTTTGCAATTAAATAAAGAGATTAATAATTAAGAGAGTCAAACGGCTCCTGAAATTAAGACTGAATGGTAGTACGCTGATCTCAGCTATCAATTTCTGGGCGGATGCTGTAATCCGATACAATCAGTTATTGTAAGATGGGCAAAAGAAAAAAAAGAAAAACAGCTTTATAGCAACACAGAGAAAACTGTTGTTAAAGTATGGGACACATCAACCAAATTTTAATGTCAGCATATATTAGGAAGGACAGGAAAACAGGGCTGGTTTGGATAGACGAATGTGTTGGAACTTAGAAATGTCCCTACTACGTGTATAACAGTCATGACGTATTGCTTGCAGCAGCGGAGAAAGAGGAAGAGCTAAGTAAAGATGCATTGGAAGAAATGCAGAATCACAAGAAAAGAATCGAAGCAGAAACGTTGAGTAAGTTGGTGAGAATCAAAATTTATGATCGGTATTCCAATTATAGTACTCAAAAAACTTTTACCTGAACTAGCGCCCATACTTGCAAAACTGTTTAAACGTTGTCTTAAGGAGAATAGTTTCCCATCTCCCTGGAAAATCTCATCAGTATGCCCTGTATTTAAGAATTCATGTGATCGCTAATCCCCCTCTCAGTACAGGCCAATAAGTCTCCTGTGCGTCATGAGTAAGTTGCTAGAATCTGTGTTAAATACAGAAGTAATCAACCATCTCAACAAAAATAACCTTCTTAGTGACACTCAATGTGGTTTCCGTTCTGCTAGATCTACAGCAGATGTCCTTACAGTTATATCGTATAGGATTAGCAAATCTCTCGACGGTGGCAATCTTTCTAGGGCAATTGCTCTTGACATATCTAAAGCCTTTGATAGGGTATGGCATAAAGGTTTACTTCATAAGATCGCTAGCTATGGTATAGCTGGAAAAGTCTTCTCAATTATTAAATCATTTCTTTCTGATAGGTTCATAAGAGTAGTAGTTGAGGGGCAAAAATCAGAAGCTCACAGTATTAACGCGGTGTCCCTCAGGGATCCATCCTGGGCCCAACTCTTTTCCTGATCTACATTAATGATCTTCCAAATCATATCCTTACATCATTTGTAGACATTTATGCTGACGACACTACCATTTATGGTACCACATCTAAGACAGTAAACGACCAAGTTCTCTCCAATTCTCTCTCCTCTGATCTTGAGCACATAGTACAATGGGGAAAGGAATGGCTGGTTACTTTTAATGCATCTAAAACCAAGCTTCTCTCATTACATCATCAACATTCTAATCCACATTTGTCATCAATTGAAATGAATGGCTCTCGTCTTCAGGAGGCCTCAAGTTTTAACAAGCTTCTGGGCTTAACCATTACTCCTGATCTTAAATGGAACACATACATCAAATCTGTTGCCAAGGCCGCTGGAAAAATGGTGGGATCTTTCTATCGATCCGGTAGATATCTCACTGCTGATGCTATTCTCTATCTATATAAGAGCCAGGTACGTCCAAGGATGGAATACTGTTGCCACATCTGGGCAGGAGCTGCTAGAAAGGACTTGTCCTGCCTTGATAAAGTTCAAAATAGACTTTGTAGCCTCGTAGGAGATGCCCTTTTCTCCTCCTTGCAACCTCTATCTCACAGAAGAGATGTTGCGAGTTTGTCTCTGATGTATCGTTATTTTCATGGAAAGTGTTCAACTGAGCTTCAATCTATGGTCCCCCCTCGCCAAACATTCTACAAGAAACAATCGTCTAGCTGTAAACACTATCAATAATTTCCCCCACACTTTATCTCTGCCTAAACCTAAACGTAGATTCCATGAACAAAGCTTCTTTCTTACAACTGCATGCCTGTGGAATTGTCTTCCGTTTTCCTGCTTTCCGGCTGACTACAATATGGTTGTGTTCAAGTCTAAAGTAAAGAAGTTCTTGATGAGCCGTTCCATATAAGTTATCAAATTTACATAATTTTCATTACTAATGATTACTATATTGACCAATTTCTACTGTACACTCTTTAACCCTTATCCTTGAGTGACCTCTGGGCCTTGATAATGTGGTGATGCCTATGTAAAAAAAAGTTCGAGCAAGATACAGAGAGACAAAAATGTCAGGACACGTGGAATATTTGTTTAAATGTGAATTGAAAAGAGAAAGAGAAATGCTCATCAGGTGTTTGTTGTTTCAATCTAGTTTGTCACACCACTGAATGATTGCTAACTTTAAGTTAAATTATATCTTTAAAAACGATGTATTTTATAAGGATTTCCCAGTTTCATTCCATTTTTAATCAGGCATGTATAATAAGTAGATACTTATTATAAGACATCTTGTTAAAATCCACATGATAAAAACATAGAAAAATACAACGAATGCATATAACACACAATCACTGGCGATCTTATTAACATGTAAATTAAACATTGTTATAAATGTATCGAAAAAATAAATAAATTAGGTAGCTACACCAAAATATGTTTTTTTTTAATATATTAATGAATGTAAAAATCTTTTTTTTTGCATTGTACAGGTAAATTATTGTACAGAAAAATTATATTAGCATTGCTATTTTAAAACAAATGTCCACTGTATAAAAGTCTACACTCTGATTTTATTATCTAACTACAATTGTGAGAAATGTGTTATTAGCATGCATTTTATTATTGGAATTATGCCAAACATTTTAGTCTAAATCATGTGCAAAGAAATTAGTGGGCATTCAGTAATGGAATGGGTTTTAGATTTTTGGCAGTTGTCTTCATTTTGAATTAGATTTCCTCGGCTAAATTTATCTTCAGCGGGCAGGCATTGCGCTGATGATTGCTCATGCAGATAAAGATTTGGAATTGGCTGCAAAATATTCTCAATTGTGGCGCATGTCGTTTTATTTTTGAGTGCGGTTACATTGTAGCTCCAATCTGCTCCAAAATATAAATAACAGAAAGACAACGCCAGACACTATGTAAGTTTTTTTTTTGGTTTAGAAATAAACATGGAAATAATGAAAGTCAAAATACATGTGTACAAACTAAAATGAACCCCTTCATATGAAGTTTTTCATAAACGATTTTTTGAAAATATATTTTTGTTTTTATACATTAACATGCGGGCATTTTAGTCAAATAGTTTGTGAAGAGGGCAAATATTTATATTTTTAAAGTGAAACTAAGTTTGCATAATATTATTGATTTTGCTTTAACTTTTATTGCTTATTTGTTTTTGTTTTTCTACATAGTTATCGGCCAATTTTGTGTTAGAACTAATATGTATATACGAATATTTATGACAAGCACTGATATCCGAGATTGCTTTAAATTTAATAAAGACTATAGTATTTCTAACACCTTCGCTAATTTTGATTTGTATCCATCGCTTTGGATACGTCCATTTTTTAACGAAAGTGGTCGCCTATGCTGGTAAGATTATTTGCTTTGCACACTAGTAGGAAGCTTTCCCTGCCTATTGCAATTTAGTATGGCCTAACATTAACTATAGAAAATCTGCTTGTAATTTGTTGGTGATATCATTTCTCAAATATACTTTTTCATGTTCGATTATATAAAAGAGTTAACTCTGTTCTAAATCCGATGGTGGTTTTAAATCCGATGTTTTGATGTTCGATGTGCGATATTACCGCGGCATATCGATAAGAGATCTTAGTAAGACTACTTCTAGTCACAGAACGCACATTGGTAAGTAATTAAACAAGTTGGTCTTACTGTTTCCGAGTCAGTAGGTAATGAAGTATCGCATACAGAATGAAGTGCCTTTTATAGAGTAGCTGAAGGATAAATTATATATTATATTTAAAGAGTGACTTTATACTATTGTTCTTTTTTCAAATCTATAAAATGTAGTGATTATATGCTCTTTATTTCCTCTATTAAAATTTTACAAAATTATTTTCATTACCTAATTTTAGAAATCATCACATTAATTTGTAATACTCCTTGTATTATGATCAATAATAAAATATACAGGACACACTTTTTAACGGTTTTTTTCCAATTTCATTTATATTTTTCATTCATAGATAAAATATATAAGTATTATTTTCAATGAAAATTATTTTCCCCATTATTTAACATATTCTAAACAAAAATATATAACGCACTATTGTCTGTAAATACATTACTAAACGGTTTTCTACAATTATCATATATATATATATATATATATATATATATATATATATATATATATTGTTATCGCTTGCAATAAGCCACAAAGAAAACAGAACAACAAATAGAGTATAAACAATGTATTACTGGAACAACAACGTAAAAAGGTTAGATCTGAAAAGAGTAGTAAACGTAACATAGCAGGCGAGTGTCGCTCTGGTATTATAGCCACACCTAGGGTCAAAAGGTATATGGTTTATATAATGGAAAGAACAGTTCATTTGGAGGGCGATTCCCCAACAACACCTCCCCTGCCACGCTGATTTCCGCGGTTGTGAAAACCAGTATTTATTCCTTTGCTCCAGACCACCAAGGGGTATGCGCGCTTTCTCTTTCTGCCGGTGGGTCTCGGTTCTGACATCTTTTTTGGAGGGTCTATGCCAAAACAGTCATAGTTTCAATCGCCTCAATGCCGTCCTGCGGTGGTTTGTCTTGGTCCTCGTAGAAGCGTTTCCTGATTTGGTTCTTATGTTAGAACTTTGGGCGCTGAATGATGTATATAACATGACCGATTCTTCTTAAGATCCTGCCCTGTTCCCAAAAAGAAACGTTATTTCTAAAATGTCTGAAATGCACGTTATCTCCGCTGATAAACAGTTTCGATGGCAATGTAGAGGTTATGTTATGTACTATGTGTTTGGGTAGCAGTTTATAAAATACGGATTTTATTTTCCGTCCAAACATGATTTCTTCTGGGGATCCCGCATCTTGTTTGTTCGGATTTCACGTGATTCTGTAATCCTGCAGAAGTTGCTGAAGGGCCTCTCCTGTCAGTGTATCGGACGCATTTTAATGCCATTTTAAACGTATCGACGAAACGTTCGACCTACCCGTTGTTCCTGGCGTGGTACTGGGGGGGTCGTTATACGCTTGACTTGATAAGTCTCGCAGAATTCTTCGAACTCTGTCTAGGTGAACTGTGTAGCGTTGTCACTAACCAGACAGTCTACAACCGCAAACCGAGCATACAATTCCAATAAAAAATTGTCGTTGCCATGATCGGGCTTTTGCATCTTAGTACATCTGGTCATTTAGAGTAAGAGTCAACTACTATCATGTAGTAAAATCCTCTGCTGGCCTCGCGTAATAAATGTGGATCCTCGACCATGATTGTTCAGCCTTTGGTCAAGGTTTATATGTTATCGCTGGTGGTTTTGCAGACAAAGCACAACCTTCGCATCTATTCACCAGGTCGGTTATATGTTGGTCCATAGCTGGCCAATAAACACAACTTCTCGTTAGGTTTTTCACACTGTTTATTCCTGGATGGCCCATGTGAAAATCCCTGAGAACACTCTTGTGAAGAGTTTGGGGGATGGCAACACTTTCACCGTATAACAGTATTTCGTCGCAACCAGTAAACCTGTCTGAACTGGTGTCACCCGGTGCTAATTCCTGCTTCGTGGTTGGGATTTTAACTTAATAATCTGAAGTGTGATCGGCAGTTCGCGGATAATGTTGTTAATCGTGGTTTTTACATAACGATAAATACGTAGTGCCGCGATTACTGAATCATCAAGAGCTTCCATTTTTGCAGAAATCAGTATCGATAGACCGTCTGCATGGACTAGGTGTTTTGAGCGGAGATTTTATTTTGTTTCAACATTTGTACAACGCTTTGCTGAGTCCGGTGATTGGCGGTCGAACCCAAAACTAATTGGAATCCGGTGCGGGGAGGGTTGAAATTCAGCATGGCTACCATTTTATTTAATTGTTTCTTTTGTTCAATTTTTTGTGTAGGCTTTTAGCGCTAGCAAACTATCAAATTTAACAAAAATGCTAAAAATTAAGCACTTAAATAATTTTAATAAGTGCCCATCACCTAATACAAACCCTAGTAAATCAATCCCCCTTATTGGAGACACTGAGGGGAACGACGAAACCAAAGTATTGCTAGTATGTTTGGGAGAGGTTCTATAGGTGTATCAGAAAGTGGCCATTAATAATGATGATCAGAACCTTAATAATTCACCTTACTATTTTTGAAGTTTATACCTATTTGAAAATATAGTTCAACCCCAATTTTTTTCAATTAAAAAACAAAGATCAAATTTATAAAAATAACAGCTTTAATAGCAAAATATGCAATATTTGTTTCTTTAAAGTGTTTTCTTTAAAAAATATAAAGAAAAAAACTAATATTTTTTTTTGTGTGGTTTGGGTTTTCACATGGCCTTCGCCCTGTTTAAACTATTATGAATATGTCATTTCAATTTTCTGTTTTTAAATTAAAAATTGTTCCAGTAGAAACTTTCCGGTTCTCATAAATTAAATCGAAACATTTCCAATTAAACAATTACGGATACATGTTCTCTTTCACTTTCTTTAATTACTTTTAAAGCAACATTGGACTTTTATAAATAGTTTTTTTTTGGGGGGGGGCTCGAACAAATATATAATTTTAATCATTTTTTATGAATTGTCCAGATTAATTTTCTCCAGTAATATGAGTTTACTAAGTTTCTGAAAGTAATAAATGATATTTTTAGTGTAATTAAACGTTTCCGGAAGTAATAACTATTAATTTTGGTAAATTTATTATTTCCCTTTCCGGAAGCAATCGTTCGGCCATATAGTGATGTGTACCCCTAGATTTGGATAACAAGTGCATGAAAAAATGGCGTCTCCAATTTTTGTAATAAAGCGTAGAAGCACCCCAGAGTTTTATGGGCCGCTATTTTTTCCAAAAATTGTTGGGTGAAAGTTTTTTTTTTTCTCAGGAAAACTTGTACTTTTTTTTTAAAGGAAGTTGGCAGTGAACGTTTCTTTTTGAAAACATACTTTTTATTATAAAAAAGAAAATATGAATGCTTTATATGAACACTGTAAATAGTAAGGTGAAAATCGAGAAAAGTTAGATTTTTTTTTGTTAATAGGTGCTAAGAAAATAAATAGAAAAATACTCCCATCATTAATTAATTGTGTAAAAAAATAAATAAAATGTGGATTTAGTGTTTCAACATTTGAACAACCGGTGATTGCCGGTGGAACCCAAAACTAATTGGTATCCGGTGGTCGGGGGGAGGGGTAAATTCTGCATGAGTATTTTTTGTGTGGGCTTTTAGCGATTGTAAACTAACAAATTTAACCAAAATGCAAAGTATTCAACAATTAAATAATTTTGCTCAGCTTCTAATACACATTCTAGTAAATCAATCCCGCTTATTACAACACTCAAGGGAAGGACAGAACCAAATTATTGCCAGTATGTTAGGGAGAGGTTCTATTTTTATTTGTTTTCAACAAAATTGTATGCAGATTTGACACCCAGCAACCAGATTTTTATGGGTTGTCGTTAACTTACGATAAAACTTGCGAAGCATGCGCTGGTTTACGATTGTTGTAAAAATGGAATGGAAATTTAAATTTCGCTCCGTTTTAATCTTTTTTTCATTGTGCTTCTCTCAAGCAAATATAATCAAAAGAATAACATTCAAGAATGCTACTTTATAGATACAAAAAACGAAATATTAAAAACAAATATTAACGAAAGAGAAATAATTCCATTTTTAAACGAAAAAAGTCAGTTTGGTATATAAATGTTCCGTTTAGTGATGTCACATGATGGCAAGCGGTGTCAAGTAATTTTCCCCAAATAAAAAATCACGCATCCGTACAAAGAAAACCACTTATTTATCTTCTTCTTCTCTATATAAATAAAATGAACTCATTTTTTCACGTCGGATTTGGACCTTAATAGGATTAAAAATCAAGATATTTCATGCAAATATAATATGCACAAACGGCAGAACAATATCTGAGGTGTGTTATAGACTTATTATTTCTCAAATTCCTCGATAATCTTAGATTTTTATACTTTTTCTGCTGAGAAGTCACGGCCAAAATCTGTTAAGATCAATAGAAGTGGTAAAATATTTTCTCTCTAATAAATTCCTCCTCCCCTGCCACCACTTTACACCGTTTGGGGATCGTTCACAAGGAACAGTTGAAAAGAGAACACCGGTTTGGCTTCGTAGTTCTTTCATGTGAAGTTATTTAAAATCACTAAACAAATCTGCAGTGCTCTGTGGCGTAGTGGTTAGCGTGCTGGACAATTCACATTATATTTTCACGTTCGCGCCGACCTAGCGTAGTGTTTTTTTTCCTAAACAACTGGAATGGACTTTTCTTGGTGGCCGAACTGTTAACGTTGCAGATGTTTTTGTTTTTGTTTTCACACTTTATTTTCCTACTTTTACACATGATTCCGGGTTTGATCCTTCCTACTTACCTATCATAACATTTTTTAAAACTACCGTAAACAAACACTCAGGCAACGCCGGGTACCCCCGCTAGTTATAGAATAATTAAGTGTAATGCTATAATTAAAAAGAGATATATAAAAACACGCATGGATACAGTCAAGATATTGTACTACCATGCCGAAGCAGTCATTCCAGTGGTTATTTAGACTACTAATTACGAAGGAACCAATAGTTACATTTATATATATATATATATATATATATATATATATATATATATATATATGTATATATGTATATATATACATATATATATATATATATATATATATATATATATATATATGTGTGTGTGTGTGTGTGTGTAGATAGAGATAGAGAGATGAATAGAGAGATAACTAGCTAGTGAAAGAGAGAAAAGGCGAGAACGGAGACAAATAAGATATCGCTTTCAATATCTATATCGAGAAAGATCAACACTCTTGAGATAAATATAGGAATACACGTGTTTATATATATATATATATATATATATATATATATATATATATATATATATATATACTGTATTAACAAAACGAATACTTAAAAAAAGGATTCGTAGCAAAAATTTAAGTCATCTCTTTTTGGCTTAAAATTCATTGGTATATGAATTTTTTCTGAAGTATACAACCACAGTCAAATTCAATATATTACAAACAAGTCTTTCTCTCTCTATCTCTCTATCTCTCTCAATATATATATATATATATATATATATATATGTGTGTGTGTGTGTACATATATATATATATATATATATATATATAAATTTATAGGATTTAAATCCCCGAAACAGTGTTTCATGCTAAACAACTGATGATCCCTTGAAAAATAACAAAATTGGTATTATAGTAAATTCGAGAGAGTTGATGCAGTGATTGCAGGTGATTAAATGACTTACTGACTAAGTGTTTTTTTTAACGAATGATATAAAGTAATGTTTTGTGTAGTTTCAAATGTCAAAAAACTTCAAAGACTATATATACTAGCAAAAGTGCCCGTCGTTGACTGGGTTATAAGACAGCTAAAAATAATGGACTCTATTTTATGAAAGTATGATAGATTATGAAAAGGAAGGGTTGTAAAGAGGTAGCTTTTAATTTGGGGGTATCAAAACCAAAGCAAAAAATAAAATAGATAAACCCCTATAATTTATTATACCATACCTGTTAAAACTGGAACACTTATCACAATATTCTGTGGATCTATATTATAAAACCTTGTTAAAGGGTGTGACATATTTCCATTCTATGGAGGTCAGGGGCGAACGAACACCCTATAATTTTATTATACCATATTTCTTCAAACTGAAACATAATTATCAAAGTATACTTACGCAGATATATATGAAAAGTATTTATGAAAGTGTGTGCCTATTTCCATTCTATTGAGTCCAACCACGAACGCAGACCCAACAATATTATTATACCATCCCTATTTAAGTTAAAACATACCTATCAATGTATTGTTATTTATATCAAAAACACTTATAAATGTTTTTTTTTAATTTTTAATTTTTTATTTCAATTCTTTGTTGCCCAGGCGCGTACGAAGACCCCCCAATTTTAATGTATCCTCATTATGCCAGATCAAACATACCTATTCCTGTGTCTCAATACATCTTTATCTCATCATTATATGTGATCAGTTTTCTATAATAGTCAACCATATAGGATCCTATTCGTGACCAGACACACACACAGACATTCAGCTTTATATATATATATATATATATATATATATATATATATATATATATATATAATTTAAAGGAGATTAGAATAATAGTCTAAAGAGCTAAGTGTATTTTAATGTAATAGTGAAATTACTAGTTTAATTAAAATACAGGAAATGCTCGTTGTAATTTAGATATATAATAAGCTCGATAGTTTAATGTCCTAGAGCTAATTTAATATTAAGTAATGTGATTTATAATTTAAAAATTAAAAAAAAAAATTAAAATTTAAAAATCAAATTTTAATTAAATTAAAAATCAGTTCCTTCCTATGAAACTGATTTTTAATTTAATTAAAATTTGATTTTTAAATTAAAATTTTTTTTTTTAATTTTTAAATTATAAATCACATTACTTAATATATATATATATATATATATATATATATATATATATATATATATATATATATATATATATATTATAAATGGTGTTTTCTGAAATATTGTTAATTTCAATGTATACCGTTTTCGTTAAACGGGTTGAGACTGTTATGATCAAAACCTCATCAACGTTAATTTCGAGTATATCCCAATGTATCTATTATATATGTGCAGAGAATATTTACTACCAGATTTTTTTTAATTCTAAGTCTTAAATTTGTTCTTTTTTAACTTTTGTTTATTTCATCTTGGATGTCTTAATTACAGTCGTGTCGTTAATTCGATTGGCAATTGTATGATTTCATGTATTCAGAAAAAATATTCCTTTTCTAACCGGTCAGATTTCATTTCACCTCTACGTTACCAACAAAAGTTTAGTTTGTACATGATAGACCTGGTGTTTTCATTCGGTGAAAAGAAACTCCTTCCTCACGCTGTAACAAGCGGGTCCTCATGACTATCCTGCAGACTAAAATTTCTGTTTGAAATTTTAATTTTGTATTCATTTTTTATTTAGTTTTATTGTTCAATTTTTCCTATTATTTATTCGTTGCTATATTTTTTTTAATTTTTGTTTCTACATATATGCGTGCTTATTTTAGTATTCGTTTGTTTTATTTCGAATTTTCATTTATTAATATTTTTCTTGTCTCAAGCGGAGGGCACTCTTATGGAATATATATTTATTTCTAGATCTTGTTTTTTTACCTTTATTGCACGTTTTGATATTTGTTCATTTCTTCATTTAATTTTTTGTTAGTTTTCCATTTTATTCATTTTTAATTATATTTATTTAGTTTTTAATTATAGTCTTACGTTTTATTTTGATCTTTTTATGTTAACAGCATTCTTATATGGTCGATTGATCTGTGTTTTTCATTTTTGTTTATCTTTGTACATTTCCAGTTATGTTGTATTTGTAGTCTTGTCTAAAGCGTGAAATTAAGTATCGATTTCTGTGCAGGCATCTTTTCGTCTGTTTAGAATTTTTTTTTCTGATAATGTGTTATGATTCTAGTATGTAAAGGTTGATATTTTGGATTTGTTTGTTTTATATTTTTCGCTCTATCTACTATGGACCATCTTAATTTATATTCGATTTTATTTTTCTTTAATCCTTTTAATGTTGTTGAGTTTGTCGTAGTTCTTTTTCGTGTTATTTTCGTTATTACTATTGGTTCTTATAGTGATATTTTCTTTCTCAGTGTCTTGTTTAAACGATATTAGGTGATTACGACATCTGTCTTTAAAGCATGTTCCGGTGCTCCAAAAATATACTTCAGTTTCATTATTAATAATAACTTCACATTTGTGTAATACGGTGGAGGTTAAACTGTCCGCCCTTGCCCCGGGGAAATTCAGTAGGATTTAGAAAGTTACTTTCTTGTGCGTTGTTAGATCCATTTTCTCTCCCATGTCTGTTTTTTTAAAAAAAATGTGTTTAATTTTTTGTAGTTGGAGGCAATTATGGTATTCATTAATTTATCAGATGTTGAAAATAATACCTTACATGTGTTTTTATTAATTATCTTTATTAGTTTACAACCTTGCGGGGATTTCTGTCTATAATTCTATAATATTCTTTCGGGATATTATTTTTATGTGGTTGCTGAACGGTGGATAAACCCACGTTTGGCTGGTCTTTCTATTTTTATTTTTTTATATCGCGTTAGGTTTTATTATGGTACAGCTTTTAATTTTTCTTTTTAGTGTTTACTAGTCTTTCAGCCCGGCGTTGCCCGAGTGTTTGGAGGTGTATATTGAGCAATGAAAAAAGAGGTAAATAAAACTTTGACCCCTATTATGGCCCTTTTTAATTATTGTTTTGAGGTCACATCGAGTTAAGTTAGCTCCATGTCCAAGAACCTATATCTAAAATGTCAAGTGTTTAGACCCAAAATTCTCGGACACAGACACGTTATCTTTTATAGATATACTAGCATGAGTGTCCGGCGTTGCCCGGCTGTTTGGAGTCTTTTTTACAAATTTTGACCCCTAGTATTCCCTCTTAACATTTACTATTTTGGGATCACATCAAGTTATTAAGTTAGATCCATGTCCAAGGAACTTATATACACAATTTCAAGTGTTTAGACCAACCATTGTCGAAGGAATTTGGTAGAGTTCTCAAAGGTCAAATCGTTGAAATTTGACCCAAATCTCAGTACCCTGTATATAAAATTTCGAGTCTGTTGACTAAAACTTGACAGAGTTATTGCGTAGGGAAATGTACACTGACAGACACACATATACACAGACAGACAGATACACAGACACGTTCACTTTAATGGATAGATTAAAGAAAAATATATACGTACTAGTATTTTATCCCGGCGTTGCCAGGGTGTTTGGATGTGTATGTTGAGCAAAAAAAGTGGTATTATTAAGGCAGACTTGAATTCGTACAGAAGAGGAGGAAAAAAGCTGAAAAACCTGACGTGTATGTTGTTACGACCACCGCCAAAAAAGAAGAGCAATTTTTTTTTAAATTAATGCTAGACAATCGAAAGGAGCGGATGACTTTCAAAAATATCGCTGAAAAAAGCGACCCCACTGTAAAAAAGTGTCCAGTTTAAGGTGAAGATATTAATGTCTTTAGTCAATTATTCGATATTTGCCGTCTAAAAGGTCGACTTCAAAACGATACTGAGAAAATCTGTCTCCTCTGTCGAAATTGTCGGCACACATGCAAACATACACACATACATACATTTTTTATATTATTAACTAAAAATTTTCAACCCAAACCGATGGAAACGCTTACCCTATCTCTGAATAACTTTACGTAAAATTTCAAATGTTTAGACAAGAAATTATTTTGTCTCTTGTGAGTTATTAAATAGTGTTAGTATATTTCCCCGGCGTTAAATTGGATCCGGTTTAGAAGGGGGCGTAGTGTTTTATTAGTATGGTTTCTAGTAATTTTAGTTGTCGTGTCCAATTGTTAAGGTCTCAGATTTTAGTGGTGTTCCTTAAGATATTTCCAATGTCGACCTATTGTAAGTTATTATCATGAAAGGTTAAGTGTTGTTTTATTGCGCTATGGTCAGCTAATGATAGATTAATCGTCGGGATAATGTTGTTGTGTGACCTATATATGGCAAATACATCCATACACTATTTTTGTTTGCTTAACGTGATGTTAGTAATATGGCTGTTTTTAATTAATACATTGAAGGTTTTAAATTTAACATGCTTAATTGTTAGTTTAATTTGTTTTTGTTATGTCCGGTGGATCCCGTGTATTTATTAATTAGGTTTGTTATTTTTTTCATCTCTTTTGTAGTTAGCGTGTAGTTCGTTTTCATAGTATAATTTGATGGTGTCGTTTTCGTTAGATTTATGCTTTTGTTGTGGAGTGAGTTTAAAATAGAGTTTTATGTGCGTATCGACGATTTTACTGGGAAAATTATTGTTTAGTAGGGTTTGTTTTACGTTTGTTAGTTCTTTGACAACTATTTGACGGGTTGATGCTATATTTTATAATCGCTGAATGGAATTTTTTTAAAAAAGCAGTTTTACATTTTTTGGGTCATTCACTGTGGTAATTTAAGAATATTGGATTATTGTTGGTAGTTTTGTTTGTATAGTGATGTTGTGTATTTAGTGAAGAATAAAATTATACATAGAGAAATAGAAGCGTGATATTTATATTAGTGTCGTGTGAAATTCGTAGGACAATGTGTGTCTCTAGGTTTAGTTTTAGTTTTTTAATGCCTTCAATGTATTCGGCTGCAACAAATATGCCGTAAATCTATCGAGCCTTAATAGTGGTTTTTTTTTGGGTCTATAATAAAAAGCCTGACGAATTCGGAAGAGATAAGGCTGACGAACTCTCACGAGAATGACGCGCAGAATAATCTGTGTAGCAAAAGTCCTATATATATATATATATTCATAAATTACTACCTAGCTCTACTTATGTATTGAACACTGTTGCAGGAAACACTGAAAATTTACTGATAACATTTTATCTTCATATATTTATGTGATGAAATAATGTAGTCATATATATATATATATATATATACACATATGTATATGTATTTGTATATATGTAAATATATATGTAAATATATATATGTAAATATGTATGTAAATATATATATGTTAATATATATAACACTTAGTAGAAATGGTAATTAGTAAAAACTGAAGAAAGTTCTCAATACTGTTGTAGAGCCAATGTGCGTTTTTTATTACCGTATCTTTCTGTTAAGTTACATTATTGTTTCAGCTACCCGGCCGTGTTTTGGCCGTCTGTAGCTTCCTCAGACTTTTACAGAAATGTTCGTTGTTATGGGATGAAATTGTAAAAGAGTGAACAGGGAAGGGGTGCGAGAAGAGCGGGGAAAAAGAGGAAGGGAACAAGGGGGAAAGGTGGGGGTGCTTGGTATATTGATAATATTTTAGTTTTGGAGTTTAACGAACTTGTGGGGAAGAGTCTGGGAAGTTAATTTCTGGTGTGGCTGAGGGCATAGGGATACATGGAGCAGGAGGGAGTAGTAGGAGGGGGTTACTTTTAAATTTGAGTCCTAATGTTAAAGTTTTTTGGTGTCTCGTTGGTGAGATGATTTCTTGATAAGTATGTCTTTACCTATTGGGTGTTCGCTTAGGTTCGGAAGGGGCGCTATGATTCGGTTTATGTAGTTTTGATTTGTTGTTAATTGTTTGGAGATGGTTAGCTACTGGCCACGCGAGCGAGCACACATATGCGCACGTACACACATTTATACTTAAAGAAACGTTCGCATGTACACATATATCTCCGCCCTGCCGTGCAAATATATCCACATATGTGAGCATGCATGCATAGACACCCACGTCGCTCCTGCTTACGTAAATATTTCGTTAAGGTGCTAAAATTGGGTAGGTGTGCGCAAGCATGGATGCGCTCATACACAGATACATACACACATCGACGCCACTACCTCCAAGGAGGCGTATACACGGGCCCATGTGCGCATATTGATGAAGGCATAACTGCATCCACACGCATACATGCAAGCGCATGTGTACACACAGACACCAATACTCGTGAACACATACATCGGCATATATACACAGATGCACGCTCTCACATATGTATGTGGACAGCATGCAGCGGGCACATATACTCTCACATCCATACACGTATACATTAAGACTCAAATTTAAAAGTAACCCCCTCCTCCTACCCTCACATATTCTAAAACTCTAAAACTAAAACATTACCTACGTACCAAGCACCCCGACCTTTTCCCCTTATTCCCTTCCTCTTTTTTCTCGCACCTGACCCTGTTAGCTCTTCCACTCTTTCATCCCATAAAACGAACATTTCTGTAAAAGTCTGAGGAAGCTGCAGTCGGCCAAAAAACGGCAGAGAATCTGAATCAATAATGTAACAACAGAAAGATACGGTAATAAAAAATAAGACGCATGTATATATATATATATATATATATATATATATATATATGTATATATGTGTGTGTGCGTGTGTGTGGGTGTGTAACATGTTTTTTCCTTTAAATACCACACGCACTTTTTTCTATTTTTTGCACATCATAACTTTATTCATGGCTATTTTTTATTTAATAAAATAACTGTTTGTGTTTTGATGCTCCTAATTGGCAAAATTGGATTCAAATTACATAATTTCTGTTGAAGGATCTCAGTTATAATGTTTTTTTCACAAACCACTTTTTGTCAATTTGCCAATTTTAGGATATATTTTATCATCTTACAATTTTATAGATGCTCAATTTAGTGGAAATAACAGCTTGCCACTTGCTGCCAGTCATTTTTCTTCGTGAATTTAATGTGTTCTTTTACAAAGTTGTTTCTGTCGCATCGAATTAGTTCATGAATTCCACAGGATGAGAAAGCGCGATATGCTATTATTGCATTTTTTTTGTTTTTTTTTCCAAACGTTGTTTTCAAACATGTTCGTAATATTTTCCATTTGACCTTTCCAAGGTAGAGATGAAACATTTACGTTTTTCAGTATTATATACTCCAACGCTCCTTAGAAGAATATATTGCATTCTAAAAGGCGTTTTTTCAGTATTCTTTGACGTAATATTAATTTTAGTTTTCCAGCATCTTGAATGTTTCGCTATAAATAAAATTACTGACCGGCAAAATTTAGATGCTGGAGTTCATCAAAAATACATCCCAGGCTTATAGCTCTAACTGATGATCATAAACGATATTCTAAATAATATTCTGGGATCATTTATTGACATCTATGCATTCATCAAAACTACTCATGCAAACGATTTAGAAAATATCGATGATTAATATCTTTCTGATTTATTCTTTTCCGACCTTGAATAGGCTATGCAATCGGAAAATGTATTACGCAATAAATATGACGTTGTCACCTTTCTAAAACAAACACTCAAAACTGCACTTCTTTTAAGACGAACTGAAAATTACTTCCTCGTGGAAAAAATATGTTTGGTAATTTTGGAAGATTTATTTTCACTTAAAACCTGAATTGACAGACTTATTATAAATAACACATCAATCTTAATATATTGAACGCTTATTCATATATAATCACTAGATTTCCTATAAGATAGAGTAAATGGTTGATTTTGGAAAATTGCCACTCAAATTTATTTTATTTATTTTGTATTGAATGAACATAAACTCTACTCTGCAATCAAGAGGAAAACGTTCGTTTCTCGTCCTTTTCGTTTATTGAGCACAGAATAATCACTGATAAACATCTCTTCTGCTATTTTCCTGGATGGTGCACGACAGAGATACAACAGGTACCTGTTTTGTAAAACAACCTTTACAAGAAAATGTTTTCTGCAGACCCATGAATAATTATTTCCTGACTTTACGAAACTTCTCTGAATACAGCTTCGTTTCTTGCACACCTGCCTGCTTCACAGACAAATTCAATTTGACCGCCATAACAACCAACGTAGGCAGAGACTATCCCCTAGAAATATCTTAGATGTTTTTAAAGAGCCGACCATTATTGAAACCTGTTTCTTATCTTTTAACCTTGAGTATAACCCCGGGCTCCTATGGTTAGTTTTTAATAAAAAAATAAATACATGAATATTCATCCTCTTTAGAATTAGAAATTACATATTACCTATTTTTTCTGGTCTCTACGTGTAAAGCTTTAGCATGTATTGATTTTTCCATAATATAACTAATATTAAAACGTTAACATGTTTTGTATTTACATAATATCACTAATATTAACACTTTAGCATAGTTTGTATTTACATAATATCACTAATATTAAAACGTTAACATGTCTTGTATTTACACAATATCACTAATATAAAAACGTTAACGTGTTTAATATTTACATAATATCACTAATATAAAAACTTTAACATGTCTTGTATTTACATAATATTACTATATTAAAACTTTACCATGTTTAGTATTTACATAGTATCACTAATATTAAAACATTAACATGTTTTATATTTACATAATATCACTAATATAAACACTTTAACACGTCTTGTATTTACATAATATCACTAATATAAAAACTTTAACATGTCTTGTATTTACATAATATCACTAATATAAAAACGTTAACGTGTTTAGTATTTACATAGTATCACTAATATTAAAACATTAGCATGTCTTGTATTTACATAATATCACTAATATAAAAACGTTAACGTGTTTTGTATTTACATAATATCACTAATATAAAAACGTTAACATGACTTGCATTTACATAATATCACTAATATTAAAACATTAACATGTCTTGTATTTACATAATATCACTAATATTAAAACATTAACATGTCTTGTATTTACATAATATCACTAATATTAACACGTTACCGTGTTTTGTATTTACATAGCATCACTAATATTAAAACATTAACGTGTCTTTTATTTACATAATGTCACTAATATTAAAACTTTAACATGTTTTGTATTTACATACTATTACTAATATTAAAACTTTAACATGTTTTGTATTTGCATAATATCACTAATATTAAAACTTTAACACGTTTTGTGTTTACATAATATCACTAATATTAAAACTTTAACATGTTTTGTATTTACATAATATCACTAATATTAAAACGTTAACGTGTTTAATATTTACATAATACTACTATTAAAACTTTAACATGTTTTGCATTTACATAATATCACTAATATCAGCATGCTTAATCTTAATTTTGTGCACACACTGTCTTTTATAATAATTTTCGTCAAGAAGGATACACACCTCGGTGCACAATTCGTAATCAGAATTCTGTCGATTCATGTCTTACATCTTAATAGCTTGCAGCAACACTCTACGTGAAACAAAAGTAAAAAATAAAATCAATAATCGAAATTTGGCCAACTCAAGAATCGCTTAATTTCTTTAGAAAATATGAGGTTTCTTATCCTTTCCTGAGGAGCATACAGTCACTTGTGTTAAATATTTCATTACAAGTAAAACACATTCTTCTGTTATAATAAAACACCCCAGATGCTTGTTATTTCAGATACCAACCAATTTTTCGTTTGTGTTAGTAAAATATAAGACTACGTTTATGCTTGTTTTACGTCTCTAGAACTTCCACGTTCTTTGCATCTAATTTCGTTTCCACTATCTATAATTCCCAATTGTATACTTTTACTTATTCGAAAAATATTCAACGCTAGAAATCGCGCAATGGTTTCGTTATTTTCAGTCTTTTAAAAATACAAATTTATTGTAGACATATTGGAAAACAAACACATTTTGTAAATATTCTCTTCTCTTCAAATAATCGGGAAAACTAATGTCCTATATTAAACTAAACGAGTAGAAAAGTTGTGCAATGTTGTTGCATACAAATTGCGTCATTCGTCGAAAAGTAATATAATAAAAACATACTTATTCATAGTCGATTTAATAATGCATGTTGTTGTGATTCCTGTTGTCTCATATCGTGGCACAAACCATAGAGAGATAGAGTAAAGGCGAATTAGAAATACACGTACAGGGGCAGATACAGAAACAGATAGGGAGAGAGAATATCTTTGAATCAACAGAAAAAAATGTATTAAAACAAAAATATTTTTTTTAAGTATACACTATTTAGTACGATTTGATTTTTGCTCATATAATTATTCCATAGGTAAACCATGTTACTTTAGATTCTTGGAAATATTTGTGCGTTTGGGAGGGGGTGTTATTAAAAATATACTATTTTTTCGATTATTCCATGGCTGAGCGATGGCATTTAAATAAAAATATTTCCCGAGAAAAGTAGTTGAGGCGAAGCTACTATTTTTGTAAGAAACAAGAAATTTGTATGAACCTTGGGATGAAAGAAAATAAAAATCTTATAAGTATGCACTTAATCAACAACCATCGATATTCCATCTAAATAAACATGCTATTTTCACAACCACGCCATTTGAAATAGCAGTTGACACATTTGCGTGGTGGTATGGGTTGCAAATTATATGCACATTTGTAGAAGAAATATCCAGTAACAGGTAACAAGCAGCAACTAGAATATATACCGCAAATACGACTGGAAAGTTAACACATGTTAGTTTTTATTTTATTGATTCATTTAACATTTAAGTTATTTTCACACTCATCATCGAAACTTAATAGATAATTCCTGTGTACAAATATAAAAGTTGTATTTCTATACTTTTTATCCTCATCTATTGTTACGTTCATCTTCCAAATCCAATTTGAAAAAAACAGGTTTACATCAGGAAGTAATAATCTTCAAATTTTCACAGAAGCTCATTTAAATACATATTTTCTAGTATGACAACTAAGAAAGATTGTGAGTAATAAAGGCATATGTGCATGCATTTTTGCAGCTTCCTCGATTTTTTTGTTATTTTCTAAGAACGATGTTTCTGACAAACGTGGAGAGAAACTATGTTTTTGAATGGCAATCTAATATAAAACGACATAAGATTTACACTTGATTTACACTTTCACTCTTCACTGATACAAGATAAAGATGCTGAATGTAATGGGGTTAAGTGTTCCAGCGTTATCTGCATAATAGCCAGAGACAATAACATTTACTATTTAGTTAAACGGCCCCGCTATATGCTTCGATCGTCCGCAAATGAAACAACCCTTTTTGTTCTTTCTTGCTTCTATTCTATGTGTATTTTTCAGAAATTTAGCTGACGTTATTCTCAAAAAATATGGCAACCTCAACATGAATGACCCTACTTCTTAAGATGTAATAAAATAAGCAAAAGTCTAACGTAGACTCCCGTTACAATGCCTCCTTTTTAATCACCATGGGTTTACGTTTTTCATGTGCACAGGTTGAAACCAATTACGGTATAAACAATCTCACCTGTTTTTTTTTTTCTGTGCGGAACTTGCATTAAGGCAACTTTTTCTTTAGAAAAGTTATTGATTAAAACTTGTTGGAACGTAACTTCAAACTATGCTCTTAATATGTGAATGGACACGGAATATGTGTGTACATAAAAATATTACTTTCCCCATTATAAGGGCATAATAATAATATCCTAAAAAACTACTACTAATAATGCTGCTACTACTTTAAGCACGATTTTCATGCTCACTTTATAGCATCCACAACAACGATTGAGTCACTATTATTGAGATTATCCTGTTGAAAATTTACAGTATCATGCTTGCGTATCCCTCTGTAAACCTCCACGCCTGTGTAAATTCAACATTCACAACGTCCAGTAAACAAGACAAATGATAAAAAGAGGTAGTAAGTCGATTTATCTCTTGCCTATAACATAAGCTAGTTGTTTATGTATCTAGTCTCGGTTCAATTCTGGATAATTTTTACGTAAGCATTCTAGATCGTTTTCAGAAAAATTGCCCCAACTATGTTCATCTTCGGTTCTGGCTGCGCTTGAAACTCTGGCATCCCTATTGTCGAAATTAAGTAAAACGAGACCTAAGATAATCCTTCTCATCCCTCTATGTTTCGCTGCTCGATGAGCAACTGGGGCGGATTCAGTATGCTTATATGAGATATACACCTATGTTCTGTGTTCAAAAACGACGTGTTCTCACAAGTATTGGAATTAACAGAGTGGTTAACTATCCGTAAAGGCAATTATAGATCCTCAAAAAAAAAAAAACGAAATCACATAACCAAACGTGCTGCCATTGCACAAAGAAACGTCTGTTTTCATTGGTTCAAACGAAATAGATGTAAAACAACTATAGCTGTCTTTATTAATGCGAGAAACCTCTGTACAAAGGTTATAGAGTGCAAAGTAGCTGAGCTAAGGTTGATATCCCGAAGTTTTTGCGAATAAAAAGCGGGGCTTAAAACGGATTCAAATCGTCTCTCCCATCCATCATCATAGGCTTGCTGTTATGACATAATCACCTATTATATAAAATTCTTCGCAAAGAATATCGCATGAAACATCTATGTGTTAAAGGTCAACTGCTCTCTGAATTTCATACCAGAACTAGTAATAATTTAAACGACATTCATATAACCCTCAGAGATGTTGCTAGACATATCAAAGATTCTTGATTTTATAACTGGCCCTGACAGGATTATATTTACAATGCTGACAGAATTGCAATTGCTACAAGTTCCTGTGCACACACTATTGTTAAAATGTTGCCTTGAAGAGAGATTATTGCAAATTCCTTGGAAAACGTTGACATTTTTTTGTTAATTTAAGTATGAATATTATCTGTCTACTGCTTCTCTGTATCAACTTCTCAGCATTCTGTGCGTTAGTAATAAGTTGTGTAAGTCTGTGTTAAATAGAAAATATATCAATCACCGCAGTTAAATAACATATTCAGTAACAAGTAATGTAGTTTCTATTCTTAGAGATGGACATCTAATGTTTTTACATTATTGCCGGTGGCCTAGTATCTAGAGCAATAGATATTAACATATCTCAAGCCATTAATAGAGTGTAATATAAAATTCTCATTCACAAGAATACCAGCTACAGAACTGTTAGAAATTCTATCTCAACCATCAAATCGATAGGTTTATAAATCTTATCGTTGATGGACAGCAATCCAAAGCTCACACTATTAACGGTGTCTTCTGTATTGGTTCAATTCTATGCACAACTCTCTTTCTGATCTTAAAAAAACAATCTCTCAAATTACATTCTGAAACCTTTTGCCGACATATATGTTAAGAGGTCTACCATATAAAATAACTCTTCCAAGGTCACAAAAATGACCAAACTGCATATCGCTCGTTCCCGACATGGAGCGTGTGCTACAAATTCGTAGAACTTACTAGTTGCATGTAATACATTCAAAATCGAAGTATCTATTAACATCGACAATCAGTCCCTGTTTAAACCAAAATTGGACTGGAAGGCTCTCGTATTCAGCAGGCCAGTTATGCGGACAAATTCATAAGGTTGCCATCCCCTCCTAACCTGGAAAGATAAATCTACATCAGATTCTTAAATAACTAAAAAAAAACGCAATTTTCCAAGTGTAGAAAAATGCATTCGTCATCAAATCTGCTCGGATACTATCATACTTAGATTTCCATTAGTGTAATTATTTTCATGCCTATTAAAATATTGGCATATATATATATATATATATATATATATATATATATATATATATATATATATATATATATATGTATATATAGCCATACACACACGCAAACACACACATACACACATAAATATACATGCACACATACACACACACACATATATATATATATATATATAGAGAGAGAGAGAGATAGAGAGAGTGTGGGAGGGAGAGAAAAAGAGACATAACAGAAAAATAGATACACATATAAAATGTTTATTTCAAAAGCATCTTGTTTATTGAACCAAAAAAATCGCCACAAATTTACTAACTACCATTAGGTTTATTTTCCTGTTGCTGTTTTAATGCAACCATCCTTCGAGGCATTGCTTGTATCGGTAGACGAATGCCATTATGAGGAATATCTTTTCATGTTGGATGCAATAATGTTAAAAGATAAAGCTAAGAACATGGCTCTCTATTGGTTTAGCGAGGTTTCCCGTCTAATACACCGTAAAGATATTCAATTTGGCTCAATTTGGGGACTGACTTGTCCATTGAATTAATCGCATTGTTGTTCTACCAATGTAGTTTTGCCATACCAGGGTCTTTCATGAATTGGGAGTGAACTTTGTTTATTTAACCATCTGAACAGAATATTGGTAGGGGTTTTTCATGCAATATTAAAACATATTTAGCAGAAATTACTCTTTTTCGAACTTCACCTGGTTTGAGCGACCATCACTTAAAATTGATCTCATACCATAACCAAGCTTCACTCATGTTTCAGCAATGGCTGCACTTTTGTTAGCAAACTTTTGCTAACGGAGCCTCTATTCCAATACCTGTCCACGGTCACAAAAATAATGAATCCATAACTCATCAGAAAAAAATTACATTGACCTAAAAAGGTATTATTTTCCCCACCATGTCACGAGCACAATATTTTCTGTGCTTTATATTGGCAGAACAAAGTAGAGTTTTCCTTCTTGCAGTTTTACCATAGCAACCCAGCTTGACAAGAATTCTGACAGTGTTTTTGAGACTGCGACTAGCTTTTCTTGCAATTCCAGAGGCTTTACACTGAGGATCTACTTCAACATTTCTTTTCGCAAAATGTAAAGTTCTTTCAAAGGGCTCGAGGCGATCTGATTGAGGTTTTGTATACTATCTGTGAATAATACGACCATTTTATAAAGCGTAGAGAAAGACTACTCATCTATTTGTCTATACGTTTCTGCATGCCTGTGTATTTAAGTATATGTGTGTGATGAATAAACATTGCTCAATGGTGTTTGATATTCTAAAAAAATTAAAATTTCAAAAAATATATTTAGACAGAATCAATGGAATAAACTTACCTATAGAAATACCGAAATTTAGTAAGGTATTTCCAAGTCATTCAATAAATATCCATCTCTACCCTGTTATATACATATGAGAAAAATTGTTGTATGTGAATTCATTAATTATCTTGATTAATAATCCCGAATTTTGATTTTGTTTATTTATCGGAGGGTATTACTACTGAAAATATATTTGTAATCTGACTCACAGCTCTTTCTGATAAACGCCTACTTACATAAATATTTACCTTAGAAGTTAACATTATTACGTAAATGAGCAATTAAAAATCGAATAGCTTATTTAAGATATATACTTATAATTATATTATTTATATGTTTAAGTTAAATATAGTTTAATAATTAAATGGCAATAATATTAAAAGGGTTGTCAACTAGTTTAGTTCAATATTGATCTTTTGATTTTAATTTATAGTGAGTTTATGGCGTTGGGAGTCATACAGTTTTCTTCGTAGGTTGGTAAAATTTAGAAAGTATAACTAGAAATAAATATTTCTCTATTTTTTAACAATGATTTTGCTTGCCATACGTTCACCAGGTTATTGGATTTAAGGAAAACTTACAATGTTTAGAGGAAATTATGTATACATTATCGATAGCACCTTCACACCGTGGCCATTTCGCTGACTATAATATTAGGTTACATAAACAACGTATAGTTATATATTGTTCAAACAAGTTCATATTGACACGAAGCATACAATAAAGATTGATAATTGTCCAAATACAATCATAAGATATTTGTCCAAATACAATCATAAGATTAACATATATATATATATATATATATATATATATATATATATATATATACATAATTGAAAAATAAAGAAAAATTAAAAATGTGTATTATATGTTAACTAATTAAATTATTCAAATCTTTGAAGTAAATATACATATAAAAAGTTTCTGATGGTTAATGTTCACCAATAAAATGCATGCATTTAAGTTATAATAAAAATGATATTCTATTACAATGAACATTAAGAATAAAAACTGTACGCATTTGCTACAGTGTTCACTTACTTATATTTCTTATAAGACTCATGTGATGATTAGTAATAAAACGTAATTTTGTAAAGTTGTTCTTTCGAATTGAAATAACGCTCATTTGAGCTAATATAATATAAATAAAATTATATCGTAGAAAATGTGCAGGTACGTAAAACAAAGGTTGTGTCCCGAAGAATTTCAACCAAATAAAATTGCAAATTTATTCTGCAATCAATGTTTATGCAGTTAAATATATGGTTCATTCTGTACATGAGTAATCAATAAAGTACTGGTGTTCATCTTTCTCTAATTAAATTGTTCGTTCTGCTCTATTATACAAATTAAAATGTTACAATCATACTTTAATAAAACTTAAACGATACCCAATAATAATAACAACAAACTACATTGATTTTAACATAGGCTTAGCTTTGAAACACTTGTTAGAAGCACATACGTCTCGATAAAATGAATTGCACAATTTGCAACATTAAAATCATGCGTTTATTTAATCTTACTATTAGAAGATGAGTATGAATGTTCGGCCATCATAGATATTGAACTTAACCGAGTGGATGTAATAAGTTTGACGTAATCTTGGGGTAAAATGTACACTATCATTATTGTTAAACAGGATGTAGCAGTTCTTTACGGTTATGATGAGTATGAATTGCATCGGGCATACATTTACTTGTTACAAAGTGTCCATGGAAAAGTACCAACTACTTCACTTAAAAGTATTATCGTGGGCTGTTGCAACACTTCACACTTTATTAGATTTTTATCTGAAGTTAAAACATAATGTGTATAAAAACAATCCACAGAGAATTTCACTGAAGAAAAACATTAAAATATAAATCAGGACAGTTGTGTAAATTACTGCAGCATCAACGTCTGAAGAAGTACGTTAAATTGGTTATCATTTTGATACTGCACCTTGACTCATATAACTAATGAATTTATAATTGTAATATGTTCACAAGCTTATTGCACAGAGGAGTTTGTGAATTCATTTTAAAATAATGTTTATTAAAAAATATTATGCAATTAATTTATTTTAAATTAATATAAGCATATTATTTAAAATACTAAAATACCAATATTATAATAGAATATACGCTTTGCCGAATAATAAAGTTGTATTTATTTTAATGTACTGAATTTAATTCCCAATTTTCATTCATAATATAGTTGTCTGGTATACTGAGCTACTTGATCTGATCGATATTGTCTTATAAATAATGACACTTATATGTATATGGACTTTAATTTTATTGTTTTATACAATCTATAATCTGATATAGTAATCTGTAATCTGATATGAAAAAGTTAAACTGAAAGTTGTATTTTTTCCCCATTTTCTTTGTGGCCTCCTGAGTTTAAGGATCGCCTGAGGAAGTCTCATTGGTGGCTATTTGTAGCGACAATTTGAAACTATTTACCCTTTAATAATAATAATAATAATAATAATAATAATAATAATAATAATAATAATAATAATAATAATAATAACAATAATAATAATAACATATATGCGTGTATATATATATATATATATATATATATATATATATATATATATATATATATATATATATATAGTAAGTTATAAAATGTATGCGCGAATCCTGTGGTGGTTTGTCGTTTTTATATGCTCCTCTTCTATTGAAATTTTAGTTAGCCAATCAGCTTACTAGTATCCACCGCACCCTTCCTATCAACTAAGCCTGGAGAATCCTAAAGTGGATAAAACGCGGAATATTCAGTGTAGATTAATCACCATATACATTTTATAATTTACTAACTAGCTCTACCTACTTATTGAGCACTTTTGAAGTAAATACTTTAAGCTTAAGCAAAAATCTCTACTTTCGTATATTAATGTTATGTGAGTAAATTAAGTAGTTTTATATATATATATATATATATATATATATACATATATATATATATATATATATGTCGACTGAGATTAGCATTTGCACCAAAAATCGTGGTTTATTCTGTACGAAGTCTTCACTACTATATGCAAATCAGCTTCGTTGTTGTGGCGACGCTCATTCGTTTAATATCAACGGGAGAGTCCATCATGTGTATATACAGGATGAGTAGAAAATAAGATCTTTATTTAAAAATGCAAACAATTAATTTTTAATTATAGTTTATAAATCAATGTATAATGATTCGATTTGTATTTAACATTCAATAGAGACATCTTCATTCGCCTTTATGTGTTACAGCAGACACGGATAGCATCACCTGATTTTACAATAAACAATTGCGCAATGATATTCTTTACCTCACATTTGCGCTTCATATGCTTGTAAATTTCTTGGTTTGGTTTAGCCAATATAAAAAAGACAAATCGTAGGTCATTAAATCAGGACTCATCGCCGGTCAGTCAAGTGAACCGCGAAACCCCATCCATCGTCATGGAAACTGATAATTCAGCCATTAACGTACAATACCAATTATTAAGGAACTCTATTTTACATTAAACTAAAATATCAATATTGTCGCAAGTACAAATAATTGAACAAACTTAACTCTCCAAAAATAGTGAGGTAATTTCTGAAGTTGCTATTTTTGTAAATTCATCCATAGTTACATTTTATTTTATTTTTTATGTTTTACATTCGATATGAATTGAAAAATACATTTTGGCTCTTAAATTAAAAAAAATACTTCATGCGACCACTCGGTGGTTAAAACTGCATCGAAATTATCTGGCAATTAATTTAATTTGAATTAAAATAAGGACGTTACAGACACAAACAAACACAAATAAATAGTAAGATATATTTACAAGTTTTAAAAATGCATATCCCTACAAATTTTAATATAAGATTTGGATGGTTTCTACATCATCAAAATTTAAACAAATTGTCTATTATGTTTTGTTAATTTTATTCTCTGTAAATTAAGTAAATAGAGCGGAATTAACCCTCAGCAGATTTTCAGAAATTGCCGGTAAACAGCAAAACAAAATAAAATAAACACAATAAGCAAAGCCTCAGCTACAATTCGTCACTGTCAACTTTCTCTCTCAAATTCCAGTATGTGTTCTGCCCACCACTTCTACCAACAGGCATTTTACTAGAAAACTGACGCCATTCCATTTGCATACGTGTGCAGTGGACGATGAAATCTCGTGGGATTTCACGAGAATATACTTCATAAATCCATGGCTGCCATCTTTAATCTCTCTGTCTCTCTCTCTTAAATCCCATCCGAAGATAAGTTGTATAACCACATAATGCACACACGCGCGGGTGTTTTATTCATTGATTATTACATTCAACGCTACACTCCCTCCAGACCACATAATTGGCATTGTGGACGTTGTCGTTTGTTGCGGGCACTCCTTTGTAGGAGGATTGGCTGGACTACTTCATCTTCATTGGAGCTCTTAGAAGAGGCCTCGAAACCATTGGTTACTTAGGGTGTACAATCATACCACCAACCTTTACTTCTTCATCTTAATCGGAGCTCTTAGAAGAGGTGCTTGACTATCCGCATCAGTGTTGGGGTTCGCAGTCTCACCATCACAGATAATAGGTCGAATCCACAGGTCATCCTTAGATGATTCACCATGACTGCTACTCGCCAACTGGTTTGTATTTAGGGAAGGCCTGGTCTCCCCATGGCGTGGGGTATCATCGACTAGCACGGCTGCTCACTGATAATGACAGTTATTCGTCTTCTTTGAAAGCTGCTCGCGCATCGATTATTGAGGGGTCCCTCAGACGGTGTCCCCTTACTCATACGGCCTTCGGGTTTCCTGCCGATCAGGCAGACGGGCATCAACGTCCTTGATGCGCACTCAATAGCAATGGATCGCATCAGCTGGTGCGCTTGCAGCAGGCATGCCATCATTTGGTGTTGTATTATATCTATATACACCTCTGCGACCGTGCATTCTTATCGTAGTCCTATTCACGCTTCAATGGCACCATTCTGCTATGCCGTTACCAATTGGCACATATGCACATCAGTGTTTGAGCTGGACCCCCCCACTTGGCTACGAAACGTCTGAACTCCCCACTGCAGAAGGCCGTGTCGTTGTATGTGAGGATCTCTTCATGCGGCCCCGTTTCATAAAATATGGGCACCAATTAACGGATGACACTGGAGGAATGCTGTCTTGTTAACGGGCGCAAGATTGCGAACCTTTTCGGTCCACAATCGATCTGGGTAACGAAGTGCTGGCGCTGTAGTGGGTTATGACCATACCCAGTCGGCTCCAAGTCGTGTCTACTCCCAGCTGACCTTTCCGCCATCTGGCCGGGGCAAGGTCGATTGACTGGCATGTTTTGCATTCATTGACTACCGCTTTCACTGCACTTTTGGACACCAACAGATTGGAGAATTGCACAAAATATGTTCCTCTCACGCCAGGGAGCCCAATGTGGTGGTGTATCTTCCTGATTTAATCCGCAACCTCAATAAGGGCGGCACATTATGGTACTGGTCTGACTTTCTTCTTCATGGTAACATGCCAACTCTGTGACACCCGACTGAGCCTAAGAGAAAGGTTGCAATTTTAAGTAACCAGTACCGCATAAACTATCAGATTGTACTCTGTTACAAGCTTTTTTTACGGTCTCCAACCTTCGTCTGATCACCATCTCGCTGGCTGTCCCAGTGCGCACCCTGGTCTTGCCTGTCAGTCTGTCTGATATTCAGTGCTACACGCATAGCGAATCCGTGATATGTGTAATTTCCTGACTTTCCGCTGGAGTGCCAGGTTGATACATTTTATCACCGTATCCAGCTCTTCCAGGTTGATATGAGAAGCATCATTGACCGGTCGCAACTAGTAGGTGTCCTAATCGCAGCCCCATTCTTTTCCAACAGAACGCCAATTGCCTGAGAGCTCGCATCGCCTCACACGTTCAGTTTGTCTCCCTGTACGCACCAGCTTCCTTTGGGGGAGTCATCCTGCTTTACCTTTGCGATGGTCGTTTTCACCATGCAAACCAACAGATCATATGCTGTTTCATCACCCCAGCCTTTGGTGACCGCGATTGTTCTCCTTTTTATGATGCTCGTTGCCACACTAGTCCATCCACACACTGTTAGGTGGCCCACAAGTTTTTCACATAGGGAGAATTCTAATCGCCTTGCGAACATATCGGGCATTTCAAGAACTGCAGTTCCGCGCCTCCATTTAAACGTCCCCCGCTCCTGTCGAACGTTCAATTTAAAGACACGACCGCAATTTTCAAACGCTCTGGGTCCTTGTAAGTCAAACCAAACTTAGTCAGTTTGGACCTTACATGTGATGATGACACACTGTCTTCGTTCACATATATGTCATCAAGGTACGTATTGTTTCTTCCTGTGACAACACAGCGTTAAGGGTGGTCTTCATTATTTGAGATGTCACGTTCAGCCCGAATCCTAGTCTTGTATGGCAGTAGCTCCTGCCAGCAAACACCACCGTCTGATATGACCACATTTTTTCACTGATTCGGACTTGCAGGTAGGCTTTTCTTAGATCCAACAGGGGCACATTGGGACCCTGCTGGTGTCACTCGCTAAGCTTGCTGGCGCCAATGTCAGCATCTCCCGTGAACGCGTCAACATGCGCGTTTAGGTCGCGGTAGTTCATCACCTGCCTCACCATTGCTTTGTTATGTGGATCAACTGTCATCAGAGGAATCAAGCCTCTGGGAGGACCAAGTTTCTCATAGGGGTAGTGAATTAACAAGCCATCCTTTATCCAAACCCGAAGTTATTCTTCGTATGCAGGCCTCATGTAGTCGGACACATGATACTATGTTATCTCACTTCGCACCACTTTCACACGACTGTCCTAGCCTTCTGCTGCTGATCAAATTCGACAATAATATCTTGCTGGTCAATCCTCAAAGCAACGCACACTTTCTACTGAAAGTGTACCGACACCGCCTGTGTTATGTGAGAACCACCTACGGCATCATTGCCTAGAAGCAGGTCAGAGATCAGCGGTTTCTCGAGTAATACAAGCGTTTCGATGTTAGCCGAATTTCTAGTTCTTTTGCGAATGCTCATAGCACCCACTTTGCAACACGTCCGCGTCGCTCCATTGAGGGTGGCTACCCTAATGGCTTTCTTCTTCGAAGTGCGGCAGAGATGTCCGCTTACTATGGCGCGAGAGCACCCCGAGTTGATGGTACTGTGCACAAATGTCTCATTGATATAGACCTGAATGGTCGGAAGGGCCTCTTCTAATTTCTGTTTGGGGAAGAGATCAACGCTGGCACTTGTTGCCCGACCCCGTTTCCCGCACAATCGCGAGCCATATAACCAGTCTCCTTAAATCGGTAGCAGCGAACAACTGTGAGTCGTGGCCGGCAATTCCTCGCAATTTGGTCCAAGCTATCGGAACTATAACACACGATTTCACCACGCAGACCGGGTCCCAGACACGGTATATAATCACTTGGTATGAGCTGCGCAGCAGCGCCTACCGGTTTTCTTTTCTTATAGGCATTTTTAATCATTCTCCTGGTCCGATCTACCAGTTCATTAAGGAGAAATGAAGCTATTCTTGAGTTTGCCCGCAGGAGTTGCTTTGATCCGGTTGGGAGCCCTGCCAAAACTTTGCATGCCAAGGCTCGCTCAGACAACCAAACACACAACACCTTCAATTTTGTTAGCTGGACCAAATAAACGTCGACAGTTTCACCGGGATGTTAGCTTCTTGCCTTAAATTGCTCCCAGGCAGTGACCGGGTCGATATCAAACGCCTTGTATAATGCTGCCCTGATTCATTTAATAATCCTGTTTTTCCTCGGGACTAAGCTGTTAGTATACCGCAAAATCCCCGGCGAGCATACGTAGAGGAACCACGTGTTCAGTGTCATTCATACTAAACAACAGGCAAGCAGTTCCACCTTCTCCACCCAGACAAGTACCGGGGTGAGGCCGTCGAATTCTAGTATTAATTTTAGATCGAACTCATTACGCCGAAATAGCTTGCAGTTTAATGGGCTGGTAAACAAAAAAAACAAAATAAAACAAACATAATAAGCAAAATTTAATCTACAATTTGCCACTATCAACTTTCTCTGTCAACTTCAAGCACGTGTTCTTTCCACCACTTCTGCCAACGGGCATTTCATTAGAAGGTTGACACCATTCCATTTTCATACGCGTGCAGTGGGCGATAAGATCTCATAAGATTCCACGAAACTACAACTTATAAATTAATGGCCGCCATCTTTAACCCCCTCCCTCTCTCCGACTGTCTGTCTGTCTGTCTCTCTTTCTCTCTTTCTCTCTCTCTCTCTTAGACCCCATCTTAAGGTAAGTTGTATAACCACACAATGCACAAACACGTGGGCGTTTTATTCTTTGAGTATTACATTCAACTCTACAGAAATGTTATGCAGTCACATGCCTTCTTTTTTTTTCAGTTTTTTGGAACATTTCAAAGCTGTTTATGGAAAGCTAGCAGGGCACGCGGAATGCTCTGTCGTAAAAGGCATTTATAAAAACAAATATTTTAATGATGCAGGTTTTGGATGTATTATTATTGAGTCAATACTATATTGATTATTTTATTGTCCCTTATACATAGTATTTATTTCAAAAGTAAAAAAAAAGCTGACTTGGTGCCATTAGCTAGAATGCAAACTGATTTATCGCTTTGACCTTAGTAGTTACCATTTGAGTAATAACCAGGTGTATGAAACACGTAAAAATATGACCCAACCTCAGAACATCTTCGGTAAATAGACAATCTCTTCGAAACCCATTCGATCTATGATTATCTATGGCATTATTCTATTAAGTGAATACTTACAATGGATACACATCTAAAAATTACAATAGATACACACCTAAAAATATAAACAAGAGGTGAGAACAGTTGCTGTAAGTTACCAGTGTATTCTCTGGATGTATGCGAGTTCAATGGCATTAGGATCCACTGGTATCATTTTGACACTGGTGGTTACTCGCGATAATTTCTTTAGGGCGGTTACTTGCCTTTGCAACTGGTATTTTCAGCTCATGCTGGTAACTACCGGTGACCGTGAGATAACGGCGGTCAATTGTTAAATGACATATATCTAAAACTCTCTCTTAGAATGTTGGCAACCATGATCTGGTACTTGTCGTCAGTAACCAATGTTTTTCTTTAATTCTTGGTAGAGAAATATTAGGCATACTAATGCTTACAATCGAATCTAAAAAACTAATACGATATGACGATGATGATCACTATCAGTCACTGATAGTCATGGACAACATCGACCTAAATTTCAATGCTTCAAACAAACTTGGCTGTTCATCACTGGCATATAGTGGTGGTTATTTGCGTTTTTCTGCATTCAGTTGGCACATGCTCTCGGGGCAACAATGGGTAACTGTCGGCCACAAATTTTTCAGTGTCGACTGCACGTTTCAAAATGAAATCGCTTTATCTCAAATGCAAATGAAGTGAGCTGGCACGCAGTGATATATCCTGCCATTCAGTAATGCACACTATTTTCATAGGAGGCTAAAACCATGTATAAGCTTGCTTTGACATCCACTAGTGGCTATAACTGTTTATAGTGATAACTGTGAAAATGTAATTTTAAAGTAAGTATTGTAACTTGAGTGCATTTTCGCGCACTGGTGGTCACAGTCACTTACTACTGTATTGCAACGTTTACTTGTCGTAAAGTGTTGGTAAATAGCAGCAATGACCAATGGAGTATTATGATCAAATTTTTTACTAAAACAAAGCGTACTTTATTCTTCGTTTTACTCCTAATTTGCTGCATCGGTGTCGATATCATCTTACAAAATATGTCAGTAAAACAGTCCGTATATGTTAGTTATTAGTTATTAATTTTGTAGGGACTCCCTGGCTGTATTTTCAATAATAACGTTATTATTTCAGTACGGCCCCTTTTCTGCATAATACTTATTTGCAAAATGATAAGAGCATGAACACAACCCTAAATTTTTACTAATACTCATACTTAATTAAGCCGGAAGCGGAAGGAGACGGCGGCATACTAATCCTCGTTCTAGTTATTGACAAGTCTGAGTTACTTATTTTCAGTATAGAAAGTATATATTATATTTACACATATTTACGTATATGAATGCAAATTTCATTACACATAAGTTCGTTCAGATAATTATTTTCCTGAGTAAAATAGAAAGTTATATTTCTTAAAACACACTATTTAATTTTTGCGTGTCCTTTAAAAATCACGTATTTAATTGTCGTGAAGTATTTTATGTTGACTAAAAACATGCGAACATAATTTACCAGCATATATAATTCGACTGTTTTAAAAACAGTTGAAACTTGGCTTCTGCAGTCGTCGGACGAACGCGATATAGCATGCGTCTGGTTTCAACTGGCCTTTGTAAAAATATGCTTTTTACTTGTTAAATTGTTAATAAATTATATATTATTTTTATAAAAAAAGGCATTTCTCCGCTGCTTTTGTATAAGAGATAAATTTCAGCATATCATTAATGCCGACGATGGAAAGATGGCTGTACGACGCAAAGAAGAAAAGAAGCGATCTATGCCAACCAGTCATAGCCGACGACATCTCAGCCCGTTGTTTTAATGTTTCCATGTGTCTATGGTTTGGATATCGTTGGATATCGTTTAATCCTCCTGGGGAGCTGGTTACGTTCCCAGGCCGTTCCTCGACCAAGTACCTTTCATTGTGAAAACGTTAGTAGCAGAGGGAAGGCATATTGACCGTTAACAACATATTTTTAAAAGTGATCGACAAGCAGTTTAATAATTAACGAAAATACTTAAAGCAGTGACTTGAAGGAAAAACTCCGGAAGCGTTTACTAGTTCGATATATTATGAGTATTGATGACTGTTAATTAATCGTAACAGTTGAAATGGAACAATCAAGAAACAAATATTTTTATTGAAATCCTGGAGATGAGTAATTTGTATATCTATTTATTTTATTCGCGGACTGTTCTTAATCTTCATAGTTGTATTTCTACGCCGTTTCGGCCAAATGTTTTTTTCTTGCTTTCGTCAGTTATTTAGTGTCGTCAGTTGTTAACATTGATTTTTTACACTAAAATATTACGATTACATTTTTACGAGCTTAATATACCGATCATGTTTGCGTGGTTTACAGATACACTTATATAACTTAGATGATCACATTGAAAAATAATTTTACCTAAATAAAAGCTCGCAAAGATATTTTTAATTTTAACACAGGTACTCTAATGGAGCTAGATAAACGGGGAGGCAGTGAAGATGGAAGAAGAGAGAATTAGTGAGATTTATGACTTTGAAGTAAGTTAAAATATGATGATACTCATACTAATTCTGCATATCGATTTGATGTCAGCCGATATCCGAACTTGAACATTTAATATTTGATTGAAGTATTGTTTGGTTAAATTATAGACGATTCTTAATGCTGGCTCTTATCTTCGCCTTAGAATATGATTAAATAATTTATATTGGGCTGATTATCGCGAATTCTGATGCCGTTCTTCACCCATATATGCAGGTCGTTAATGTTCTTTAAAACAACACATGAGGCATGTCTAATTCGTGGGAAAGGTAAAATATAATACTACTCGACGCTTCTCTAGAGTAGATTTTCCTTTTTTTTTAAACATTTTTTTTTATTTCTATCGATGCACAGGTCGAGTGTCTGTGCGTTTTCTTTTAAGCCCTCATCTATGTTTTTTTTTCGTGTGTGTATATATGTATCAAAACATAGACGCGATTACTATCATAGTTCTATTCTCAATTATAAAAAGGTTCATCTATTGATCGATCAATTTTACAGAAAAATAAAACTTGTCGGTAAATGAAATTTGTAGTAATATCCACGTTTTTTATGGGTCGTAATCATTAGTTTGTCTGACAACAAAAACTAAAACTGGATACACACGCTTCATGATCGCCATATAATTACTTTATCTTCTACTCATTAAAAAAAAGTCCGCCGTTTTGTTTCCTAGGAAACATTAATCATTTTTGCATGTTTAATGAACTATAAAATTATTCTGACATATTTGCCCTACCTATTTAATTTTAGGTTCCGCCATCTTACTCTAAACTGAAGCACTATTTTACCATCAAACATCAAAAGTAACACGTCCGCTAATATATTGAAACAAATGACCATGAATTATTATTTATTTAATGGGCGATATTAAATTCATGACACCGAACAATGTGTTATGACCTTCCTTTGTTGTCACACAAACCAAGCAAGTGTATAGTTTGTAATTTTTGCAACGTTATTTATTTCTCAGGGTAAACAAGTTGATTAACATACACTTTTTAAAGAACCCGTTATTCTAATGATGATTATTAATACACCCAGAAGTAAAGTTAATGCTGATGATCATTTTATACAATCATTTTTAAGCAAAATGGAAGAGACATGCAAAAATATACGGCAATTTCTCTTTAATATAAATGTGATACAATGTGAGCAGTGTAATACTTCATGTGTCAATAATATGTAAGAACGAGCTCGCTGGTAAAAAAAAACAAAAAACTTAAAACAATGCATTTTGCTTTGGTAATCAGAATATATATAAGGTTCCAGATTGATTTTAGATTGATATGTTTATTGCATACCCCTATAGCAACGAGGCAAATTTGAGAGAATACATATGGATTTGAGCATAGTTATTCCCGGTCGACAGTAGGAGTTAACCTTTTTAAGTCTCACACACGCACATTTATATATATATATATATATATATATATATATATATATATATATATATATATATATATATTGAGTAGGAGTGAACAATATAGTGAGATAAATAAAACCTGTTGTGTTAATTGTAGTATATGTCAATAATTCTGATTGAGATTTTCTTGTAGTATGTTTTTAAAATATTCGTATTAATATACCAATGTATTATTTTATGATTCTATACGCGTTACTACATTCATAAATACATATAAATATTCAGAAGGCGACTATAAATAAGGTACAGTAAAATTAATAAAATATTCAATGCAAATGATAAATGAATCTCAAACTCACATATTCTGGGTGGGGCAATTGGGCCGTTAAAACAATTGCGTCCTTTTCAATTACGATACGACACCGATTAAAATCTGAAAAGAAAGAGCATATTATTCTTGTTATTTAACAGAAATAGCCTAAAAAAATACAGATGAAAAAATGATTGAGTAAAATAGGAACACTAATAAAATCAAAAAATATATCATATACCGAACATTTCTAACAAAAAAATGAGAATTTGCATTGTGTACAGTATAACACCATCCTGTCATAAAGGACAAAAATGGTTAGAGCATAATAATTCTGTTTAGGCTTTTATCAAAGATTCTCATCATGTTAGTGTAAAAGATCGACTTTTTTTTAGTTTTATGACTTTACATCTTGTTGTATCCACCCAATGAAAACATGATGAAAACAACAAAATCGATCAGTAAAGTGGAAGGCTCCAGATCATTAACTATCAACAGATTTCAATTAATAATGGCAGCTTTACAATTTATGATCCGCGAGTGCAACCGGATAAACGTCTCAGAATAAACTCTATCTACATTACAAATATTCAATTATTTTTACTAGTATTTAATGTATCTGTGTGGTTTTCTGGAATAAAATATAAATTACTTAAAGTATTTTTCATTTAGTATTTTTTGACTCACCTCTCAGCGGTTTGAAAGTACTGACATAAATTTGGAATATTTAATAGCAGATTTTAGTAAGGACTACACTAAAGAGACTATTACCGATGTTTTACATATCAAAACCTCGTGTAAAAATTACCTCATATACTTAACTAGCAGGTAGACTTGACCTCGGTGTGAATTATAATCAACGAGTGTAAAAACTCGATTAATTTTGTAGTCATCGGAATAAGTGTAATCACCCATGTTTCAATCAACTCGATTGATTGCCTAATCGAATTAAGGACCCATCACTGTGCGCCGAGATTATACTTCACCTGCCTCAACGCAGAGATTTATTTTACAGAACAAACTGTCTGCCTTGCGCCGTAGATAACTTACTGTTGATTTTATATTTTGTGTGTGTAATAGGTTCGATTTAGCTTTAAATCCCAAATTAAGTGACATGCTTTAATTGCTCTCTCAGGAGACACGTTTGCTTTACACTCGCCTATGTTTTCAGCAAAGCACCCACTGTTTACTTTACATGTCTGGTCTTACTATCCGGTCGGTTATAAAGGCCTGAATTAAAATTTACATTGAAAAAGTACAGTATATTGGTGCAATTATACTTTAAACAAAAACATTCATTTGGAATACGATCCTTCTAATATCAGATAACCTGCTGTGGATATTTTTGTCTGTCGTTACGGCTTGTGTGTAATAAGATTGCTCCAATGCACGTGAGGTGTTTGGTTGTGTAAGGTCTTAACTTTAGTCAAATTCGCCTGTTCTTCTTATCATCGGATTAATAAATTATCAATTACCGATACTTATCGAAGATATTCCGAAAAAAAAAATATCTAACTACACTGCAATGCATATAGGTAAGTTTGTGTTAAACAACATAAAATGATTTCGAGGTCATAAGAGTAAGGAATTGTCACACACACATAAACAAAATTCTATTTTATATCATAGTAGATTATCCCACGTGAAAGTGTATCAATAGACTATTCAGAGTGATTTAAACGTATTTCACTACGTTTATGAAATCGATATGTTTTAAGAGAAATATACTTCTTACAAATGATAATTATTACTAATATGTTTGTACTATTGTGTGGCAACTCCATCAAGTTAATCTACAGGAAGACATATTTAAAGGTATGTTTAACATTCGCTATGCGCCCTAACATATGCAATTGATATTAGTCATGGCCGGGCGTCCAGAATTTTACATCAAATATCAAATCCACACTCGTTAACTCGAAGCATGCACATCCCGCTCATGTAAAAACTACATAAAACATCTAGCATACATACATGTGTGTCTATTTGGTATTTACTATGGATCGGTTACTTCCGGTGGCAATATGGGAACCAGTAAACCAACCCTTCTATGCTGAATTAAAAAGCAGAGCCGACGGTACCCGAAGTTTAATGATGATCAAAAATGTTTCAAACTCCATTATTTCCTGGATATCGTAATCGATGAAATATGCAATTGTTCTATCAGATCAAATCATTATATGATCTATGTTAGGGCCCATCGACCCGCTCCGAGAAGAAGTTTCGCATGTTGGCCTGCTGTGACATAGTTCAAAAACTTTGGAGTGTAGATTGCACCGTAGAATACGTACTGGTGATTTTATATACTTATTTATAACGTATCAAAAACATTTAAAGCCTATAAACAGGGTTATGAATATAAACTCCATCCATGTCCATTTTCCTAAAAACCGTTTTCGAGTGCATAAGGAAGGAACTCAGACAATTTATTTTTCATGATAATATGGAAAGAGATATACCACAATTTAAATCCAAATGAAATTGTTAACGTCTGTGAATGTTTTTTTTCATTACACAGTTGTTCTGTAGCGCGCCATTTTAGCGTTAGTTGTTACCTTTTTAGCGCGTATTTTTCTCAAATTCTATTTGTTATATATTCAGTTATTAATAAATACTAGTTTAAAATATGTTCAATTGAATATATTGTCTGTATATACATACGGTATCACTAATTTTATAATATCATTGAACCACCTATTATACCAACTATGATATGCACACTGTTTCATAGCAAAATAAAGACGGCCTTACTTATGTAAATTCTAAAACTATTTGAATAAAATGATGTTCTTTTTCTATTTTCTTAAAACAAATATAAAATAATTGAACTTAATTATTACGCTTACCATAATCCGTAATTTAGGGAGAACTAGTGCCATTCGTGTATAAAGTTTTATCGAGATGTTTTTTTTTCATTATGAATATTATTTTTTTGTTTGTTAATTATGCATTTTTATAACAAAAGTATGTGCATATATTTAATTCAGTTTCTTAAGAGAAAGTATTTACTATTTATTGTAAAAATACTACGAGAAAACAGAGAATCATATATCCAGAGAAGATAAAACGTGATGTATTCGCATTTCGAATTCTAAAAGATCTCACTGGATTCTGATAAACACGTTAACACATTTCTCTCTGTAAGAAATTATGCCTATTCATTGATCACTGTCAAAATATAGATGCTAACTAAAGTGTTCTATTTCATCAGTTAATTTTGCTTGTACATTGTGTATAGTTTACCAGCCTAGACTATACATGATCTAACAAAAATAATCCAAAGTGATTAAATCCCACGAATTGGAAAATAAGTTGAGAGGTCCATTTCTATCAATTATTTATTCTTCAAAGGTTTCTCTCTGGAAAAGTATCATTCGATCAACTTTATTATATGTGGTGTCATTTTGCTTAAACGACAAGATAAATTGTCAAACAAGGCTGAACTCAAAATAATCGAGGATTGTCAATTCTGCATTTTGATAAAGATATTAATTAATATTTTTTTAATTCACTACCTTTTAAATGAAATCACTAGATTCCCCGACAGTTTAATCTCATATGTGCTTCTGTAATATATATATATATATATATATATATATATATATAAATATATATATATATATATATAATATATATATATATATATATACATATATATGTATATATAAATATGTATATATATATATATATATATATATATTAGATGTATTTTAAATAATAAAATAGAATTAAATGAACTTTTTATCTTTTGAAAATAATACTATTTTTACGATAAATTATACTATGTTGAAGGACAAAGTAAATAAAAAAAATTGAAACAAAAGATTAAAATGGTTTGTACTGCATATTTTTAAACGCGTACTTTGCTAGCCATATTCTCTGGTTTCTTCAAATTAAAATCTGTTACGTCAATTATCCAATATGAACGCTTTAGTTCAGTCTGTAAATGAATTAATCCTATAAACAGAGTAACAATATACGAACCAAATCATGGCATCACTAATTCTATTGGAAACATTAAATGTTCATGCTAACCATATAAAATATACGTTACCAATAATTCAAAAGACACAAAAAAGAAGTAGCTTTTCGGAAATGCATGTAAATAAGAGACATTTTTTTCGTGTTTACAGAGAAAAAAAACAGAATAAAAAAAATCATATATAATTAAAATTAATATATATCAATATCATTCAGTTAGAATTATCGTAAATCATCCGATATATATTCGATTCCCCGATATATATCCGAGAATCGGATCCGGTTGGTAATATATATATATATATATATATATATATATATATATATATATATATATATATATATATATATATACAACTGCATCACACTGTGCACGTGGAACATTTTCAAATATTTTGTACTTGTATTTTTTGTTTTTTAATCTCCAGAGGAAGTCTCGAAATAAAGATGAAACGTTGATGAACACATAATACGGTTTGCTCCTTTTTATTTCTCTCTCCATATATATATATATATATATATATATATATATATATGTGTGTGTGTGTGTGTGTGTGTATATATTTATATATATATATCCATGTATATATCCATATATATATACATATATATAGATATATATACCCATATATATATATAACCATATATATATATATATATATATATATATATATATATCACCGGTTTCAAATATATCGATTGGTGTAAATCGGGACACCCTGCATTGAGGATTTCCGAAAGGATTAAACACTAATGTCTGCAGGTATTTAATAATTATTATAATAAGTAACTATGCTAGCCCATTTAAGAATCTCGTTTCTTATCGTTAATCATTTTCAGTTGAATTTTTTTTAAGAGAAAATGATTTGTTGAATAGTTTTTTTTTTTTTTACTTCCCTTGACTGGTGTAATGTGAAATATTCCCTTGAAAAAAGTATTTTTTATGACAGTAAAGCTTTTTTAAGGATCTGATTTTTCGATAGCTGATACTTATTGGATAAATGTTCTACAAACATATCTAAGAACACTGCCAAAAATATGAATTTCATTTCTGTGAAACTTGCAAATGAAAGGCCCCAGCGTTTTGGAACATATACTTCTGAGTATGTTTCGCTTAGCTAGTTATCAGTAACAAAAGACTTCTTCGAGCGATAGAGTTGATACGAAGCAAATATTGCAATAAAAATAGCAGGTCTTCCGTTTCACAGGGTTTCACAGAAGGTTCCGTCAAATGTTGTGAAAAAATATATTTTTAATTTGTAAATAATGCTACATAGGCGTGCGTGTTTTTTTTTTTTTTTTTTTTTTTTTTGTAATATAGAATTACCGGGAAAGTATGACCGTGGTTACGGATCGAGATTGAGCAAATAAAAGACTAGAAGAAATGACATTGGTATACGTCTGTGATGCCCGCCCTAAATCTTCAACGTTCAAACAAGTGTACTTTTGATTTGATATATCTATGTTAAAAGCAGTTTCAGTTTTAATCAGCGTATTTTATTATATTATATATATATTATACTTGTATCTTGAAGATTGAGGGCGGCCGTCACACGCGCAAACAAATACATTTTCTTCCTAGTCTTCCATGACCTTTATCTCGATCCCCCATCCTTTCCCATTAATCTTTTTACATAAACACATACTTTAACCACACCCGCTGTTTGGCCTTGTTTACATGCAACCAAAATTTATGTTACACAATATTTGACGAAACCTCCTGATATTAACTCCTTGTGATAAGATAGACCTGGCAATTTCATTACAAATTCTGCTTTCGTGTAAGCTGTATCGATTGAAGTAGTCTCTAGTTACTGGTAACTAATTGACCGAAACATGCTTAGGACTATGTGGCAACTTATTACTGCTTATGTAAAAATTAATAATAATAATAATAATAATAATAATAATAGTAATAATAATATATATATATATACATATATATATATATGTATATATATGCGTGTGTGTGTATGTGGTGTCCGTGTGTGCGTGTGTCTGTGTGTGTGCGTTTCCTCAAGTAAATTATTAATTTTCACAGCTTTTTTTATGCAAAACGTTTCTGAATATCCTCTTTTATATAATTTCATTGTTTACGATTGTTTATGTTATATGTTTATAGATTATCATCGCCACCTGGGAGATCATGTGTTCTCGAAAAAAAAACAGGCATCATATGAGGCGTGGTTCTGCTTGGCATTGACGGGGTGACTAATAACGAAAACAACAATAAATTTCCATAGCTTATGCTGGAAACCATCGCTTGTCATTCCTCGCCGACTATTCTAAATTTAACGAGGGCCAAATGAAACCGTTAGCCTATCTCTCAACAAAGTTACGACACACGCTGCGCCGAAATCTCGCCAACGAACATACAGCTAGTAGGGCTCATAAAACTCGCTAGAAGTGTTAGTCATCCGTGACCTTCAGGTGATATACTGCCAGAATACAGTACCGCTGTTTGGAGTATGTATGTATGTATGTATGTATGTATGTATGTATGTATGTATCTATGCATTTATGTATGAATGTATGTATTTACTGGTCAATAGATCTTTCTCTATTTTCATCTGACATGGTCAAGTCATTGGCTATTACCATAATTATCGATTTTCATTACGTCATACATCATTACGGCCGCTGCGTTCCAACTAAATTTATGAGATTTTAGAACTTTTTAGATAACTTTGGAGATATATTTGCTACATTTGGCCAGCGTTTACTTAGATTTAAGAACATTTCATGTACTGAGTTTGTGAAGACACTTTTATGAATGCGAATCTCTGAGATAAAAAAAAACATAATAGAACAACATGTGAGTCAATGAAAAAATGCGTTTCATTAATATTATTTAATTATATAGAATAAGCGTACGACCAAAGTATTATGTAGCAAGTGTTTACTATCTAAACTGATATCACATTATAGCTAAAATAGAGCCGGAAGGTTAATTAAATTGAGAGATTGTAAGTTATTTATTTTACAAATATGGTATGCTAGAATGTTAAAATAGAATAATAACTGACTTTAGTGTAAATATTAATACACTCTATTTTTTAGAAATTTAGGAGTGTTGAAATTCATAATATTATAAAGAGAAAAGAAAGAGTATAAACAATTTTAGGAGATATATCAGATAAAAAAAGCAACTGAACTGGAATAAAAGTCAGAAAATATGGAGAATAGTATTAACATAGTTATTCTGCAAAATCGTATTAAGTAGTGATTTATTTATTAGAGAAACACATTAGTGTGTGAAGTTCCAGTTAAGAATTTTGTATGAGTAAAAGACAGTGGACAAGAGATTTAGTTTATTATAGAGATAAATAAAATAAAATTAATGATAGCATCTGTAAGAATTAACGCTATAGTGTTTAATATGATAAAACAGGAAGCTACCGAAAAGTTAGTTCCTCTAAATATAGTACAATTTTGAATAACTTAACGTAAGAAAAGATGTCAAAAATACATTTCTGTAAATCCGATGATTATATCTTATATATATGAAAAAAAAAAACAGTGGACGATCCGACTTTAAAAAATGCATCCAAATTTATAATTTATAATATATATGTGAATGTTGTAGATATGATACAAACAATATCAATGCAGAGAAGCAAATGGTATGTTTTCTCTTGTGATCGAAGAAGTAAACGGGGAGAAGTATAAGACGCACTGCATCAGACAGGTTCAACGAAGAAGAAATAAGTAAGCTAGGTGCAGTGCTAAATCTATTAAAGATAAAGTGCTAAACCGAAATTAAAAAAAAAATCAGTATTTCGCCCGGGCTTTATTAGAAAAAAAAAGCTGTAAAACATATTACAAAAAATGCTGATCAAGGTAAAATAGTCTCCTTATCTAAAAAGTTTCGGTTTTCTGAAAAACACTCCAAAAATTGAATATGTAATGGTTTGCCCAAAAGTTCACAAAATGTGTTTTCCACGCATAATTGAATATTTAACCTGAAAAAAAAATAAGCTAAGGTATTATTAGCCCATAATTATATATATATATATATATATGTGTGTGTGTGTGTGTGTGTGTGTGTGTGTGTGTGGGTGGGTGTGTGTGTGTGTGCCCTAACAGGAAGTTTCTTGTTTAAAATCGAAAATATTACAAAATATCTAAATATATTGGTGAAATCAAATACTGGACTCTCGTGAGGAACGATTGACCTTTGAAACTCTACCTAACTCCTCCGCTAATTTTGGGTCTAAACACTTGAAGTTTTAAATATAGGTTCCTAACTTATTAACGTGATTTGCGCCAAAATCATTAAATTTGAAGGGGTAATAATAGGGGTGAAAGTTGTAAAAAATAGACCTCTGCTGTCTCTACCAAATTACTAAGACAATTTCTGGTCTAAACATTTGAAATTTTACATAAAGGGTATTCAAAGATAGGGCAAGCTTTTTAATCGGTTTGGGTCGAACATTTTGAGTTACCAATATATAAAAGTATGTATGTATGTATGTATGTATGTATGTATGTTTGCATGTCTGCCTTAAACATTCGACAGAGGCGACGAATTTTACCAAGATCCGTATAGACGACAAATATCAAGAAATTGACTAAAAACATTAATATGATCATCTTAAACTGGCCACTTTTCTACAGGGGGTCGCTTTTTCCGCCGTTATTTGTGAAAGTCATCCTCTCTTTTCGATTGTCTAGCTTTTATTTAACCATTAGTCATTTCCAGTTTGGCGGTGGTCTAAACAGCAAAGACGTCAGTTTTCCCCCGTTCTTTTCCTCCTACGCGGTATATATGAAAGTGAACATGTCTGTGTTAATGACTGTGTGTCTTTGTGTCTGTCTGTGTGTCTGTGCAGATTTCACTACGCAATAACTCTGTCGGTTTTCAGTTTACAGACTCGAAATTTTATATACAAAGTCCTGAGATTTTGGAAACAATTTGTACTCTGTTTTCCGCAGAAATTTGGCTGTTAAAGTGGTCAAAGTTCAACGATTTGGCCTTTGAGAACTCTATCAAACTTCTCCGACAATTTTGGGTCTAAACACGATATTTTAAATATAGGTTCCTTGGACATGGATTGAACTTAGTAATGTGTCTAGAACCTAAAACAATAAATGTTAAGGGGGGTCAAATTTGGGGTCAAAGTTTAAAAAAAATTGGCATATGCGGTCTCTACCAAATTACTCAAAGAATTCTGGTATACGCATTTGAAATTTTACATAAAGTGTATTCAGTGATAGGGCACGCTTTTTAATATATTTGATAGAAAATTTTTAGTTACGAATATATAAATCTATGTATGTATGTTTGCATGTCTGCCCAGCACTTCCGACAGACGCGAGGGAGCTTTTACAATATCAGTATCTTTTTGAAGCTCGACCGTTCAGACGACAAATAGCGAAAGAATGGCTAAAAACATTAATATGTTACCCTTCACCTGGGAACTTTTCTACAGGGGCTCGTTTTTTTTTTGCCGATATTTTCGAAAGTCATCCTCTCCCTTCGAATGTCTAGCCTTTATTAAAAGCTACTTCACTTCCGGTTTGGCGGTGGCCTTTACAGCAAATACGTCATGCTTTCCCATTCTTTTCCTCCATTGACGGTGCGGGTTCGAGCCTGCCTTCCTACTACAACTTTCTTTGCTCAACATACACCTGCAAACACTCGGAACCCATGCTAGTATATATATATATATATATATATATATATATATATATATATATATATATATATATATATAATTACCCACTGACATGTGTTTCGTAGTCCATGGCTCATCAGAGTGGTTGAATCTAGCGAGATTCGAAATCGGCACCTCATGATAAGAAGCCTAAATCTCTACCACGCGGCTAATCTCGCCGGACTAATAAATGCATCACTTTTACGTAGATGTTTTTATTTGTTTTTGTTAGCGATACTTTTTGGAATAAATTAAAGTATTTATACGAAAGTGCATTTTTACCTAAATGCTTGTTGGGAATAATTTTCCCATTGACCAATCTGGTACCCCCTTTAATGGGGAGTGGCATATATATTATTTTTTTAAAATATAATTATGCACTGATACGTGTTTCGTTGTCGAATCTCGCTAGATTCATCCACTCTTATGAGTCGTGGACGACGAAACTTATGTCAGTGGAAAATTATATTTTAAAAATAATTAGAATCTAAAACAAAAAAACATATATATATATATATAAATATATATATAAAAGGGATGTTTATTCGTGTGTGCGTCTGTTTTTCTGTGTACATTTTCCTCCACACTGTAACTCTATTAAATCCTGGTTTACAGACTCGACATTGGTATAAGGGATATTGAGATTTGGGAAAAAATCTCTGGTCGATTTTCGGACAGAAATTTAGCTGGTAAAGGGTCTAAGTTCAACGATTTGACATTTGAAAACTCTACCAAACTTCGCCAGTTTTGTGTCTAAACGCTAAAGATTTTTGATATATGTTTTCTAACTAATCTATGCCCCCCTCCTTAAACTTTCACCAGCAAGGTTCTTTCGAAATGAATGTTTAGCTTTAAAAGACATATAACTCGGAGGCATATGAATTTTCCTCCCTATTCACGACAGTGCGTCTCTAACTGGAGCAGGCAAACAGCAGATATGAATAATAAATCGGCAATTACACTGATGTCGCTGGAAATAAAAGTATTGGGTAAAGGATTCGTTGATCTTCATTCAATCTCATGCAATGTCGGGTCTCTATTCTAGTGTACATGCGCGTGGATCTGTATGCGTTTCAACACAATTTGGATAATTAATGGTTATAGATATAATACTAGAATCTATATGTGTTTATTTATTTTACTAGCTATTTAGGGCAATTATCGATACAAATCCACAAAGAAATAAGCATGGGTCTTGTTTATTCCGGTTCCAGCTCTTACAATTACTATTTAGAACTATTTAGGCACATTAGGGCTACGCTCTTTTTTTTCCAAAATTGTTCACTGTTTTATTTTCAAAATCTCTCTCTCTCTCTCTCTCTCTCTCTATATATATATATATATATATATATATATATATATATATATATATATTTACATGTCCCAGATGCTCATATACAAAACCCGGAACGCATTTGTTTAGATTAATATTTTCTCTTGTTTTCTGCGGAAACACCAAAATGATGAAAACTACATTCCTCAAATTGATACTAAACGGAAATCATCGCTTTACTTTATTTGGTCTTGTATTCTATTCAGTATTCTTCTAGAAACTTTTTATTCAGCTATAAAAAAAAACATTTCTTGGATTTTATATATAGAAGAACTTGGTAAACTTTAACCAAACACATTTAGGCAATTTATCCAATTCGCCAAATAACATCTTTTATTTTAAGCCGAGAATTATTTTTTTATATATAAACAACCTATGAAGTTTGTCTGAAAAAATACATTGTTTTGGAATTTAAAATATATCAAATTTTCTTATAATCAACACGTGCATGGTTTCCTATTGCCACACGCTTCTGCTTTCGCGGGCATAATATCATGTAGCTGATATACTACAATAAAATTTATGAATTAGAGTATAAGCATTATATGTAAAAATAGAAGAGTCCTGGAAAATTAGTTGACGACTTGACAGGTTATTCAGATTAAAAAATAATTGTTTCTATTATTGCGATGATTTTTGTTTCACAGGAACGTGAAAAAATAAGAACATTGTGCCTCATTTTGTTTATTTAGATAGAGTAACGAAATTTTCTAATATAACATCTAACTGGATACATTAGAATTCTTATTTTTCGCGCTCCCCAATGACGAAAAAAATGATTCATTGTTTATATTCCGTTGTAAATTATCTGTTCTTTTACTAAAACATTCTTAAATCTTTTTAATTAGGTTAGATGTCAATTAACATGTAAATAATTTAGATGACACGAAAAATCTACATTTTTACATGGTTCATATTCTCAGATGGAGAGAGAAAAATATTTTAAAAATACGGCCATTTCAGCTTCATAATGATTCTTATTCGAAATGTCTTTTTCCCTCGTAAGGATACAATTAAATAAAGATTCGAACAAGTAAATATGTTTTTAAGAGACGTGTTTTGCCGAATCTTTCAGCTCAAAACTTTTCATTATTTCTTAAGAATCCGAGTGCATTCACCTTATGCTATCTCATTATATTTCTATGAGAATTCAATGGTTAAAAAACAAACACGTTTGTATTCTTTTTTTTCAGCACATATTTTTTAGTATTTGATGAAATACTGCCAATTTCTGGCAACGAATTTTTTATCAAAATATCGATTTATGAAATAAATATTTTTAGTGTCGCAAGTTTCTTTTTTTCTTTCTTTATTTTTCTAAGCTTATGGACCTTATTAATGGAAATATTTCAAGGTATTAAAAACACACAAACATATATATATATATATATATATATATATATATATGCATGTATATATATAATCTAAAGCATCTATATATATATATAAAATGTAACTCTTGGTTCGTTCGAAAGTAATAGTCGAAAGAACCGCTGGAGGGATGGCTTCCACGTTTTGGTATAATATCTTTATTATACCCATGTGTGTGTTTATATATTTATTTTTAATTATAATATTATACTTAATTTTTCTATAATAAATAGGTTGTTTTCTTTGTACCAATAGGTCATTTTTTTATTTAGGGACAATTATTTATTACCGCTTCCGTCCTGTGACTATTGTTTCCAATTTTGCGGTTTTCCTGCTAGATCTAGAGAAATCTTGAAATTTTGGAGATATGTGGCACCCACACACCTGCATTTTTTGAATAAAAAATGAAGAAAAGCGCTTGAAAATACTATAAAAACATAAAATAAACTCATTCATGTAAATAAAAAAAAAGCATTTATTGCCTTTAGAACCAATTATTTATTAACGATTTGTGTTGCTTTCAACTTTTCTTTCGGCTAACCATTCTGAAATCTCGCTATAAAATCAATTTTTCCATGTACATTTTAGGTGGGGGTATTCCAACCTCCGAAGTTTAGTTGAAAATACGATCTTAGCTGCACTGCTTTATTTAGAAGTATTTAGTCGAAAATTGTCAAAAGCAAGAAAGAACAGCAAAAAAAAAACCGACACAAATAAAGGAGAATTATATTATATACGAACCTAAATACTCTTAACATGGTAAAACAAGTTTTTTATTGTTTTTTATTTTTCTAATTTCAAAATATGTTGCACCATTATTGTGATGTTTAATTTGCAGTATATTTCAATTAAACTTTTATTATAATAAGTATGAGTTTATGATTGGTTTCTTGCAAAAAAATACCCTCTCTAAAAAAAAAACAGGTAAAACTAGCTGATAAAATATGTAAGCGTTCTGGCGAGCTTCAATATAATTTTAAAAACATATACTGAGAAAACAGAACATTTATATATTGTATATACTTTATTTATATTTTTTTATGATAGGAAGTTAAAATATGGAGGTTTTGTTTGGGGGGTGAATTAGCGATTTTTTTTTTAAATTTGAGACGATATGATTATGTCGTGTTTTGTTTTTTAAATCTCAGTTGCCAACACTGGATGTGATATCACTAAAAGGATAATGTAAACAGAATGCGTTTACAATATCGGTAAATTATCAATGGGGTTAATCACATGATTATTAATAATGTAACAAGTTGATTGGAATGTAATTACAATTAACCACACGGAGCTGCTTTCCTATTAAATATCCATCGACAAATGGTAGGTACAGACAAAATAAATGCCGACGCTCAAAATGTATAAACATTTTGACCCCTCCCTTTACATAAAAATTCACCAAAAATCAGCACTTTAACCAATTGTAATGAGAATTTGATTATTTATCAAATAATGATCGCAGAACATGAGGATTTAATCATTTTTACTAAACTCTTAATGAAAGTGTTACATTTTGTTTAAACAAAAAATACCTTTACTAAAGTTGTGGTTTTCAGTAGTAAATAAAAAACGCAAGCATTTATTTTTGCTTTTTTTATATAAATAAAGCCTCGTAATTTGTAACGACAAAAATAATGTTTACAGGAATATTACGAAAAAAGCCCCTAAAGTCCATATAAATGAATTCGATATAACTCGAAGAAAAATGAATTCATCGCATACTATTCAGGAAATTAAAGATTCAATTAGATCCCTATTCCAATCACTTGAATTTGAATTTCGTCCCTTTTAAACTCGGTACATTTTTACATTACGTCCAACTCATCGTTCACATTCGACACGTCAACTTGTATAGCTTTTCGGGTAAGCTGACAAGGTTAGGGGTGTCTATTCCGAAAGCCGTTCTTAATATAGGTAGATTGGAGTGTTTATCGGTTGTAAACGTACATGACAACCTACAAATGTCGACATTTTCACAGTGAATGGAAAGCTGGCTTATGTAAAAAAATAACAAAAATATATACCCAACTGACTTTTTCGTTTAAAAATTTCCCTTTCGTTATTAACTCTTTTTTTTAATATTTTGTGTTTTATATACATAAAGTACAATTGTTAAATGTTACTGTTTTGATTATATTCGTTTGGGGGGGCATAATTAAAAATTAAGAAAGATAAAAACGCGAGCGATATTTGATATTCATTCCATTATTACAACAACTGTAAAACAGCGCATACTCAACAAGTTTTTTCGTAATTTATAAGCATAATGCTGAAACATGAAATCAACATTTTATTTATTTTTTGCATCATAAATGATGGGAGTATTTTTCTGTCAATTTTCTGAACATCTGTTAAAATAATTTTTAAATTCTCTTGACAAAAAAGAATCAAACTTTTCTCTACTTTCACCTACTATTTACAGTGGTTATGTAAAGCATTCATCTGCTCTTTTATAATAAAAATTCTGTTTTCAAAGAGAAAAGTTTACTGCCAATTTAAAAAACAAAAAGTGCAATTTCCTGAAAAATAAACTTTCATCTGCCAATTTATTGTAAAAAAAAATATTTTTATGGGGGGAAATAGCAACTTTTGTTGATTAAAAAAATAGCAAAAAATAATAAAAGTATATAAACGAACAAAATGCAATTTTTCTTGAGGAATGTGTGCCATTTTAACAAAGTGAGCCCCCGCAACGCGTGACCGAGTACAACTTATACTTATATATATGTATATATATATATATTTATATATATGTGTGTGTATATATATTTATATATATATGTATATATATTTATATATATGTGTGTATATATATATTTCTAACGAAATAGCTGTTAATAAAATAGGGAAATATGTGATATAAATCGGTTGACTAATACACCATACAAAATGAAAGAAAATGAAGTAATAATAAATAAAGTAAACAAATACACAATTAATTTACAAGTTGGGGATATAGTATAACGCAAACATGCAGTTTATCTAAGTTGAAAATTAATTTTAAGGTCATTCTTTAATTTAATTAATATTTTTTGCCAACATCAAATTATTACACGAATGAAATCAAATATTCCGCTTAGAAAATAATGATCTAACGTAATCATAGCAAAGTACAAAGCATGGATCTCTTGACTCTAAAAAAATTTTGGGCGTTGACGTAAAGGAGTGGACAGGCCTGAAAAGAAAATTATCTAAGGCATAATTAACAATATACGACTTGGAAAGTATATATATATATATATATATATATATATATATATATATATATATATATATATATATATATATATATATATATATATATATGAATGAGAGTAATGGAAAATAGTATTCCGACAAGATAGAGAAAATAAAAAGGAACAAGGCGAATTATGTGTTCATCACATTTCATCTTTATTTCGTCCAGAGGAAGTCTCGAAATAAAGACGAAACCTTGATGTACACATACCACGGTTTGTTCCTTTTTTTATTTTTCCTGTTTCCGTCTCTCTCTCTCGCTTTCTTTCTTTCACTATCTCTCTCTCTCTCTCTATATATATATATATACATACATACATACATACATATATATATATATATATATATATATATATAATTACTCCCCTGGTAATTTTCTATTGATCTGTTGTTATCAAATAGCATGTAACCACTTTTATATGTCGTTACATGTTATGTTGACATTTTTATTATGATTTTTTTGTTATGAAAGATAAGTGATTTCATTATTATACAATGACCCCTCTAAACGGTGTTTAGCTTTTTTCTATTAAAACAAATTTAATTTGTATAGATTCATTCTTTTAATGGCTTCATTTTATAATATACTAGCTCTACCAGGCCACAAGTAGATTTGGCTCAGTTTGGTTAAAGTAAGAATTAGAATTATTAATAACGTAAACACGCACATACATGCACCCACAAACACGAAATAATTACTTGTAAACACAATACAAAAATATAGAACGGGTCATAAGTGAATATGAACTATTTTTTATAAACATCAAAGAGTTATCAATTACAAAATAATAATAATTTTAGCCTATATTTATATTATTCTTTGTTAGAACTACGGTTTGCATGTCATTATAAGATTTACAACTGTACCCCGCCATGCGTTGCTGTGGCACAGTTTTTGAAAAGCAGAGCTTTGAATTATTTGTATCGTACGTACACACATAAGCACACGCACACACAAATACAGCTGTACTATTCGAAGCTTTTAATTGAAAGCACATATCTCTAAGTGAGTTAATGTTCAAATTTTAGAAAATCGTTTATTTATAAGAATTGAATCCCGGAATATGACATATTTCAGCGCTCAGCCAATCAGAATGGACGGAATTGGATTTGGGAGGCGTTATTAGTTACCATTTTAAGATCGGAAAGATTATATATATATATATATATATAAATATATATATATAAATAGATATGTATATATATATATAAATTACGATAGGCTCAATCACACTATCCGTGGAAATTGTAGAATTGCTTCCCCTGACAGCTGGTAGCAATGTTTGGACTAAATAGTTAGAGAGAAAAGTAGGGATTCCTTCCTCTAAAGATGTTGCGATTGTGATGTTGTTCCTCGTCGGATGCACTGTTGCCTTTTATTATAACGAATGAATGTGTATAACTATTGATCTAGATGTATTGTAATATTATGTGGCCGACCTCGTTTTATACGTATGTTACAGAGAGAGAGAGAGAGAGAGAGAGAGAGAGAGAGAGAGAGAGAGAGGTGAGTAAACGCGGAGTGTAGACAAGTTTATCAGACCCGAAGGTCAGCTTACCAGATTATGTATATGTGACGTGGTCAGGTTGGCTCAATCGGTGAGATTTGATTTGAAGAAGACGGACGGTTTTTCCGTTGCCTCCCCCTCTTAAATGGGGAGTGGGGAGACGAACGCTGACGTGGGTAGAAGAAGAACCCACACAAGCTGATTTCACTTCCACCTTCTGCAGGGCCTCTGGGGAAGGTGAAATAAAAACTATAAAACCCATTCATCGTCTTGGAGTGATACATCTTCGTCAAACAGGTATCAAGTCTCCCTCTAGGATGAGAAATTCCCAGATGGTCCAACATCGGAGAAGCAGAGGTAGGTTCTGAAAATACATGTCACACACACGATTCCCTTTATGATAATCAAACACACAACCATTTATATTAGAGACAATCATACGCACACGGAATCCTTTTTTATGTTATACACCAAAACGTGAATGGTGCCCCTCAATGAAGACCCCTATATAACATATTCAATTTGGTGCCGTAACTGACCAGACAACCTAGCAAGGTTGGGTTAAAAAAAAGAAGAAAAAAAGGACTTCGGTTGCCACGGGTCAAAAAAAAAGGACAAGAAAAACAATAAAATGTCTGGGGAAAAAGGAAGAAAAAAGAAAAAAAAGAAAGAACAGTAGAAAAAACAAACAAATTAACACACACACAACGTAGGGTCCATTAAAACACTAGGCGAATTAGAAAAAATAATTAAGAAAAAAAAGAAAAGCAATACACACGCACAAACGTTTCACGAAGAAAGAAAAGGAAGACATACAGACACACAGATGTAAAACTTTATATATAGAAAATAGTTAAAAAAATGTTTATCGTATTAGGAAATAGCTCGTTATGAACGAAGAAAAATATCACTGAATGTAAAAATTAGAAGGGAAAAACAAAGAATTGCCTTATTCTGTTTAAAGCAAAGGACCCATGAGACAGTAAGAAAATGTAATGGGAACACGCACAAATGAAATTGTTTGGAAATGTGTCAATCATAACAGCCAGTGAGTAAACCAGAAAAAAAAGAAATAGAACATATGACTTTAGTAAGTGTGCGTCAGGAATGAGCATTTTCAGCTTACCAAAAGATAAACACGTCAATCACAAATATGCGTTATGAACATTTCGTTGCATTTTTAAACTGTGAACTAAGTGTAACTTTTAATGAAAAACAATATGTACTTTTGATGAAAAGCAATGGATAGGTTCTGAAATGTTATTTTTTTTCCTTTTTCACTAATTGTATGAGGTTTTTTTCTTAGGAATTTTTTTCTGGCATGGACAATTTTAGTTCCATCGAGTGTTAGGATTGTCTGAGACTTTATAAGTTAGTCGTGTTATTTTATTTTAGAAACGACTATGTATTTTAATTGTAAATGTCTAGGTATTTTTTGTAAATGACTGTGATTTTTTCTTTAATTTTGAAGTCTGTCGAATGGTAAAAGATGATGCACTATGCAGCCGACCTAGTTGATGGCGTGGTCAAATGGGTTTCAACGAATCTGTGTTTTGTTAATTGGAATTTTGTTATTAGTAAGATGGGACTTTGTGATTGCTTATAGGATATTTTTGCATTTTTTAATTTATTATTTTTATGTAATTGATGTATTGTCAAACGGTATTGGCAGAATTTTCTTGTTCTTTGACATGTATTTTTTTCGCAGAATGGGGAGGTGGAATCTTTGCTTGTGGGGTCTATTGAAAGAATGATTAATAAAAGAAAGAACGTGATGTTAATTGATTAATTAATAATCATAATAGTAATAATAGAATAGGGAAAAAGAGAAAGAAATAAGATTTAAACAGAGTAATAAATAATAATTTTAAAAAAGTTTCGGAAGAGTCAAAGGTTCAGTCGGTATTAATTTTAATTTTCGAAATGTAGAATAAATGTTCTATTCGACATGAGTGACGTTTTGACCACATAAGTAAGGTAGAAAAAAAGGATAAATATAGGGTTAAATAAACTATATGAAGAAATGAAAGAAAAACGTGGGGCGTGAATGAAATTTAATTTCTGTGGCAAGCATGTTAGAATTTCGGTGAGGTGTTGAATTACATGGGTAGTTATTCATTTCATTATTCTCGAGAAATGATTCGAATTTTATTTTTTTTATCGTGATTTCTATTGATTGCGAGTAGAATAAACATGGAGCAACTTTGAGTACTTCATGTGTGCAAATCCGATGTTTTCCGTGAAGCTATGTGTTTTCAAGACAGGTTGCGCTTACCGACTTTGGAAAAAAAGTGTTTTTCTGACATAGCAGTAAACGGAATGTATTCTGTCCAGCGTGAGCGGATCTAGTTGTAATCAACTTCAGTGAACAAATGAAATGCTCTCTGACATGGCGTAAGGAGCAGAGGGGGTGCAATGGCTGACGTGACCATTATGTTACGAATCGCTCAAGAGAAGATGAATGAAATATGTATACAAGTACTGAGAAAAATAGAAGGCTACCCACCATAAGGAATGTTAAGAGGTTTTGTTTCCCACAAAATACTAGTAATAAGAGTTGGCTTATGATGAATAGGATAAGGCTTGGGATGGAAAAAAAAGTTTTGTGTGCTACCTATGGGAAGAAAAGCTGATCTGTAAAGCCAAGGACGATGATAGTCCGTTTTGAAGAGGTAGATCGACCTCGATTTTATTATTCGGTTGATTGCCGAGAATTTATCGATCACGCGTAATGTCGACGGGACTAAAGGATGCTCCTGAAATTCTGATTTAAATTATGAAGAGGCCATGTGGTCACAGGGAGTTGTTGACCTTCGAGGGCGCAAGGATTAGCGCTACATGGTATTATTTGTTGATATTATTTTACTTAGTATATTGAATAAAGGTATGACAGTTTTCTTTGCCAGTGGGGTGAGCATATAAATCGCATTCTTAGTAAATGTGGTAAGTAAAAAATGTATGCCTTCGCCATACATTTTGATAAAAAGGGGGGAAGGAATGTTACAGAGAGAGAGAGAGACAGAGAGAGAGAGAGGTTAGTAAACGCGGAGTGTAGACACGTTTACCAGAATCGAAGGTCAGCTGACCAGATTACGTATATATGACGTGGTCAGGTTGGCTCGATCGGTGAGATTTGATTTAGGGTTTGAAGAAGACGGACGGTTTTTCCTTTGTCTCCCCCTCTTAACTGGGGAGGGGGAGACGAACGCTGACGTGTGTAGAAGAAGAACCCACACAAGCTGATTTAACTTCCACCTTCTGCAGGACCTCTGGGGGAAGTGAAATAAAAACTATAAAACCCATTCATCGTCTTGGAGTGATAAATCTTCGTCAAACAGGATGAGAAATTCCCAGATGGTCCAACATCGGAGAAGCAGAGGTAGGTTCTGAAAATACATGTCACACACACGATTCCCTTTATGATAATCAAACACACAACCATTTATATTAGAGACAACCATACGCACACGGAATACTTTTTTATGTTATACACAAAACGTAAATGGCGCCCCACAGTGATAACCCTAGTGAGAACTCAGATGAAGAACAATATATAACACGTATAGTTCAAAATATAGCACTTGTACAGGGCAGCATGCTGAAAAGCCAGACATTCAACTTGAACACGAGCCACTCAGATTTGGATGTTCAGAAATCACTATAAAAATTATGAGGGAATTACACCTGTGTTTTTACAAAATTGAAATGGTACAGGCATTGCAACCCACATATTTGCAGTGTCGCTTAGCTTATGCTGTTTACATTCATAAATTTACCAGAGAACAAAATGAGTTAATTCATGAGCTGATAATGAGAGATGAACCACTTTTCAGCTGAATAAGCAAAGCTGCTGTGTATGGCCATTGAACATTCAAGAACCGTTAATTAACATTATTGCACCCAATAAAATATACCGTATTGTGTTGTGTTATATTCGGAGAAAGTGATAAGTCCTTAGTTCCTCGGTGGTAAAACAGGTGTTTCGGTTTCGGAAACTGCACAGCGCTATCAACAAATGAATAAACACTTTTAAAGGCAATCTATTCAAGATAACCCGAAATGCGGTTCTAACGATATAAAGCAGTAGCCAAAATTGCCTGCTAATCTATGACGCTTCTAAGGGAATTGTAGCGGAATTGTAGCGAGCGTTTAATTGACAGATTGTCTGATTTTATATAGTTTTAACGTTAACCGGATTTGACAGCCCCTGGCTTGTCCTTTGGGATTATCTTAAAGTAACCCTATATATGACCAATTATACCACTATCAGCCGGTCACTGAGGTGTGATCGACAGACGTCTTTTAGTAAATGGCTATAGATGTTGGATCTGGGTGTGGCTCCTTTCTTTTCTCAAGATGATCTCTTCACCCTGGTGGCATTCTGGTGGGAATCTTCATCTCTTTGTCCTCGGGGCCGCCTTTCGACTTAAGACATTTATGAAGGCATTCATGGCAGACACAAGATAAACGACACGCGACACAATTGTAATATACATAAGATATAACTATCTATTTTATTTTACAAAATATAGATTACAATACATATTACACTTAATTTTTACAATTTAAACTGGACAATAGGTTTTTCAAATCTAACTACCCTAACAAGTGTTGAGGGAGGGGTGCCCCCCTCATTTACGGAGAGACAGAATATGCGTCCTCACATCATGGTGGTCGTGCAGGAAAGAGACAGAAAGATAGCAAGGGAATTATGGGAAGGAATTTCTTTGTATCTCTACGCTCATGGCAAAATTACCACTGGTCCATGCTGCAGAGTGTGTTAGAAACAGGGGCACAAAGAAAAAGTGCCACATCCCTCCCTATGCACTCCGAAATTTATTCATAAATTTCAGAAGTCCCTAATTTTACGTGAATGGTGCGTCAACCGGCCGTCAGCAATCAATGTCCCCATGCTCTACGTTCCATCAGGAACTCAGTGAAGCAAGTTATTTTTTTTTCACCCAGGTTCCTGGTAGACTGGTATACTGCTTCAAATACCAGAGAGAGAGTAATCATCCTCGCCCTCCATCGAGGCAATGAGCTCATGATTTCAGTTACTGGATTTACACTTTCTTACACAACCAGTATAATGTTTTTTAACAAAGCCGGATTTTACGTGAGTTCATCACGTCGACCTATACGTATTTGGCTAAGCCGGATTCTACGTGAGTTTATCACGCCGACCTATACGTATTTTTTAATTTTTAAGTCTGCATAACATTATTTCCATAACTGGATTTACATTCCCTTCAGCAACCAGTATAATGTATTTTTTACTAAGTCGGAGTTACGTGACATCATCACGCAGACCTATATGTATTATTACTTCAGTTACTGGACTTACGCTCTCTTCAACAACCAGTATAATGTATTTTAAACAAGTCGGGGTTACGTGACCTCATCACGCCGACCTATATGGGTTTAGTAAAACCTCGGTCTTCAGAGGTTCTAATCCAATTAAATTCTGTTAGAGCAAGGAGTCTGCCGCCGAACAACTAATAAAAACTATGAACCACGGAATATTAATTAATTATATAAAAATTAATTAAGAAGGGCACTCAGCCTTCATGAGTTAGAATACTCGATTAGGGGGGGACATTTCCAAAAATAAACAAATTCAGAAACCTGGTATACATTAAATCGAAGAAATAGGGTGTTAACAATTTTTTTCTTAAAAAAGAAAAAAAATTTAAAAAATCATTTCAGAGCACCTCAGTCACAATTAGAATTTGTTTACACAATGCAAACGCATTACAAGTTATTACATTCATAATTAACGTTTTCCCAAATTTCAGGGTACATTTAAAAAGTATGTGTATTTTTTTCAAAACTTGATTTACAAAAGATCATTAAATTTAATTCCAAAATTTTAAAATTATTTCAAGTATTTTGGTTCATCGTTAAACTCAATTTATGCTAGTTAACTCCTTTCCAAAGTAATTCGTATTATTTTAAAATCAATCTTCTCAAAAGGTCATAAACTTCGAATAGACCCATTTTTCGTAATACAATTCAAAAATTATTCCAAACATTTGGTTCATTATTAAAATTAATCTTCCGAAAACAGCATAGAAAATCAATTTTGAATCAATTTACCCTTCACAATGAGATTCAGAGACATCCCAAAACTTTTTCCTTTCCTAATTATTATTTTTATTTAATTGATTCTTAAAAATCATTTCTTCTTTTAGACCATTATCAAGGACATTTCGAAATCAGAAACTTTACGTTAATTAACTTTTTTTTTTTAAGTAATTATTTTATTATTTAAAAGCAACACTTTTCCTAAACTCACTCACAAAGATTATTTCGAATTAATAAACCCCCGCCACACCTGGGAGTTACATTAGTTAACTACCAGTTTTGTATAGTTAACAGCTCGAAAATGTTAAAGTTTCAATTAAAGAGAGATCTTTCTAGACCGAGGAAATCTTTTTTCTTCTTAAGAAGTAATTCAATTTTACGTATATACTCCTCAGTCAAAATTTCAGGGACCCCTATCATACGGTCCAATTTCAAATAAACCTTCAGTTAAAGAATTCGCTCGAATAATTCTTCCTTGAAAATAATCTAGAATTCAGGAAATTTTCTTTCGTTAGTCAAATAATATTTCCTTAGAAATTATTAAAAAAAAATCAGAGAATATTCGAAATGTAATAGCATAATTTTTCTTTAAAAAGAACTATGAAACTTTCAGAGAACTCTTAAAAAATTAACGTAATCATGTAACAGTTGGCTTTTCCAAACACTCGAAGATTTCAAAAAAGTACTTCAAGTTCTGTTTGAATAATTGTCTCTCTTTTTATTTTTAATAAAAAAACAATTGAATACATCATTTAATGTAATTTAACAAAGCATAAGTATTTTTGTTCTTTAAACTTGGTAGAAAACTCAAAAAAGGCTCCAAGTAAATTCATTATTATATGCCCTCCTGCAATCAGCCATAGGGGTTTAGCTATACAATCATTAAAACGAAAGAGAAGAGAGAGAGAATGAAGGGGAAGAGAAGTGGATAGAGACAGAGCGATGCCATTACACACCCCACCACCCTGATAACATCATTACGTAATAACAAAAAAAATCTTCGATAATTTAAAAGTCACTCTCTCGTCCTCACATGCCCTAACAGGTAAACGAATGAGAGCGAGAGATAGAGAGAAGATAGGGAGAGGCAGGTAGCGTTGTTCTACCACCCATCCCTCAACACCCTCACAAACACCATGACGAGGTCATCTTCGCTTATCTTTCCAATGTGCGGCCATTGTTTTAAACAAATGAGTGACAGGTAGACTTAACATTTCCACGAGTTTTAAAAAAATAACAAAATAGAAAACCAATCTTATTTTGAACAATTTTGTAAAATCCATTCTCACACAAAACTTTCATATTATGTAATCTAAATTTTTAGCAAAGATCTTGTTTTTTCATTTCTTTTCTTTTTTTTTACAGACAAAAAAAATCAATAAAAAAACATTATCAAATAAAAAAAGTCCCCTTATTCTTCAGCGTTAATTGTTGTCTAACCTGAAAAGGGCATATCAACTGTTCATGAAACACAGTGCCGAATCAGAGTTCGATTTTCTCAAATCCAAACTGAAAAAGTTTTTAACATTTTACAAGGTTCTCACATTTGCAAAGTCAAAAGAATTTTTTTTTAGAAAATACTATATATTTATAAACCTCAAATAAAGATAAGATAAAAAATGTTAGGTATACTTTTTTCTTTCCTTTTTTTCTCTTTTAAATTTATTTTTCGAGCTTCGTGTTTGAATAATTTTTTCTTTTTCTTTCATGCAATAACAAGATGCATAGATATACACCCATATAGATATATATCTTGGGAGAGACAGAAAGAGAGAAAGCGTGAGACAGAAAGAGATATTGCATATACTAGAGAAACTTTCTTTTTTGTCTTTGTTTTTTTTTCTTTTGTGTAGGACACATTTCTTACTTTTTTTTCGAAGGGTTATTTTCAACACTCCTTTTTTTTTTAAATCGATCTTTTGTAACAGTTTTTTTTTCTTAGGTGCAAGACATTTTTTTTTCAGGTTCTGAATTTTCTTTATGAGTGCGTTTTTTTTTTGTGCGCGTGTGTACTGGTCTGCCATTTTTTTTTATTTTGTCTGAACTATTCAGTTTTTTTCTGTTTTTAAATACCGTCGACAATTTGTTTTATTCGATTCGTCTAGTGGTCATTATTTCTGATTGTGCCATGGGTTTAAGTGTAGAAATTAATTCCATGCTGGGAAACAATATGTCCTGGTCATAGTGCACCATTTATACCGCTATCAGCCGGTCACTGAGGTGTGACCGACAGACGTGTTATAGTAAATGTCGTAAAGCGGTCTCATGAAGATATGAAGATGGGCCAGTCATTAGGGTCTGTGTAGCAAGAAGAAAATCATACCTGAGATGTTGGATCTGGGTGTGGCTCCTTACTTTCCTCAAGATGATCTCTTCACCCTGGTGTAATTCTGGTGGGAATCTTCACCTCTTTGTCCTCAGGGCCGCTTTTCGACTTAAGACATTTATGAAGGCATTCATGGCAGGCACAAGATAAACGACACGCGACACAATTGTAATACACATAAGGTATAACTATCTATTTTATTTTACAAAATACATATAACAATACATATTACACTTAATTTTTACAATTAAAACTGGACAATAGGTTTTTCAAAGCTAACTACCCTAACTAGTGTTGAGGGAGGGGTGGCCCCCTCATTTACGGAGATACAGAATATGCGTCCTCACATCATGGTGGTCGTGCAGGAAAAAGACAGAAAGATAACAAGGGAATTATGGGAAGGGATTTCTTTGTATCTCTACGATCATGACCAAATTACCACTGGTCCATGCTGCAGAGTGTGTTAGAAACAGTGGCACAAAGAGAAATCTCAAAAAATAAATTGGCGTGACATCCGAGAACAAGCGCCTGCTATTTTTAAGAAATATAATGAAAAAAAAAACTAAACCCCGCCTTTGTTCATTTAAAATATATTATTTTTGAAAATTAATGTAAAAGAAACAATAACCAGGAAAATATAATATTTACATGTAAACAGTAGTAAAGTAGTTAAAATGTTGCCGTTTTTTTTACAGCTAAACACACAGAAGCGTGGGGTTTGCACTATTTTGTGCATACGCATTGTATTCTGTACTGCATTTTGTTACGAGTTTTGTATAAAATGTTGTAAAGGTTTCGCCACACCGCGATTTAACCTTACAATCTCAATGATGGAACGGGGTATTGCCGTGTTCCGGGGTTCTACTGTGTATGCAAAGACCACTGCGCGGACACATAACTCCAAAGTTACCACGCAACGTTCCTATAGGTTGAATGTATTTTTAGAATATATGTACACAGTTCATCACAAAATTGAGTACACCCGTATTATTTCATCAACTATTTCAGTATATCTCATCATGCGACAACACTGAAAAAATGATTTTGACACAATAAAATATATGCCTGCAGCATATATAACAGAGTACATTTATTTTCTCCTCCAAATAAATCTAAAAGGTAAATCCCCGTCAACAAAATGGACTACACTATTACGAAAAACTTTCAATATTAACGTACAACATGTCAACTCTCATTATTTTGTGTTGGCATCCTCATGATCAAAACTGCCTTTACTTTCCTGACCATGGAGTTTACCAGAGCTCCACAGTAAGCTACTGGAATGTTATTTCACTCTTTTGTTACGAAATGTAACACTCCAAGTAACTGCAGCACTCATGCAGACCCGAACCATGGCATTCAAACCACCATGGTTAACTTTAGGAAAGACACACCAATTATTTTATTCCTCACCCAATCGCTACCACACATGCGTACCAAACAAATAAAATTTCGTCGCATCCGACCATAGGACATGCTTCCAGTAATCTATGAGGTTTGTTGACATGTGTTCAGCAAACTGTTTGCGGTCTTTCTTGTGTATTATCTTTAGAATTGGCTTCATCGTGGGTTGAGAATCATGCACACAGATATGAGGAGTACAAAGATAAGTGTATCATGTCTTCAGTCAAACAGAAAATTACGTGAGGAAAACATGAACTCCGACATGTTCTGTGAAATATTGCAGTAGAGCAGCCCCTTCCTCCAGTAACTGAGTCGCAGAGCAGTGTTTCAGCATACCAATTATCCAAAGCACAGATCCAAGCCAACCACTGCTTTACTGAAGAGACTGAGGGTAACGGTGATGGAGTGACCAGTCATGTCTTCAGATTGAACCCAATGAAAAATCTTTGTGGCATCCTCAAACAGAAGGTAGAGATGCGTAAATCTCAAATATACGCCAACTCTGCGATGTCGTAATAGAAGAGTAGAAAGAGCATTCCAGTGGCTACTAGTGGAGATCCTGTACACTCCATGATTAGGAGAGTAAAAGCAGTTTGGGATAATTATGGTGGCCGCAAAAAAAAAGATTGAGTGTCCGCATGTTGTATGTTAATATTGACTTACCGTAAGAGGTGTACTCGCTATGTTGTCCGGTATAATGCTTTTAATAACTGTTTTGAGTTATTTTTAAGGGTAAAGAAACTTGCTCTATTATATCTGCTGCAGACAGTACATTTCATTGTGTCCAAAAAAACTTTTTTTTTTCAGTGAGTGTTGTCTCATGAAGAGATATGCTTAAATATTTGGAGAAATGTGAGGGTTGTACTCACTTCTGTATATATATATATATATATATATATATATATATATATATATATATATATATATATACACACACATATACGTATACATACATATATATACACACATATATATATATATATATATATATATATATATATATATATATATATATATATATATATATATATATATGGGGGTGCGCGTGTGTGTGTCTGTGCGTGTGTTTGTTTACAATAATTCGAGGAGAAACACATTCACAAAACAGGCATTGTGGATAACAATACTTAACAACTTACTGATATACTCTGCTACTATTAAATTGACACCATAATCAAACATATCATCAGGTTTAAATATTATTTGGTTTTTGTAATTTTTACAGTGTATGCTTTAATTCATTTTACAACGATTATATATGAGAATAAAGAACGCTCCTAGACGTTCGTTTTTATTAACTTTCATTTGCTGCTCAGAATCGTGTCTCATAAATTGCGTTTTAGAAAACTTTTAGAATAAATTGTCCAAATATAATACGGCTTCCATTCACACTCATTCAAACAAAAAAAAAGAAACTATCCGGTTCTCACAAAAAATAAACAATTAAACACCAAATTTTAGAATGCTTACGCCCAAATGTACACCGATCCCGGTTTCTTTTTTTAAGAATCACTAACAACCAATCAAGTATATGCACAATAGTGTAATGTTTAAATGGTAGCCAGTAGCTTCTATTTCTTTTTGATTGCCTTCTTTCTATTTGGGTGTATTTCCATATTGAGCATAAATTTACATATTTACTGTAACAAAAACAAACCAAGGTGTTTTCATCGATAATATTAGTAGTGAAAACCATGTGAATGTGTTAGAATAAAAGTATACCATTCATAAAACTAAATAAATATAAATATTATACATACAATCAATAATGTAAGAAAAAATGCTAATATTGTCGCCTTCAATTCCACAGTAAAAATGTTTCAAAGTTCATTTAAATTCCTCATAGAACTATATAAAAGCAATGCTAGAAAACATTATAAAAGTCTAAATAAATTTAATTAAGTTTCGTGAATATAGCACATGTAGTTCAGCCAAATTATAAGATTTTCAGTTGGAGTTTGCACAGTTGTCCTCATTCAGGAAAACAACGTAATTTGGCATATAAAAATGCACACACTAATTTATTTAGTTTTCTAAATGGTGCCTAAATAAACATATTTATTTGGAAAAAGACAAACATATAAAATATATATTTATTATTATTATTATATTATATGCACAAAAAATCTGCTAATGTATTTGTTGGGACTGTTAGGAACTGAAACGAGAATTCGTATCTCGTTATCTCCTTCTGCTTAGAGTCAGTGAGATAAGAATCAGTTAAAATTCTAGGTTGCTTTTATTTTCTTATCAGTTAATAAGTGGATACAGGATAGGGAGAGTGCTGAAAAAATAATGTTAATCATTATAAACCCAGTGTGAACATAACCGGAACCTTACTATTAACTAAACCATAACTACCGTATAAAGTTTAATTTTACCGTACCATCAAATGTAAAATACAGCTACATGTTGTAATGTGTCGGAAAGACGACTTATATTTGAAATATTTGTCGAGAATGTACTGTTTAAGAGTCTACTTCTATATGGGTGTAACGCCAAGACAACTCCGGTTTTGTTACTGAATGTCTTGGGCTCGAATCAACCCCTACACTTGTGTATAAAACCATGTGATATAATGTCTAAAACCTCTGCAAATCAGTATCATTTAGGTGCCCTTTTTTACCAGGATTGGGGTCTAACTCTTGTCATGGCCACCATTTAGCGAGATTAAATTAACGCGACTAAGAATTGTTAAGGCAGCCAGTGCTAACAAAAAATCGCCTCATTACAGCAGTAAGTGATAATGCTAGCTAATTACCGGAAGTGTCTCATAGTAAATATAATCACTTTAAAAAAAAAGCACTATCACCCATTTAGCGCAAACAACAGCCATATCCGCAAATAAATGCCAGTACTTGATACTGGATGACAAGACATGTAACTGGATGACAGATTCCGCCACATGATGACAGTGTCTACATATTGAAGACGGGGTTGGTTTCAATTCAGAACAGTTTAATATTTGCCGGAAGTATAAGAGTAAAACTATGTGTAACAAATACCTCAAAACAACTTGGCACACTGGTACACGCCAGTATCCGTCAGTGAACGCCACTGGCAGCTAGTGACAGCCACATTTATTTTGGAACAGTCAAATGATGTCCGTATTGATCATGACCGCCATTTGTCGATATTGTCTTTCATGAATCGACGATGAAAGTTGTCAAGAAAAGTAAACTCCCTAAAACAGCACTAATCGCTAGTAACCACTAACGCCAATTATGAAAGCCAGTGGATTTCTATGACTGTAACTCTCAGACAATGAACGGCAGTGAGAGGCTAGTTTTTTTTTATATTTTAGCTACTGTCGTTAGTGTCGCAATTTTTGAGTCGACACTGGTTTTCCAAGATTTATCGCGCCATAATACTGTGTACATATATTGTAATGGTATATCCACAGTCATCATTTTATCTGTTTTACAAACAATAATGCACTAGACAGTCATAGTTTGTTTTGCTTTTTGATAATATATTATTTTGTTTAAGCAAAACAGTATCATTGAATAATGATTAAAAGTAATACAGAAACGCATAGATTTTTTTATGGAAATAACACATCGTAAAAAGTTAACAATCAGTGTTTCTAATGTTTTAAGAATATAAAAAATAACTTTGAAGTGTATGTTAGCGGATTTTTACACATTAAAACAATTAATTAATCAAAGTAACAATATTACCATTGACTTAAGCATTGTTTGTTAAATTATTTTATTATAAACTAGCGGGGGGGTTGCGTTGCCCGGTTGATTGTAGGTGTGTAAGGGAGGATAAGTAATAACCACTAAACGATGTTTAAAAAATCGGAAAATCAAAACAAAAAAAACAGCGAAAAAAACCGCTATGTATAGCGAGGGGAATAAACTAAAAAATACGCGAAGTAAAAACAAAATAAAGAAACGTTGCCCGCGTGTCTAAAGATGTAAAATAAAAAATAGTTTGGGTCGTGAGGCTGGATTGAACACGGGAGCATTGACGCTGACGTGAAACAAACTCCAACCACTTAACCGTGTAGGCCAAGAGTAAGAGGAATTGATTACAGTGTTAAAATAAGGCCTATAAAGCGAGTTAAAGAGGTTTGATTGACAGATAACCACTAAATGAGGTCATTGCGGGAGCGTTACGAGATAACGTAGCAGTATTTTATATTTTTTTGTTTTACTTCAGATTAGCGTTTGTTAAATTACGTATTTCGTTTCTAACTAGACATCTCTCTCTATCTGTCTCTCTCTCTGTTTGCGTTTGTGTATGTCTCTCTCTCTCTCTCACTTCGTCTTCATTCTAAAGACTGTTACTAAAAAAGAAACTTGTGTCTGGCTGTTTTTTTGTTGTAAAAACTTCGATCGTTAATATTTTTTGTAGGCGTATATTTTTTTACTTCACATTTTTGGCTCATTATTTTTCGTTTAACTATCGTGCATAACTATTTTTAATGTGCTAACAACTTTGGTAACGTTGTTATAGCGTAAAAGTTCATAGTTTAGCTTGCGTGAGGGTTAGTTTTTTTACCGATAACAACAATTTTTAAATTTAGACTGCCATTAGAGCTTGCTGACGTCAAGATCACGTGACATGACTCAGCGTGTTAAGTTGACCCAAAATAAACGGCCCCGTGTATACTTTATGTAGAAGAGTTGGCGTCTGTATTTTTTGGGGCAGTTATAAATCGATTTAAAAATATGTAATGTTTAACATTAAAATGTCACTTTTTTGGGGCCTCCTCTGCATAAAATCGATCAGTTGACACACTTCTGATGGGCCTTTTGGACTAATTTTTCGATATTTGTCGTCTGGATTGTGGGGCCTTAATATTTATATTTTCATATAAGTTTGTGATTTTTTTTCCGTCGGTCAAAAGTTTTCATCAGAAACGCAAACATACATACATACATACATTCTCGCTTTTATATAGATAGATATTATAATTATAAAAAAATATTTCACATGATTTAATAACCATTTCCAATGTCACAATATTTCATGTACGCCTGAACGTGATACGATAATTATACTTTTGAAAATAAAGAAAATTGGAAACATTGCGATCAATTATTACTAGGATAAATGTTTTCAATTAAATTATTTCTACTTAACATTAATTCTGAAAAGTGTGAATTTTATGAAAAAAAATGACAATAACAAACTTAATTTGCACCCACCCCACCGTATTCTTCGTAATAGTAATGGATACTTGTTTTTAGCTCATTTTTCATGAATAAATTGTAAGTGTACTAAGTGACTTTAATTGACTTTTTACACTTAAAATACAAGTTTATTTTCAATTAAAAAGCGTTAATTGCAGTTATACTTAAAGTCTATTTTTAGAGTAACTTTATCAATTATCATTGAAATAGTTCAAGTAAACATATTTATATTTCAAGGAGTTTTTACACTTTATTGATTTGACTTTTTAATTCAGTTAAATTGTATTAGCTTTTGGAGGAGCCCTATCAAAACTTATTATATCGTTTCTTTTGCATGTAAACATACATACTTTTATTTCTTGAGAAATTAACTTTAGACTTTTGGGCTTTCACACACAATAAAAATTAATCAGAAACATCAACATTAAATCAGATAAGTTTCCAAACTATTGTGATTATCAGTTATCACTATTAAAAATGGCGCACAGAATATTTTAGAATCGACATCAACGTGTGCATGATACAAACTTTCTTGTATTCAGGACATGTAAACGTGTTATACAGATACAGTGACTGTATTACCGAATCTATAATCATGATACATATCTAATTTATGCGAAGTACAACTGGGCGTCTGTCATAGAAAGATGTTTTAGTTTTATAAACTTTTTAAATATAATTTTTTTTGTATATTCTACAATGTGTCATTAATAGCTGTTTATGCCAAGGGACTTAGGAGAGAATTGTTCTGCATAATCAAGCTGAATCTACGAAATACCTTACACAACTTTTCAGTAATGACCTAAGATGAGTTGCATTATATTCGTCTTCGTAACTAACATTTGTTATAAATAAGAATAGTCAATATAATGTAAAATTTAATGCTGAGATATTGCTCAATAATTGTAATTCGATTATTGCTACATCGATATTATCTTTGGAAAAACAACATTAAAATGCTACTACGATATTTTAAAAAGGATGTTTCTTTGCGGTGGTCCTTACGCTAAATACATAAGGATACAAACACAAGCTCTCTCTCACACCCACACCCTGCCACACCCTGCCACACACACACACACACACACACACACATATATATATATATATATATATATATTTATTATTAATACAAATATTATGTCTTATAAGTGATAAAGGAATATCATATAATTCTGCTCTTCTGGTCATTGAACAATTTTTATAAACACCGGAAATCCAGTGAGTTTACATCTAGGAAACTCTCACGATATATAGTTCTGTGTATGTATATATGTATATATGTGTATATGTAAATATACATATGTATTTATGTCCACACACACACACACATATATATATGTATATATATGTGCGTATGTGATAATATATTGACGTGTAAATATGCTTTAATATATATATATATATATGTATATATATATATATATATATATATATATATATATATGCGCGCGTGTGTGTATGTACTTGTTTGGTGGGGGTGTATGTGTGTGTTGGTATTCATCGTACACATATCGTTAGTCCTGCTTGTGATGTGTTTACCGATTTGGCCCGATGCCTTGACGAAGCTATTTAAGTGTAAAATGTCACATGTATTCGAGTGCATCTCTGATCTTCTACCCGCCATTTTTTATATTTATGCAACTGCCCCCTCGCACCTAACCCCTCTCTTACTGAAAACGGCTCGAATACAATTCACTAATGGGTTTTTGTTGTATTCTTCGTTCGATATTCGCATTTACGCGTTCATCTGACGGGATGTTGTTTTCTTGCTTGAAATAACAGTTTCTACATCAGCCCCAACCCAAAGGTTACAAGGCCCATCTCTGTGAAATCAACTTGAAGGTCATAGTGTCATTGACGTTCAGTGAAATAATAAATGGAGATAAAAAGTATGTGATTATTTGACGTAAGCAAAATACATTTCTTACAAATAGATGCAATGGCATGGATATTCACATTACTTCATTAGAAGTCATGTCAAATTCGCATAATACCTGTTTAAAATAGTCCAGTGGTGTTTTTACACACCGTAATAATTCTGTACACATGGTTATTAAGAAGTCATTATGTAGTTATGAAATATAACTTAATAGTTGTTTTGCATGTGCTATTATTTTATTTCTTTATTTATTATTTTATTATCCTGTATTTAATAATATGTATTATACATTTTCTCAATTACAATACAATATAAAGCGATATTTTTAAATGTATATAATATTTGTAACACACATCATATTTTCAGTAGTATATAATCTGTTTAAAGCATGTGTTGGTTTACAAGTATCTTACTAAGATTTTCGCGAAGGTATTGATAGAGATTTCCCTTCTACATAGACCCTCGACTAATCCTATAATCAGCAACATTCTACCACTTCCGTATAAAATACTTGTGATACTAGAACGGTGCCTGCTATGAACATATACAAGCTACGGCCGCTCTGGGTATTTCACCTCAGATTGTTATAATGATCATGAACACATCACAGGTAGCATGTCTTAATAAAACTTAAAATTCACAACTCGCCAATTTCGAGGAAAATATTGTCAGCGTTTCATGTCTCATAAATATAAAATAATCTGTTTATTTGGTCCACATTATCTTGCCGTGTCAATGCTGTAGAAAAAATGTTTAACCCCTGAGTTAATCAATTTGAGCATGTCGCTGTAAAATAATCTTTCTGCTAAATGTTTAAAAAATCAAAAAATACACGGCAATAGATTAGAGTATGAAAATTAAATATATTTAAATAATTTACACGGTTACAACCCCCCCAAAAAAAGTGACTATAGTAATCGACGTCAGGCACAAAAATCCTTGCATTATTTGTCTCATTATTTTGGGGGGAGGATGCTGGCCTGCTAACATATTTTTGTAGCAGTCACCACTGTTGCTAATAGGAGAGCTGGGAATAAACTTTTGCGTGCAGTAATATTCAAGTCCTCGCAATTATGTTTCAGATTGGCTGCCGGCTTCCAATCTATAAGGACTTTCGTTGTTAACAAATAAATCTTAGTAAAGCAAAACTTTCTCTTTCGTTCACAAATACCTATTCAGTTTCGGGGAGGGGGCTAGTTGCATGTTCGAAATATCCTCATCTGCGTGTTATCTATATAAGCGAGGGGGCAATTAGACGCTTCGAGCGTCTGACGGGTTCTCTTGTTCAGCGTATTTGTTCTTTTTCTTATTCTGTCTTCGTTCTTGTGATTTTGGGTTGATTCGCGCGATTTTTACTAAGGTAAGTAGGATGAATTAGGCGTATTTCAGAAACTAATCAGAGAATGGCACCTCATCAGCGGCCTTCATTCATTGGCCACTCTCAATCGAACAGGGGCATTTACCTTCGCTGTTAGATTTCTCGATTTTCACGGAGCTTGGTCTAGCTTTGGCTCATTCTTTATACACACCTTTTTAGATCAACCTTACACTACGACCGGTTTTAACAAATATGTTATCTTCCCGTGGATTTTGGATTTAGCGAAGCTAAACTCATTTGTAGATTCTCATTCATTGTATGTAAGAACTTTAACTGACCAACTACATGTATAAAACATAAATAAAAATAGTTTAAAGTTATACGTTTTGGAATTTAGTATAACCCTAGGTAAACTCTCTAATTCAGTAGTGTTGATTCGGGGTCATATCTCACTCTAGTCCGCGTATTCTTTGGCAATTTATTTATAGGTAAGCGACTATGCTACACTGCATAATAGCTTCTATACTCGAAATTCTAGGCTTTGGAAAACTACTCCTTAGACTATATGTATCCTGACTGTTCAAATATAAAGAAATGTAAATATAATGTGAAGCTACTTCTAGCTACACAACATTCAACTTGAAATGGTTCTAAATGTATGGCCGACTATAGTATTTATAGTAGCTCAACTCAGTTTTAGTAGTAATGTGGTTCCGTGTATTAAATACATTAAAATTACATCAGCGTCCGTAAACTTATTATTAAACTGAAAGTTATATGGACGTATGAAGAACGAACATTTTCCAACATGCATTACATTAAATGAGGTGGAACAGAAGCTTAATGTATTTAAAGATATGACAGGACACTCGATTTAATCGGAATTGAATTAGAATGGAACGAATGTTCCATATTTTCAATAAATTTATTGTCATTAAATTGGGTAATATTGTTTTATTAATCACATCTTTAGATTACCTGTTCTTATCTGGTACTTACCACGGCGTTCCTAGAGGAAACATTACCTGCATCTTTGCATGAACTTCGTTCACAATAAATCTTCGTCTATTATCACTGTAAGCTACTTCCTAAATAATATTTATGTAATTGCTTGAATAAATTTTCAAATGCATGTTAATTTATTAAGAAAAATCGCCCCAGACACAACATCAATCCACTTGATATCGAAATAAAATAAATACCAGGAACAAACATAAACAGGAACAGTGGAGATGGGAATTGAGGTACTTCCTATAATAAAAAAATCTAATTCAAACATTATGTATAATAAAAAGTACCTAATTAATAATTCATCGTGTGTTATTACTAATCGACTAATTATATATGGTCTTAATCAAAAACATCTGCCTCTGCAAAATTCTATGAACATTCTAATATATGGTATGTGAAAATCAACGTTGGACTTATCAAATAATTTTGTATGAGGTATCCGAGAAAATCTTTAAGTATAATCAGGAATATAATCTATAATATTGAAATATCAAATAAATTTTGAAAGAGACTACACAGTGTTATATTATGTATCTAATGATTTTAATTATCATACTAGACATTAAATATGCAGCTTCAACGTAATTATGGTGGAACCTGCGAGGCTAACGAAGCACCATACGGGTTCACATTGAATTAAACACTATAACACAAGATATTAGGCAAAGTAATTTTATATACTTTCCAAAAGAAATAATCATCATAACGTTAATTAAAAAAAAACTCGGTTGTATGTATTTATTTGTTATTTAAAGTAATATATATATATATATATATATATATATATATATATACATTTATATATATATTTATATGTATGTGTGTTTATTATACTTTTTCTGCTTAGTTACACATGTTTTGATTAACTAATCCTATCAAGGATCCAGTAACTTTATCAGAGTTGACAGAAATTATTATTATGATAATTAAAAACGATATGACAAGAAGGCAAAACGGGAAAACTTAATTGAGCAGTTCATTTAACAAGTAAAATTACACCCAATTTCAATGAGTAACGATTACTATGATGGACCGATGCCGGATTTTTACGTTAAGTCTTATCTATGAATCGTATACGGGACATTGATAAGTATGATTTTTCTAAAATGAACTTATCAATATAGATTGGTAGCATGTTTTGCGGCTCATCACTGCTGCTTGTTATGGCAACAAGGATTGAATTCGTATGTGTATCATTAAACTACGAACAACAAATTTGGAATAATCATGGTACCGTGTGGGTTGCCTGGACCGAATTTACTCTTTCACTCCACTCTCATGTAATTTGATATAACTTCAAGTTATAAGCCAGTGTCTTATGTCAATGTTTATTTTTACGTTTGACAGGTATACTTTCTTGAGCGACTTCATATATTTTTCTGTAGCAATGTCTGGCATAGAGTCTTCTCGTTTGTTATTTTACTGAAGAGGTATTGGCAACCGGTCATACAGACGGCTAATGGTTTGGTCTATTTTACAGTTTTATTTTAATACTGTCCTGAACATCATAGTGTAAGTTCTATCTAACTTACTTTTAAGTTCCTTGCCTATTCTGGTCAACCATATTGCAGCACGGCTGGTTCAAGATTTTTTTTATGATCTGTTCCCAGAAGGCAGATTTCCATATATCTTTCAGCCGATTAAGTGCACTGCCAACTTGGTTATTCTAATCCACGTCTTTTTCGTTGGATACGATGTGGCGACCGGATATACGAAGTCATCTACATGTTTTACTTGCGTTATGTCTAGAGGTTCAATTGTCCGTTGACATATATTCCATTTTAGTTGTTTGTATGCAGTTCAAGACTGGCAGCTATCTCTTTCAATATATGTAGCAAGTGTTGTGCATTAGCATGGTCATCAGTTTACATAGGAAGATGGTTTTTGTAATCGATATCATAATCTCCTTTGGTTCTTGCTGAGAATAATGTTATACATTTTTTCCACATTGATCAACAGTGTTTTATTCCGTAATTGAGAAATACTTCAAATAATAGTGGAGCCAACATGCCACTCTGTAGTACGCCAGCTTTTATTTGAAAGACGTATGTGGTGCCATCCAGAAAGCGAAACGTAGCTTTAATATTCTTATATATACATCCATTATGGCTGGAACTCTACTTAGGGATATTGTATGTCAGCAAACTATGCTTCATCATTTCCTTGCAAAAGGAATCACACGCTTTCCAAAAATATAGAACAGTGCTACCGATAGTTGCTTTGTTTTACCTCTTCAATAATTATTTGACTGATTACCGAACCGCTTTTCCTAAACCTAAAATCTATCCTGCTGGCCTACACGTAATGGAAAATGAAAAATGTGGCAGGTGCTGCAATTCGAATTTTCAGCAAATGCTAGTACGGCGAAAAGAATCGTCAGCGCCAACATATGACTAATCCAAAGCCAATTGGCGTAGGAAATCCTGAATTTACTGTTAGGTCGATGGGAATAGGCAGCAAATAAAAGCATTAAGTAGGTATAGTTCATGGTTTTATCGCTTATACATATTGTTTAATTTACCTTATTTGGCCCCTATTATATAAATCTATATTCGTCGCTTTGTGTAAACGTATGTATGTATGCATGCATGCATGCATGTATGTTTTAAACAAACGCGACAGATACTGACAATATGGACATCGTTTTGGAGTTTGACGTTTTCAATGGCAATTATCGGTAAATTGGTTAAAAACAGTAACTCCTTTATCCTCAGCTGGGCAGTTTTCTACAAAGAGTTGGTCGGATTTGCGCCGATATTTTCGCAAGTCATTGTACCGGTTATATTGACTTCGCTTTGTTTCAACATTCCGAACTTCCGGTCGCGGGATAGAGACATCAGATAAGATAACGTTTTTGAACTTTTTTTCTTCTTCGGTTGAAGACTGTCTGCCTACTTCCCCATTTTTAAAATACCTCAGCTTACAGTTGTTTTGATTTCCCTTCCTCTACAACCACTTTTTTACACAGCTCAGGAGTATTTACTAAAATACCTTCGCACCCGTGCACCCGTGCTTCTGTGGTTTAAACACCCCTGTACGTCTTTATTAGACTACCTAAACACCCGGGCAATGTCGAGCACTCTTACTAGCCTCATATATAAAAGGCAAAATGGGCGTCTGTGTGTGTTTTCGTATGTCGCGCAATAGCGTTCGACAGGGGCTACGAAATCTGACAAAACCGGTATTATTTGAGGCCTGCCGTTTTCGGACGAAAAATATTGAAAAAATGTTCTAAAAAATTAACTTCTCAACCCCAAACTCGGATGTTTTGTAATAGAAGGAGTCGATATTTGCGTCGCTATTTTATTAAGTCATCGTTTTTTTTTTCGATTATATTAGTTTAATTTCAACACTCTCCACTTTCGGTGGGACAATAGAGACATCGGCTAAGGCGTCAGTTTTTTTAAAAACCTTTTTTTCTCTTTCGCGTTACGGATTCCAACCTGCCTGCCTGTAACCACATTTTTGTTTTATTTTAAACACCTCTGCCTACTGTTGTTTGGATTTCTCCTGCTACTACCACTTGATCTCGGAGTTCCGCACTACACAACATACACATAACCAGGCACAACCCTACAGTTGTTTTTAACCCCAGTGGGCATTTACCACGCAAGCTAAATACCCGAGCAACACCTGGAACTCAGCGATACGCGTCCGAGCCTGCCTGCTTACTATCACTTTTTTTACACCTCTCTCCACCCGGTTGTTTTTTTTAAATTTTTTATTCAGCTCACTCAGGCAAGATTAATTTTTATTGTTGTTTAAGACTTATAATATTTATATGATTTTTTTTCGATTTGCTTCTTTCTCTTTTTCTACGGCTCATTATCCTAAATACTCCATCTCTATATACCCGGACAACGTCAGGTACCTACGGTAGTATCACATAAAGTACAACATGTTCCGATCGTTTTTATAGCCGGTGACGAGTTGCTTCTAACCACGAGGTATTGTGTTCTAAACTTCTTGTAGTAAATATTAAATTTTAGTTTTATCAATATGCGTCAAATATCTGCGAAGGATATTTTTAATTGTATTTTTTTCGATTCTGAAGTTAGGTGCCATTTGATTTTGGTAAACTATACTAATGGAGTTTGCATTACCGTGCAGGCTGATATTTTTATTAGGGTTATTAAGGGATTGTAGCAATCGTTTTAATTTGTTCATCAACAATGGCATTCGGAAAGTGATTGTTAATGAGTACTTGTTAAGTGGGGTTTTTTTTCATTCAATGAGTAGTGTATTTTGTGGAACATATCATTTTTGCACAATTTAATACATTTTTAATTATGGCTATTTCATAACTTTGTTGGCATTCACTCTTAAATGTCAGGAGGTTGGAATTTTGCTCCTTGTTTTTTCATATAAAGAGGTGTAAAAAGTATTATTATCAATAAGGACGTCAAGAAATTAGATTTAATATTACAATTTGACTCTACTGCGAACCAAGGCTTCAGTCTTTTGTTAAAAGGTCCTGTCGTTGGTATATCCGTTCATTATTTGCCGCTAAAATTATAATGGCGCCCATGTAGCGTACATATATTTGGGGATGTATGTTATTTTTTAAATATTTTGTTCTCCAGATCTGCGATGTAAAAATCACTTAAGGCCCGTCCGACCACTGCTCCCATTGCAACTCCGCCTATATGGGTATACATTTTACTGTGGCGTTCATAGAAAGGCACTTGTGTAGTGCAGGTTAATAGCAATTTTTTAAATATATTTTTATTAATTCTAAGTGGAGGAAGTAATGGGTTATTATAATTGTTGTTGATGATTATATCAATTTTTTCTGCTACATAAAATAATAAAATCGACTTTCTACCCCGAGAAGAGGAACTTATTTTCTTTTCTGGTTGTTTCGATTTTACTAACGCGGTTTAATATATATTTTACTTTCCACTGTTTAATTTACATTCTCGCTTCTTCTTATATTACTGCCTCAACATCTGAGATCCGTAGCCGAATCGAAAGCGCCCGTGACAACGATAAATTATGGAACTTTCATTTATATTGTCAATTTTGATAAAAAATTATTATACGGAAAATCGACAAAATAAAAAAGGAACATAAAGCAATGCCCCTCACATGCATTTAATAATGTTAGCTTGATTATATATATATATATATATATATATATATATATATATATATATATGTGTAATATATATGTATATATGTAATATATATGTATATATGTAATATATATATGTAATATATATATATATATATATATGTAAAAATATATATATGTAAATATATATATATATGTAAATATATATATATATATATATATATATATATATATATATATATATATATATATATATATATATATATATATATATATATATATATGGGGGTGGCAATCTCAGTAAATGCATCGCGTACATGGTAATAATTCATAAAAATAATTTCTGAATAAAATTGTTTCGGCACTCCTAAACGATACCTATTTTTATGGTACAAATTATATACATAATATGCTTCCCATAAAAAAAGTCACCTAGTAACACCTAAAATACTATGCTCAGATATTTATTCATTTTATTTCTATCTTGTATATTCATATATTAATAAAGCACTTATGCATCCTTTGAACCCGACGTTATTCAGCATTCGCTTGATTTCTCCGGATCCTGATGTCAACATTCTAATAATTCCGAGCGCTGCCGATGTAATCATAACGCAATGTAAAAAAATAGTAAAAATTTAAATGAAGTAACATTAGCAGAAGAAAACAAACAACCTACCTAATTTTTATTTTGTAACCTAAATGTAAAGAAGAGTTATTTTTTTATGTAAAACAATAATTCTCAATATGTTTTTTTAAAGAAATAAGTGTTAGCAAATGTTATTTTGTTATTTTTCTGTCAAATATATGATTTTAAACAAATGTTTTTTTAATAATTTTGTTAAAGAAAATTGAAACACATTTTTTGAGGGGACATTCTTGTTTTTCAAATATTTTTTGAAACAACAAAAGTTGGTGGGTGGAGCTTGTTCATCTTATTTGTTTTACTTTCGTCGATTTGAATGGAAGAAGTTCGAATTTTTTTCCATTGCCAAGGAAATTTCCTTAGCAAGCTTTTTAGGATATGCAGACAAACGGATCGCTATATAATTTTTGCCTCCGCTAAAACTGTAAAAGATGTTTGTCCAACAACCCCCGACTGGTCTGTGGCGCTGTTTGACCTTCTTCCACATTCGCTCAACATGATTCGTAGTTGCCTGCGTTTCAGGATCTACGAAATATTTTTTTTAATGTCTTATCATCCCGAACACCCACAAGTAAATCAGTGTGATAATGCACGCGATTTGCGGCTGTGATATTTGCAAAGAACATACAATTTCCGATTGCTCTTAACCGTCGACATGCTCTATCTTTTTTGCTTGGATGCACTTGTGACCGCAAGTTACAAATTTTATTACGGCGCCCAGTGTCTAGAACGTATGTGCTAAGATGGTCAAAGTAATTTTTTTAGACCTTCTCTACTCTTCCTCACTTGCTTGGAAGAAATGATCGATTTTTTCCTTTTCGAATTGGTATGCAAAATCTGGTCTGCTCGAGTGAGCGCGAAATATTGTGAGTGGTTGATAGCCATGTTACATGTGATCAGCTTAACACGCGATGTTGACGTAGTGTACTGCAGAAAGCCGAGCCGTACGCTTAGTTACATCTAGTTCAACGGATGCATAAGCACCAGTAATGAGTTTTCTAATAAAAAATGAGGATAGTTTACCTTAAATAATATGAAAAGGAAATATAGTATGAATAATAATAATAATAATAATAATAATAATAATAATAATCATTATAATAATCATAATAATAATAATAACAACAACAACAACAGCAATAATAATAATAATAATTATAATAATCATAATAATAATAATCACAACAACAACAACAGCAATAATAATAATAATAATAATAATAATAATAATAATAATAATAATAATAATAATAATAATATATAGGGATTAAATGTATATATACCATTACTAAAATGTAAAATGTAATAATTTAGGTCAGCCCCATAAGAGCAGTATGAAAAAGGTTCCCTTTGACTGAAAGGCAAAAGCTATAGAAATGGTCGTTATAATTTGCTTCATTCATTTCAAACTATAAGTAAAATTTTGCTATTTGTTTAATGCAGAAAGCAAAGGTGAAATAAAACAGTATCTATTTAATCATAACAAATATCCTTCATAGTTTAATGCTTAAGTTTTAAACCGGATTATTTAGACGGGTTATTTTTGCGCTGTCCCTATACCCTTCTCCACGAAATAAAAGTGCATTATAATGATGATATACTTTTTATATCCCTATTAATAATCGTCAGATGAGCGCTAGCTTTTATACATAGATTATTATAGATAAATAAATTGACTTAATAGAATGCTTAAAGATGCATGCCTATAATATACACTCACATAAACACACCCACATATATATGTATGAAATGTATTTCTCTAAACACAAAATGCATCACACAAACCCACAATCATATATATATATATATATATAGATGCACACATATATATATATATATATATATACATATATATATATACAGCTATTTCTTTCTATATATAAGAGAGAGAGAGTAAATGTACGATTTTTTTACGTTGATTTCTGCAGAAATGTATATAAAGTAGTTAAATTTAATTAGTTATAGTGAAAGTAAATAACGTGCCAAAAACCTCTTACTTATCCTCTATTTGTTGTCTCCTCCATTCACTTTTCATGATAGATTTGCAATTCATTAATAATGTATTTTTCGATTTCCCGCCATAGAAAACAAATGGCGCGTAAAACACGGGGCATCAGTTGATTAGTGCACGTCCGTATATTTACCAATGGCTTTCACCTTGATGAAAAGAGTAGCTAGAGAGCAAAATCCCAGAAATAGCAGACACCATTACTACTCAACACGTGCCTTTTTTTATTAATCTTGCTAATGTACAGAGAGTAATTCTGTATATACATTAAAACATACAAAAGAGAAGAAATAAAATGAAGAAGAGACAATCAGAAGAAAATTTTTAAAAAAGTATGAACATTTTATAATTACACGAAGAAAATAAGACAAGTTAATATAAAATTAACTAGATTTCTCAATGTTATGGCGGTGTACAGAATTCTACTAACAATAGTAGTTTCTGTTACGTATTAATGTAGTGTAAAATGCAGCCATTATGTGTTTCGAGTTAAATCAAGCAGAAGTAAAAAGTCACAAACATCAATTGGTGTCAAGTCTACATGCTACGGTTCCATTACATCATGTTCTTTACTATTTATAATATTTTCTATACGTTTAAGAGCGTTTTATGTGGTAATATCTGAATTTATGTGCCCACCTTTATATATATATATATATATATATATATATATATATATATATATATGGGGGTGTATATGTATATATATATACACATATATATATGGGGTGTATATATATATATATATATATATATATATATATATATACCTAGATTCCGTCACTCTGATGAGTTATAGACGACGAAACACGTGTCAGTAGATACTTATTTTAATAATAATATATATGCCGCTCCCCATGTGGGGGCACCAAATTGGTTAAAGGTAAAATTATTCTCAACTCGCATTTAGGTAAAAAATCATTTTGTAAATATTTGAATTCATTCAAGACGTATACAGAAAACAAAAACAAATACTATATATATATATATATATATATATATATAAATGTTTGGAGGTACAGAATTTATATATAGTTTTAAATATAATAGGCGGAAGTTTCTGGAGAGCTCTTCCGGCTATCATCTCGTTAGGAGAAAATCGATAGCCAACAAAATAATATTGTGTCGAAAAATAAAGAGTTCTAATGGGGAACTTATTAAATGTGCCAAAGGTACGGGGACACTAAAATAAATTTATTAAAGGTTAAATAGATTGGTCTGAGGTGCTACATAGAGCGGATTCCAAAAAAAAAACATTTAAAGATTGTGGAGTCTGTCTCTATCGCGGTGCGTCAACCTTCTTTGTGCCGGCAAAAAGAAACATCAAACGCATTGTTTGTCTTTGGGGAACTTTGAATCTTTTCTCCCGCTTTGTTTTTTTTTCCTCCCTCGTTGTGCTAATATTTTAATCGTTTTTAAACGTTAATAAATTTATTTTAGTATCCCCGTACGTTTTGCACATTTAATAAGTTCCCCATTAGAACTCTTTATTTTTCGACACAATATTATTTTCTTCGATATCGATTTTCTCCTGACGGGATGATAGCCGAAAGAGCTCTCGAGAAACTTCCGCCTATTATTTTTAAAAATTACATATATATATATATATATATATATATATATATATATATATATATATATATATATATATATATATACATATATATATGTATATATATATATATATATATATACAGAGGGGGGATTAGATCTGGAGTCAAAACAGCAGCGTTTATTTTTATGTATTAGTAAATGTAGTTTTACTTCGCAATTATGGATCGTTTTACTCAACATATACATACATATATATATATATATATATATATATATATATATATATATATATATATATATATGTATATATATATACACATGTGTGTGTGTGGGTGTATATATATTTGTGTCTGTGTCTATGTATCTGTGTGTGCGTGCGCGTATTCGTGTACGTTCCATTAATTTTAGTGTTTGGGGTTCTTCATTTTCATTTTGTACATTTCTACAATAAAAATATTTTATTAAATTTACCCATGGTAAATCGTCTTTACAATCTTGTTTTTGTTAGTGTTTCACAGTTTTTCAATTTTGCAAAGTCTTACTCATTTTATGAACATTTTAGCATCTACTGTGGGAATGCGTGTTTACTTTCATCATGTTTTTATTTTATTGTTCTAATCATTCTAATATGTTGTTTATCTATGTTATTCTAAGATGTTAGATTTCTATGTGTAATTTACAGTGAGTAATTACTAATCAAGGTCCCAGACAAATGATCTTTGCTTAATGATTAGGATATGACGATAAGTTTAAGCTTAGCCGAACACCTTCAATGAAAGTAGGAAAGGCGTCTCTCTGCTGTGAGAAGCGGTACCAGGAAAAATAGCGCCCTTTATTATCTAAGACAAATATGGACTCGACCGATATCAAATGTAAAGTATCCTACACCCAATGGCAAGATAAAATATGAAATAATACTCATGTTACAAGCATATATAGACTTACAACATTATTTTAGAGGTATTTAGCTCTTGTACAAGTAGAAGATTGAATGAGATATTCAATGAAGGATATATTTTCTGGAGCAATTTTTTTCTAACTAGCTTAAGACCAAATTGGACAAAAGTGTTTCATTTAAGGCGAAGACCAATACGATTTACGAATCATGGAGCTTTTTTTTATGCGAGCATCATTCACATACTGAGGGAAACATCGTTGGTTATGTAAAGTTACGAGTTTTGATTTAGATGCCTGAAAATTATCCAACCATGTTTCACATAATTCCACCACCTGCTCCAGATCGGAGGAATAAGCCTTAGAAATGCCTATTTCATTATTGCCCTTTGAAGTGTTACGATAAAGCATGGTGTAATCTGCATTTATATTGACGAAAGAACTCCAGATATGATTTGAGACATTATAGATAGAGATAAAAATGGGCATTGGATCAACCATAGACACTTGAGAAGCACTAGCGTTTTTCTCTTTGCTTTAAACTTCTACCAACTCATGCCTACTTGCATTAACATACTGCAGAGAACAAATCGATAGTTGGGAAAACGATTAACTAGAAATTTTGTAAAGAAACCTCCATGCCAAACATTTTCACATGCTTATTTTTTTAATAGTGGGCATAATGTTAGGAAGCATGCCCGTTTACGGAACGACTGCATAATTCCAAAAGGATGTATCCTGGTTTCCGCTGCCGCTTTTTGTTCTCTGATCAAGTATCGTCATAGAGAGTTGCATTGATTGCATTATGGTTCTTCATAAGTGCGGCATGCGTGAATGTGTCCATCACTATTTTTTGTCTTTGTATAATTTCTGGAGGAAGGTCGCACGGATAGCTTAAAGTGAATTTTGAGGTGATGTTCTTAGCAAAGAAATCGGCTTCGTTAGATCCTGAAAAAAATCACCTTAGGCCCCTTGATGAAAGTCGCGACGGGAGGAGGTGCACATCTGTCTAGTAGGTTGTTTATTATGCCCACAAATGTCAGCGTCTACATTACATTGTAGAGAGCATACTGCTGATTTATGGAATAATTCTTGCATAATTACTTGTTTAATATGCATACATCAAGCGTCATGTTACATGTGTACTCTAAATAGAAACATCCATTTATCACGACCTCATATATTATCTTAGAAATAACCGTGACATTATTAAATTTTTTTAACATTATAGTTTGAATAAATATTTACGATACAAACACCATGTATTGTTGTTAAATTTTACTCTACACAGAACATTCTTGCCGAGTGAGCGGCTGCCTCATAAATACACTGCTGATTATATTCACTGGACCTTTCTACTTGTACGCAGATAATCCTCTTAAAGTGCTCTTCTAAATCTTAACTGTATAGCAGTGTTTACATGGATAAGTACGGGACATTCTCCTTTTATCAGCATTTTTCAATTATCGGTTTGTAGGACTTATGGGAGGCATTGTATTATCACAAATTTATAAGCCCCTTCACATTCACATCATTCTTTTAATTTAAAAAATACCAACGCAGCTGGTTCAAAGTCCATAAGGAACGAACCCACACACACCGTCCTTTTTATAAAATAAAAGATATTCGCGTAATTGACCAAATTTCGCTTTTCAATGTTTTTGATTTTAGTTGTTTTCAGCGTCATTGTCCGTTGCATAGTTTGAGTATTTCTCTTGATTCTTATTCTTACTCGTTTTCTTTCATGTTCTTTGAGATTGTCATTAATGCACCCACTCTCATTTGTATCATATTGATTTTCTTCAGGTTCCATAATCATTTCTTTTCCCGGGCAAGTTCCGAAAATTTGCTTCGTTTTCGTATCTTTCATCTACACTTTGTGGGCTTTGTGGTTAACGTGGTCATATTTTTTTTGTGGCATCGCATTTAATTCATATCTATGTGCGCTTGCACGATCAAGAGAACCAAGAACAGGAAGATAATTTAATATCAAGCAGTCGATAGAGGGGGTTGCTATCCTCGCTGGTAACGACAGTTAGAGCCCTCTGGAAGTTTTGTTGCAATATGCGTATCAATCTGAGAGCATTATTGATACACATTAACCGAAGTGCCGGTTGATGATCTAATGAGCCACGATCTAGAGTTAGTGTGCAAATGGTGTGTTTAATTGACAACCTTTCTTGCCATACTTTTTATTACACACATAATAATATCGATATTTTATAAAAACTTACACCTGCAATATTACGCCCAGCATTAAGCAGTAATTATGCCTGTAATGTGTATGGATTTGTTGAGGTCAATTATATTTGGCGATCTAGTTATTAAGCATTAATATCAGCTAATTAGTTTTGAACTCAGCAAGACTGTCATTAGTCAACTTTATTCACTACTGTGTGTCCAAGTACTCAAGTATTTATTGAGGTCATTTACTTCTGACATGTAAAGCTCGATTTTAATCTTCATTCTTCCAAGATATTAAGTGATGGAAGATTGGGCATCGCCCAATGTCGAAAGGTTATTCGTTTAAATATGAGGTTGATGTTTTTGGTTTATTTTTCAATAGAAAGAGACTTGCGAATTTTTGCACTTGCCTCATCTAATATTTGTATATAATAAGAGAAAACGAAATAGGCGATTCTACACGAATAGTTTGTTATATTTTTTGTAATGATACTCTGAATAGTATACTTTGATAATGCCACATTTTTCAAGTGGAACAAACTTATTCATCTCTATAAATGTGTATTTTAATTTTAGGATTTAATCTAAAAATTAATGCGTTTTCTTAATAGAGATACTGTATTGGCTGTCAGTAATGCCAGTCGAATTTGGCTTAATGTAGTTTTTTTTGCAAGAACTTAAAAACTAATGGCATATCTAGAGATTTAGATACTTCATTCTAATAGTGAAATTGCAACCCATGTATTAGATAACAATTAACATTCCCTCGCATTACAAATTATCACAATTTTTTAATGAGTTCAAACTGTTGTAAAATGAATATATTGCAAATTCTGATTAAGTGTTTACAACCGCGATTTAAAACTTATGAAGTAAAATTCAGTTACATTTAAGTTTATATTTACTTACCATTCGAGGATAAAAAAAACGGAAATTTATGTTGATTAAATAAGAATACGGATTGCTAGTGATATTTGAGGTTCGCATGTTAAAGTAGTGAGAACGTTTTTTTCGAGTGAATTAATATGATCTATCTGTCTTCTGCCTTTTTCAGTCATATAAATTGTTTAGTTTTTATTGATCAGTAAAGTAACAAGCCACCTGCTTTATTCTATGTATACCAGTTAATGTATTTCTTGTTTGTGATGATTAATGCGTGGACACTACATGTTTCCCCGCTGATAGCATACTAATTTAAGAGATTTGGTGAAAGCAAACTTTACACAATTATTAATTCCGTTACATCTTTACCGGATTGTAAGTATCTACCAGCGACTCATCTATTGTAATACAGAATGATTCTGATATACGATTATTCTACTCCGGCTAGGTTGCAGCAATATACTGCCTCTCACCACCTACATATCTTCTAGCTTTTTTCTGTCTGATCCATGATTAAACTAGCATGGTAATTTTTAAAAAGGGACCGTCTGGTGAGACCACTATATTACAGCTTCAAAGAATGCAGTTCCTTCTATTTAATACAAGTATTTCCAACTTTACTCTAACATAGTTTTGTAGTATTATCAGTTATTAGATTAATGTATGTTATGATTTACAGACTTGTTGTTTACAAAGGATGTGCCTACAAAAGAGATTACTATATAATGCAGTTGTAAACATAAGTATACCCATTTGGCATAAAATACTGAAATAAAGAATGACGCAGCAGAAAGTTTAACAATCAATACAGCATTTTATTGAAATTATTTCTACTTTGAAACATTAAAATATTCTATTTTGATCATAAAACTCAGTTTAAAGATGCTGCACGACACAATGAATAAAGCTCTGTTTTTGTCATATAAAAGAGACATACACGTTCAAATATGTTTGAAAATATATATATTTCATAAAATAGTAAACTATTTTAAAATTATATTTAAAGGTATGCCAAGTTTAAAAAATAGAAATACATTTTTAAAAATATATTTTAAAATATACGAATTTTATACGATCGAATTATGCTTTAAAAATAATTTATGTATTCATACTATATAAAATAGGAACATATTTTTAAATAACACATAAATATATCTTGTTACTAAATAGAAATATATTTAAAAATATTTAAAAATATACATATTTTATAGAACAAAAATAACTTTTTTTCAAATACATTCTAAAAATATACATATTTTGTAAAATATAAATATATTTTAAGAATATATTTTAAATGTATATATTTTATATTACATTGACAACAATGTTTCGGCTAATTTTTATTTCAAATGAAGTATTTTCAAACGTGTTTTCAGTATAATGCGTTTTACGCTATCTGCTCGTAAAATTACAATCGTTGTGAAAATTATGCCTTCTTTTACAACGTAAGTTACAAGATGAAAAATAGCAAATTCGCACAGTTTTATTTTATACTAGCTGAATAACACGGCAGTGCCATGGTTGTATTTGATATATTTGAATATTCTATTTTCAAACATAATTACCTGATTTCCGGCAAAAAATAATTGTCCAAAAATATCTATGAGACATCAAAAGATAAGTTTTATTTTCCGAACCTTTAAATAAATATTCTTATTCCGCCTGTCCTAACATACGTTTAAACATATTTAAACAATGCAGATATTTGAATTAATTAATACAAAGACATGATGACATTTTTTTAAGCTGCCTTACTACCATTAGCTAGAATCGGAACCAACACATTTTGCGTCCCGGGGGCATTCGTATTTACAAATTCAAACCCGCGAGTAAAATGTACGGGTCATTTCATTTTACTTTTAATACAAAGACATAGAAAAATGTGCACTCTTGCAGAATTTAGCCTAGCGTTGTAACAGATGCAGAGTTATTACATAACAAACCAAACCGGAAAAAGCAAAACAAATGCAATAAATATAAAATTACAAAAACCTGCCGTAAAGTGACTGAATATATATATTTTTTTTATTTTAAGATTTTTTTGCAAACTATTTTTTAACAAAAGTTTCTTTTTTTCCGCAGCCGTTGGCGAGATTGCACCCCTCGTATTAATTCATTAATTTTGACTTTTTTTCTGTTAATATCATCGATTACATACTTAGGTTTCAGATTATGAAGAAAAACTGAAAAACAAAAGGTTTCAGATTATAAAGCAAAATTGAAAAGAAAAAGGTTTCAGATTATAAAGAAAAAATTAAAAAAAAATGTTTCCAATTATAAAGAAAAATTGGAAAAAAAGGTTTCAGATTAAAAAGAAAAATTGGAAAAAAAGGGGGTCAGATTATAAAGAAAAATTTAAAAATAGGTTTCAGATTATAAAGAAAAATTGAAAAAAAAAATTATAAGTTTTAAATTGAACACGATATTTGAAGCTAGGATTAAAAAAATGGGAAACTTTCTTATATGACTGGAAGATAGGTGTTTCATTGTTGGAGTCGTGGCCATTTCAAATATTTTTGTTTGTTTTGTTTGCTTATTTCAAAGCGAGACGGGATTATTTCAAGCGAGAGACGATGCTTTCATGCGAGACGATCGGATAGATCTATAAATAGTAGATGGATAGACGAGAGACAGAAATGGGAGTAGATACATAGATGAAAGAGAGAAGAGTGAAGAGTAAGGTAAAGTAATCTCCACGTAAAAAACGACAGTGATGTGTAATTCTGTCCCGTAGAGAGGTACCGTGAAAGGTAAATCTGTCTTTTTATACCCCCTCCGTTATAACCCGTGACTTCTGGTCATATTCCAGCTGTTTCATCGTTGCTAAAAATTCCGAGTTCAACTTAGTACAATCTTATATTTGACTAAACATAACTCAACTCAACGTGAAAAGTTATAGAATTTTTTTCAATTTTTTTTTATAAGTCTCTAGTCGATGATATTAACAGAGACAAAAAATTTTAAAAAGTTAAAATTGGGGAATTTAGAGGGAGGTAAATCTCGCCAACGAATGAGTAACGCCTCATATTTTATTACCCTAAATTGTTAAGTATAATGTAATGTGTAGTTTAAAAACTTTTTACAGTAATGTTTTTTCTGGTCTTAACAGATTTTTTAAAATTATTGTTATTAGAAAATATATGAAATTTGTATATGAAAATCGAAATTTGTTTAATGAAATTACAGGAAAAATCAAATTTTCAAAAAAAAATTATTATTTTTATTTTATTTTTTTACGGTTGTTCATTGCCGATGGAAGGAGTTTCTAGAGATGAGGATATTCTCTTAGAAATTTTTACTTCGGTTGACCGTTGACCGGTCATCGACAACACAGAGGGATGTGATGGGGTAGAGGAAATGTAAGGACGCTCCCCAACCGGTTGAATAAAAAATAGTTTCAAACTCGCCAAAAAGTGTCAATGTGGCAAGATTATACTTAGGTGGCCAAATAATATCGAACCTTTAATTATCTAAAAGGAACTAAATTCCTGTAGTCCCCCGTGCATTAACATGATAACAATGTAAAGATAAAAAAAAATTAACAATGAATAACATTTTTAATTATACTCTTTATTAATAGAAATATAAATATTAAATTATCAGAACATATAAAAAAATAAGTTGAAACAATATAAATAGAACTTTATAATTTTAAGCAATGTAAGAAAATGTTTGTTTTAAATTTAAAATTGAATCATGTGGTTATTATCAAATCCCGTTAGTATTTATAAACGATACAAATTAACATAAACACGCGTATTCTATTGCGATTCATTAATTTTTATGTGTATTCTCTTTCAAATATTTGGCTACCACTTTTAATATAAAATGTATGGGTTAATATTTGAACAAAGTACTCATTTGCTGAAAATTTAAATGCGATATTCGTTATCAGCATATCAGAAACCGTTTAAAAGTCGTCATGTTAAAAGAAAATGTTATGGTGGAAACGAAATAAAAATTGACCGTTTAAAATTATAACATTTTTATACATGAAATACATAACTAAAGAACATGTTATAATTTTAACCGTGCTAAAATAATAATAATATTGTTTGGAAAGTCATTCTTTACATGGGAAGGGAGATGTGTTTCGTGACTATTCTGTGTGTTCACTTTAAAATATAATTATAAAGAAAAGAAAATGTGAAACTTGGATTTAACCTGAAAAAATGATTGTAAAATACCCCGATACCAAAAATCTATAAATGTCACACCTCTATTTACATTGTTTAAAACAGACATAAAAAATACAGACAGTTATATTTATATTGTTTAAAATATATTTATATTACTGAATACTTTTTTTTCCAAATGATATTGCCGTAAACTTTTAATAAATTGTGTTTACTCTTTAAAAATATATTAAAATTTGTTAAAAAGTTATGTATGCTTTTTTTGAATAAAAGAATGGCGTTTTTATACGTTTTTAATTGTTTCACATTGTCTATTTTAGGAAAATCAGTGCTGCTTATTTAAAACTTTTTACTTCTGAAATACCTACATCAGTCTTTAAACGGTCCGATATTATTTTGCCACCTAAACTCCAGTCTTGCCGATAATGTCAGGTAATGAAATTAATTCAGACATTTTAGAAAAAGAAATGAATACATGGTGGCAGACCAGCTCATATTGTGAGAAGAAACGGTTATCAAAACAAATGAGGGGCAAGGATTGTGAATGCAAATGATTTCCGAATTGAAAAGCGCCAAGCTCTTGAAGTAAATAAATAAACATAATAAAATACCTGAATCATACAAATAATAAAACCATTACATCAACAAAAAAAAAAAAAAAACTTGATTTACCGTTACAACATTTGAACAACGCTCGGCTTAAACTGATGATTGGTGATCGCGCCCGATCCATGATTGAGGGATGCGAATCACGGCAAATCTGACGCGGGTGCAGAAAATGCAAATATTGGCTACGGGGAATAAGCATTTTTCATATGAATTTGACGATGTCTGCACGCGATATACATGTATGTAAACAAAGATATTACTCGCTATAAACCATCCCTGGTGCATAAATATTATTTCCTGAGAATGTCAGTGTTATGTGACCAGCAGTTTAAAAGATTATGTGTTAGATATTTAAACACACCCATACATGTACTGTTTTATTTATATAGATAAGCTAAGCGGAAAAGCTGCTATAAGAGTTCGCGATATGAACGAGGTGTTTGGCTCAGAATGCATTACTTAACGTACAGTCCAATGCAGGTTTCATAAATTTTGTGGCGGCAAGAGTCTTGTAGAAGAAGAGCACAGTGGTCGGCCATCGGATGTTAAACAATTAATTAAAGCCTTAGTCGATGTCAATCCTTGCAAAACTAGTCGAGAACTCGCTTCTGAAGTAGACGTAACGTATACTAGGATTCCATCCACTAAAGAGAGGTTATACTACCATAAAACTTTAAACATAAGTGCCTCACGAATTTAATGTCACCCAAATAAAACCGCGTAAGGAATTGACTTGCCTTATTTTACGCAATAAGATCCCGTTACTCGACCGGGTTTTTACTTGCGATTAAGTTCTTTTTTTTTTACTACAAACAGCGACGTTCAGCTCAGATGTTGGACGCCAACAAAACTTCACCGCACTTACTTAATCCAGAGTTGCCCCCAAAGGAATGGTTGGTGGTTTGCGACCGGTTTCATCCATTATATTTTAGAATGCAAACGCACCCATTATGGCGGAGAAGTACTGTTAAAATGTATCACAGCCTTCAATAACAACACCGATATTATTCAACAGAAAATGGTAAATTCTCCTACCTTACAGTTCCAGATCTCACGTTGTTACAACCTTAATTGAAAAGTTATACGAACGTGGCTACAAAACTCTGCCGCCTTCGCCATATTTACCAGACATCTTACCCTCCTACTATTACTTAGTCAATCATCTCGAAAGTATACTTCGTTAAAAATGATTCAAAAACATAAACGATATTAATATATAGTAAACATTTTTTGCTACTATTGCCAGAACGCTTAAGACTAGACATTGACATATTTTTTTAATATTCCATGCTCCTTTTTCTTTTACAATATAACGACATGTATTGTGCTATTTCTGTGCATTCTTCGCGTCTAATAAGGAAATGTCATCCTCATATGGAAACCGTAGAATATAATAAATATGTATCACTAATGATGTATCTGTAACACCCCCTATCATATAGATATGTATGAAATCACTCACTTTACTTTTAATACATACAGATTTATGAGTAATTAAAACAATCTTACAAATGCACGGAAGCAATAAGATTATGCACGAAGTGTCCTATGTAACAATCAAATCGTTATGAGAGACTAAGAACAGAACCCTACCAAATATCAAATCATTTTCTTTCACAAATGGACTAATTATATTAGTTAGAATCATTCGCTTTAAGTAAATTTTATAATTGAATATTTATTAAATTATGAACATAATCTCGCAGGCTAACTATTTATTATCATATTGCCTTTCGCGTACCGCTGTCCAAACTATATGTTCGAATGCCATAGTTAGAATTCTAGAAAACAATCATATATATTTCGATGAATATCATGCAAGCGTATCTTTATTAAAGAACCTGGGAAAGAACCTTCGAAAGAAGACAAATATGGGCGCTTATCGAAAATATTAAATTAAATAACTACACTCAGTTGATCTTAATTGTGTGTCTAAAATTTCATAATGTTAACATAATATTCTAGAATAAATTTTTATAATTAATTTCTTACTTGACTTAACATATAAATATCTATGCAAATGCATCTATAGCTATGTTTTTTTTATTTGTTTACTTTATTTGCTAACAGATGGGTTGTTTTGTGTATTTGAATTATTATTACTACTATGAAGAATGCAACATTCATTATTGTTGCTCAATGTATTATTTAGTTTTCTGGAGCTGCTCATGTATCCATGTCATCATAAATCAATAATTTATTAATGCAAATGTTTTTTTTCAAAAATTGAGTTATTCATTCTTTAAAAATATTTTTATTAAATCATTAGATAAAAATAAAGAATACTTGTAAAAACCCTTCTCCCCCCATATAATTAAGTATTAATTTAACATTATAATTTCAGCCCGGTGTGACGTGATAACCCAAAGAAGCGGTTAAGCTCTCAACTGGGAGTAGGCTAAACTCCCGAAGTACAGGAGAAAGCCGGACATATATGACTTTTGTTATTATTTGATTATCATCGGTGTGCCCGGGCGACAGGGAAAAACGCTGCAGAGATAAAAAATTAGGGTGGTGATTTTCATTGATATGAAAATCGACAACAAATATTATTTTTGCAAATGTGTACTCCAAAGACGGTAAATACGCAGGGTACTAGAGAAAGGATGATTTTTTATTACATTTCCACACCAAACAAGGCACATTGCCACTTGGTGTAGGGGGCTACTATCAGAGGTAACATCTACTGGGGTATTATATGGGGATTTGGGCAGTAAGATGTATGTTCACGTTATACTTGAACTTCTGTTTGAGGGTGAGAGTTAGCTGCCCGTCGGGTTTGTCGAGAATGGTTACATCGTGGGGGTACAAGTGCCTGCAGTTCGTCAGAGCAGTCTCTATTAAAATAATTGTAGAACAGACAGAGGGATGCAAGATTTCATCGATGGAACAGAGGCGGAAGCTTAGATGCCAGTTCACCGCCTATCAGATTGGCGACTCTCCTTTGAACCTTGTCTAGCCAGTAACTTTTAGTAGATGCACCAGACCAAATATGACAGCAATACTCTATACATGGGCGAATGGTGGTTTTATAGAGCTACAGGATACTTTCGGGTGTTAGTAATTTTCTATCACGGTAGAGAGAGCCTGTCTTCTTTGCAGCGACCCTGGCAATGATTGCAATGTAATTGTTCCAACTCATTTTTCTTGTGAAACGTAGGCCAAGGAGTTTGAAATATGTACTCTCAGATTAAGTGTAGTTGGCCATTGCTATTGATGGTAGAGAAAGTTTCTGTAATTATTGAAGGAAACTAGTTTAGTCTTGGCGGCATTGAACGTGACCATCCATTTCCCCCCATTCCACTACAGATTTAAGGTTATCCTCTAGTGTTTCTGCCATTTCTTTAGATATGTGTTCATTTGTTTTCCTGCCGTGCCTGTTATAGAGGGTAGTGTCATCAGCATATATACCTATCTCAGAGGCAATTTTGTCGGGGAGGTAATTCATGACTATTAGGAACAACAGAGATTCAAGGATACACCCTTGGGGTACTCCCGCATTTATATCATATTGTTTAGATGTACGACCGCCCAGGACAAACTGGATTTTCCCTTATCTAAGCAAGATTTAATCATGTTTAGTATTCTACCAGTGATAGCCTATGATCTAATTTTCCTGAGGAGACCTTCATGTGATATCCTGTCAATAGCCTTAGATATATCTTGAGCTACCGTTTTGCCCTCCCCGGCTTTGTCCAGTGAGTGGTATATACGTTCAGAGATTACAGTTAGGATATCTGCTGTGGAACGGGCTTGTCTAAATCCATATTCTTGGTCAGTCAGAGGTTTAGCATATGTAAGGTGATAGACTAGAGCATGGTTAATTAAGGCCTCAAATATTTTTGAATAAAGTGAGAGGAGGCTAATGGGGCGATAATTTAATGGGTCCCTTCTTTCGCCAGAATTCTTGAATACTGGTACCACGGAAGCAGTTTTCCAACAGCCCGGAAAGCAAGATTCATGAAGGCATTTGTTTTAGACTTTAAAGAGAACTGGAACTACTTCAGCTGAGCACTTTTTTAATAATACAGCTGGGATGAGGTCGGGTCCACATCCTTTTGAAGTGTCGAGGTTTTTTATGATAACATGCACCTGCGCAGGGGTGATTTTCAGATTGTCTAGCGTGGTGTCTGTCCGCATAGGAAAGTCAGGTAGATGGTTGAGAGGGTCCAGTGTGGAGTTTGAGGCAAACCGACTGGCAAGCATGTTAGCCTTCTCGGTTGCTGAGAAAACAACCTCGTGATTGTTGGTTAGTGCGAGAATGGTTGATTGCCCATTATTTACTACACTGTTGAAGACTTGTCAGAAGTCACGAGTTCTTAATTTTTTTGGCTTCGATGCTTTTTTTAGTGGTTTCAGTAAATTCTCATTTAGCTGTCGCTATTTCTTTCTTAACGTTACTTCTAGCTTCTATGTACTTCTGTCTATTTTAACTGGACTTATGTCGGTTAAATCTGCGGTATGCATGCTGCCTTTGAGCAATGGCAGTTGCACAAGTAGAAGTAAACCATTGAGGAGAGCGGGGCTTACTATAAAATTTCCGCATGAATACAGGTGCTTCAATTGCAGTGTTGAACCATTAAGTGGTCTCATTTGCGCACTGTTCAGCAGGGGGAGAAAAATATTTTCCCATGCGCATGGCTGATAAGATCCCTGATGGCTTCCTAGTCAGGTTTTTCATAATTCAAGTGCAGTGCGTCGACCCAGAGGTTCAAGGGATTACCTACCAAGGCTTTGAGAATGTTTGCAGACGAGAGGTGCGCTCGTAGAGTTGAGGGGGGCTTCTTCGGGCATATTGTCCCGGGGACAACCCTAGTTTCACTCCTTCCCTTAGTATATAAACGGAGCCTACAGTAGAAAACGACAGTTTCTGAGTCAGTCAGTTGTTGATAGTTTGAGACAGAGCAACTTGTAGAGAGATGCTACACGCTCCCCTCTTCTCACATCAACTTTACAGCGATATCAAAGACAGTAGTTAAATCTACTTATAGACTCTGGAATCTGACAATGGGCATTGAACTGTAAGACAGTTGTACATAATTATATACTTGTATGTGATATTTCTGAAATTAATCAAGTTAACTAGAACACTGAGTTTTTCTTTTGTGTACATGAAATTGTTTTTGTTTCTAGCCGAACAGCCTGGGGAGGCGACAACATATCACATAAATCGATCGGAGTTTTGCAAAACAAAGAAGTTATATTTAATAGCTGACGACCGGGAATCGACTCTTACTCTTGGCAAGGGATTTTAACATCGTGTTGTTTATTGTAAGAAGCATTGGAAGGATTGAACACCTAAAATCTAAAGTAGGGAACGGACACATATTCACTCATTTAAAGCGTAAATTTCTTAGTCGTTCAAGCAAGACTCCGTGAATGAGCGATTAAATGAGGTTGAATAGACGCCCCAGTAAAACCGATAGCCGCCAAGCTGAAAAAACAGGATGTGGTGTAAAATTAGGTGGCCCCGTTGACAGGTTATGAAATAAAAAAAATAATGACAGGCTGGCAGATTGATCAATGGAAACGGCAACGAAGAAAAATGAGAGACAAGAAGGAAAGAAAAAGATTCGGGGAACATGCCCGTTGTTGATATTTTTCCAGCATTGAAAACGGAATCTGTTTTTCGCCGCGTCTAGATCGGCGGGTATAACTTTAGCACCTAGAAGAGAAGGATCCTAGGATCCTATGAGCCACTATACTTTTCGTTTGGAGTTACAAACCTTGCGAGGCATAGGTAATTACTCATTTTTAATGCTTTAATATGTTGAATCGAAAGAAATTCTGGGAGGCTTGAACGCGATTTGAATCAAAGAAATTTAGAAAAGTTAGGTTATTAATCAAGTTAAAAAGGGATATTTCTTTTTTACACAAGCATCTCCACATTATCAAGGTCAAGAACCCACCCGAGGATAAGGGTTAAAGAGTGTACAGTAGAAACTGGACAATATAGTTATCCTTAGTTACGGAAATTCGGTAAATTTTTTAACTGATATGTTACGGTTCATCAAGGACTTATTTACGTTAGACTTGAAGACAACCATATTGTAGTCAGCCGGAAAGCAGGAAAACGGAAGACAATTCCACAGGCGTGCCGTTCTCAGAAAGAAGCTTTGTTCATGGAATCTACGCTAACGTTTAGGCACAGATAAAGAGTGGGGGATCATTGATAGTGTCTTCAACTAGACGAGTGTTTCTTGTGAATGTTTGGCGAGGGGGGACCATGGACTGAAGCTCAGTCGAACAATTTCCATGAAGATAACGATACATCCGAGACAAACTCGCAACATCTCTTCTGTGAGATAGAGATTGCAGGAAAGAGAAAAGGGCATCTCCTACGAGGCTACGAAGTCTATTTGGAACTCTATCAAGGCAGAACAAGTCCTTTCTAGCAGCTCCTGCCCAGATGTTGCAACAGTATTCAATCCTTGGACGTACCTGGCTCTTACATAGATAGAGAATTGCATCAGTAGTGAGATATCTACTGGATCGATAGAAACATCCTACCATTTTTCCAGCGGTCTTGGCAAAAGATTGTATGTACCTGTTCCATTTAAGATCAGGAATAACGAGCAAGCCCAGAAGCTTGTCAAAACTTGATGCCTCCTGAAGACGAGAGCCATTCATATTAATTGATGCCAGATGTGGATCAGAATGTTGATCATGTAAGGAGAGAAGCTTGGTTTTAATGCATTAAAAGTAACTACTCACTCCTTTCCCCATTGTACCACGTGCTCAAGATGAGAGTAGAGGAAATCGGAGAAAACTTGGTCGTTTACTATATTAGATGTGCTACCATAAATGGTAGTGTCATCAGCATAAATGTCTACAAATCATGTAAGGATGTGATTTGGAAGATCATTAATGCAGATCAGGAAAAGAGTTGGGCCCAGGATGGACCCCTGGGGGACACCAGCATTAATACTGTGAGCTTCTGATTTTTGCCCCTCAACTACTACTCTAATTAACGTATCAGAAAGCGATTATTCATTAATTGAGAAGACATTTCCAGATATATACACTAGCTAGAGATCTTGTGAAGTAATCCTTTATGTCATGCCCTATCAAAGGCCTTAGACATGTCAACAGCAATTTCTTTGAAAGGTTGCCTCCGTCTAGAGATTTGCTAATCCTATGAGATATAACTGTAAGCACATCTGCTGTAGATTTAGCAGAACGGTAACCATATTGAGTATCACTAAGAATGTTATTTTTGTTGAGATGGTTGATTACTTCTGTATTTAATACAGATTCCAGCAACTTACTCATGACGCACAGCAGACTTATTGGCCTGTACTGAGAGGGGGATGATCGGTCATCTAAATTCTTAAATACAGGGCATATTGATGAGATTTTCCAGGGTGATGGGAAGTTATACTCCTTAAGACAACGTGTAAAAAGTTTTGTAAGTAGGGGCGCTAGTTCAGGTTGAAGTTTTTTGAGTACTATAATTGGAATACCGTCAGGGGCAGTACCTTTACTGGAATCAAGGTTTTTGATTAGCTTGGCAACATCACGTTCAGATATATGCATATCACATAGCGTGTTTTCTGATACAGGGGGAAATATTGGGGTTGGCGGCCTTGGTCGCAAAGGGTAGAAATTTCTTGGCAAATAGTTCGGCTTTGTCTGATGCTGACGACATTAACTCAGGTCCATTGATGATAGTTGGGACAGAGCACACGCTTCTGTTCAGGATTCTACATTGCATTTGAGAATTAAAGTAATCTGGATTCTCGGACGTTTTAAAATCGGGATTTGAGAATTATGTAGAAATGAAAGTTTGAGTTTGGCGAATTAATAATAAAAATAACGTGAATTTATGTCCTTTGAAATCGCGATTTGAGAATTACATATGCATGAAATCTTGAGTATAACAAATTGAGAATTAAATTAACACATTTCGGAGACTTAAAATCAGGATTTGAAAATTACATAAAAACTGTAATGTTCGGCACAGCGAATTGAGAATTAAATTACCATGGTTTTTTGGACATTTAAAATCGGGAATTTAGAATTAAATAAAAATAAATTTTGAAGCATTTAAGTTAAACTTTTGAATTTAAATTTAGTGGTGGCTGGGGTTGACTAATCTTCTGCGGGACCGGAGTATGTGTGTTTGGACAGGACACGTTCCAACATACACCATAGTAGGCGCCGGAGAGCGTGTTTAGTTCTACGTCTTTTCACTCACAGACAGTGAGCATTTAAAACGTATTGATGGAAATGTGTTAAAGCATATCAAAAGAAAATCGATGAGATGGAGGCGTGTCTAGCTTCCCGTATTCTCATTAACCGTTCATAAGGACGCAGATTAATTTTATTGAAATTGGATTTTCTGTTTAATTAGACTATGGAATAAAAAAGGTGGGAGATGAAAAAGTAACTAATAAAGTCAAAACAGGAAAATTAATCATGCACTGACAGGGCGATTTCTATCGTGTGTTTACGGAGATGGGCGTGATCAAGCTAATGTACCTGTTTGGACGAGGACTGGCCGGTATGAGTGCGATGTTGTGTGACGGAAAGTGGATTCAGGTTTGGTCGGAGTCGCAATTATTGAACTCCATGTAGTCATTTACTCTGCTGCTCGTGGTTAGGTGAGAAAAAAGGGTCGTCGGGGAGACCGATGCTCCTATAAGTGATATAAGAGAAAATTAGGAGTATGAATAGTATGCCTGAATATTGAAACACTTAATGTTACATTCCGAATATAAGACAGCCGTGTACTGATCAACGAGATTATCTCAGGAGCAGTTATATCCAAAATAGCTAAATCCCAGAAGTCTTATTTGAGGGGATCATCAAAGAACACATTATATTTATGGAATCACGGATGGGGCACCTTTTTAATGAAATTGGGCAAGGTAGCTTCAATAAGGAGAGTAGACCCGTAAGGGGCAGAGAATCAGAAACTTACTTTCAATAATTGACATGGGGGTCGCAAAAAGGCATGCTATTAAAGCCGAAGTTTGATCCTTACGGCAATAGTGTAGAGTGTGAGAAGGCGCATGAGGATGAGAGACAGTGAGAAGCATCTCAAGGCTGTTGAAGGAGGAACCTCCAGTCAAAACTCATCTGCAGCCAAGATGACCTCCACCTGAAGAAACCCATGTTCCTGACAGGCTACCGAAGCAAGGCAGCAGTGTCGGAGTCTCTCCGGAACCGAGATGCGGGGTAATTGAGAGCGACTTTGATACTTCGTCTTCTCTGTCTAATTGATTTTCTTTGCAGAGAGTTGGCCAATGAATTGCTCATAGAGAATCCCGATCATGGCCTGTAAAGGTGAGGAGGAAGTAGACTAGCCAATAAAGTGCGGGTACTAGTTACCCAGAATAGTAGTATTGTCCTATTGTGTACAAATGGGTTCATTATTTAAAGACATATGATTGAGTATGATAATTATTATTAAAAAAAAGGAGTAACTTTTATCAGTTTGTTTGAAAAATAAACGTGAAATTTATAATTTGGATTGAAAAAAGTTTGACTGATTTTTATAATTTTGTTTGAAAAAAAAATGTGACTTTTATAATTTTGATGGAAAAAATGCGTGATTTTATCACGGTGATTGAAAAAAAAACTATTTGATTTTCATAATTTTGATTGAAAGAAATGAGTGACTTTTTAATTTTGTTTGGAGAAAAATATGTGATCTTGATAATTGTGATTGAAAAAAAATATGACTTTAGAATTTCCATTGGAAAAAATGATGAGACTTTGACACTGTTAAACTTTGAACTTTTAACCTTTGGAACTTCAAGAGCAGCCCAGAATAAAAATTGCTCGGGTGACAAGCTGATGTGGGAAACCATCACCAGGGAGTGGTTGTTATTGAACTTGACTTCAAAATATATATTTTTGCTGGCAAGCTTACCAATAATGGAAGACGACCGATTGAACTAGATGGTATTAAGTATGTTGGGAGGTCGGTGTAGACGGAGACGGTGTGTATGGGTTGATTCGATTCATCTGTTTTATCAAGAAACCGCGACTCTAGGGGGGCGGTATGTGCCCTGACTGTCTCAGGGAACGGTTAAGCTCCCCCACTGGGGGAAGGCAAAGACTCCCGAAATACTGAAGAAACCGAGCAGATATGATTTTTTATTCTTTAATTATCATCGGTATGTTCGGGCGACAGCGAACACACTACTGAGATAAAATATTAGGTTGCTGATTTTTCAATCGACAACAATGTAACATTTTTAAATTTGTGCTCCAAACCGTGTCTCATGGTTGTAGAGAAAAGATGTTTATAATTCAAGTGCAGTGCATCGATCCAGGGGTTCAGGGGATGATCTCACAGGGCTATGAGAACGTTTGCAGACCACAGGTGCGCTTGGGGGAGAAACATCCATTGGGGTGACGATGTTGGGTACGATTGGTCCAGGGAACATCCCCGGTTTCGCCCTTACCCTGAGTATTTCAATGGGGCGTGAAGTCGAAAACGACAGTTTTTGAGTCAGTCACTTCTTGAGAGTTTAAGACAGAGCAACTTGCAGAGAACCGCCACACGTTCTGCCTTCTCTCACCCAAACCTCCCCGCTATATCGAAGAGAGCAGTGAAATCTACATGTCATTTAGTGGAGTTTTACATTGAACAATGAACTGTAAGACAATTGTACATAATTATATATTTGTATCTCATTTGTCTGGAAATTAATCAATTAGATTAAAACCCTACATGTTTTCTTTTGTGTGCATGAAATTGCTGTCCTTCTAGCACGACAGACTGGCGAGGCGACCCCATTACTAATCAAATCGATCAACGGGGAAGATCGATCCACACGAAGAAGTTTTATTAAGTCGCTGACGGTCGGGAATATACTCTTACGTGCCAAGTGATCCCTTTGCAAGGCATCATAACACATGGTGCGTAATCTTTATGAGTAAACTTGTATGTGCTAAATTATAAGATAAAAGTACAGAATACATTTTTGAAAGTACGCTCCTCCATATTTAAACGTTATTATTTAATCACTGCCCCTAGGTTGTAGGAGTTAGTTTTTGTTTATTAAAGTGTATGGGGAACATACACGATCGTTTACTAACACATAAGAATACACCATACCTTATGAATGAATATAATATTTAATAACACATAAGAATACACCATACCTTATGAATGAATATCATATTTACTAACACATAAGAATACACCATACCTTATGAATGAATATCATATTTAATAACACATAAGAATACACCATACCTTATGAATGAATATCATATTTAATAACACATAAGAATACACCATACCTTATGAATGAATATCATATTTAATAACACATAAGAATACACCATACCTTATGAATGAATGTCATATTTAATAACACATAAGAATACACCATACCTTATGAATGAATATCATATTTAATAACACATAAGAATACACCATACCTTATGAATGAATATCATATTTAATAACACATAAGAATACACCATACCTTATGAATGAATATCATATTTAATAACACATAAGAATGCACCATACCTTATGAATGAATATTTAGCGCAGAATTAATATAAGCGAGTTTTAGAATATGATTAACACTCACATTTACTTTATAAATGTCCGAAATTTTTTAATGTGAAAAATATACAATGACCATTAATATCTTAACGTAAATGAATTTTGGAGTATGGCAAATCAAGACCCAAAATGATTACGAGTTATTCGGAATTGAATGAGGATGAACGGTTTAGATAAGCAAAGTTATCAGTATCGTCGGTAAAAAATCCGATAATAATCACCTTGAAACCAATCTATTAATCTACAGATAATAATCACCTTGACATCTATTAATCTACAGACGAAGGGCTTCGGATATCAACACTTCTAAAATTAAAAAAAAATGTATAACGTAGGCATTTAATTTTTCCACATAAAAAACAAACTGCTAGAATTCGTTTTTCTTAAAAAATATAAATAAGTTTGCATATATATATATATATATATATATATATATATATATATATATTATTATTATTATTATTATTATTATTGTTATTATTATTATTACATATACTCAGTAAATAATAAAATGAGGTATATCTTCAACTGTTTTGCATATTTGTGGATTCTTATTACACCCGAACATAACACAAGGCTTCTGTTATTATACACCCAGAGGCAAAGATGCAGACAAAGACACACACACACACACACACACACACACACACACACATATATATTTATATATTTGTATATATATAAATAATGTATATATATATACATTATTTATTTATATATACAAATATATAAATATATATATAAATATATGTATATGTATATACATAAATATATATATGTATATATATACAAATATATAAATATATATATATATATATATTAATCTAATTTAATGCATTAGTTGATAATAATATGATCTGTCTTGAGAGTTGAGTAAATATTTGTAGATTCTAATTAGATCATCGCCAACTGCGCTTCATTTGCTAGTATATATATATATATATATATATATATATATATATATATATATATATATATATATATTGTTATAACAAATGGGTTTTAATAACGACCAAATGTAAATGTATACCTTCGAAAAATATATATATATATATATATATATATAATTAGCCACACTACAGATTAGATAATAAAATGAGTTTTTGTCTTACCAAAATTTCAATGATTCTTTATTTTCAAAGCCGATCATAAGCTCAATATAAAAGCAGAGCACAGTATACATTATCAAACCACCATTTCAATGCCCCTTTCCATGTAAGATTGCCTTAGTTGTATGGCATCCATGGGATTTTAGATGTTTAAAAAACTTTTAAAATATATTTGCTGATAAGCAATGTATATGTTCAGTTATATTCGATAATCTTGCTACTTGCATCACGTTTCTTCTGACCATCCTTATATCCAATAATCCAATATATCAAGAAAACAACTATAATTATGTTGCTTATATTCCTTGTCCCAAACAATAAATTTATGATCTGAAGATACATCTGCCATATATGAATCTAAAAAAATGTTCTTCAATTCTTACATGTATATACATATACATACATATATATATATATATATATATATATATATATATATATATATAAATGTAAGCTTATGCTTTGGTGTATAATACAGGTACTTTACATTTAGTTCTGTTGAACATTTAGTGATGTATATCAGATCTCGGACGATAATAGGGCATCTTCTATTGCATACACACACTCACACACACACACACACATATATATATATATATATATATATATATGTATATATATATATTATCTTACTGTAATAATAAAATGAACTTGTGTGTTCGTTCTGTTTTACATTTCTTGATTTATGTTCATATACCGGGCAACGGCAGTTAATTTCTAGTACACCAAGACACACACGCACACACACGTACGCGCATATATATATATATATATATATATATATATATATATATAAATATATATATATATATATAGAGAGAGAGAGAGAGTGAGAGAGACTTGGTTGTAATATACTGAATTTTACTGGGTTCGTATAATTCAGTAAATGTACCATATGCCAATCAATTTTAAGGCTAAAAGAAATGACTTAAAAGTAAGCCATAAAATTATCATATTTCATAACTGAGCATTAATACCAAGACTTCAAAAAAGGAATTAGCTGCAACAAAAAATGTTACAATTGTTTCAAGACCGGTTGGACAATTTCAAGCATTATGGCGTTTGAAGATCTTCACATGACCATCCTTTCTTCAGACTTCTTGAATATAAATACTTAACCATAGAACATTATTAAAGAAATTCACCTTAAAAAAATGAGGCATGCGAAAACATCCTGGGCGCATCCTTTTTCAAGGGCGTATTTAAATATAAATATATCACCTAATTTTCGTATCCTTATTTATAAACCTGTCATGAGAAAATTCCACAAAACCCGTAGCCATTTAATATCGTTTCATACTACTATTCATTGAATTCCTTAATTAGATTTCTATATTTCTTTATTTCACATAATTTTTTTTTTAAACAACATAATTAATTACAAAAAAATGAATTCTATGTTTATATTTATAATATGGCCAGAAAAACCTAGCTATAACCTTAAGGTTATTTTTAGTTTCGTATTCGCCAAATGGTGGCGTCAAGATTTACGATTACTATGATTACTTAGATTTAAGACCTTACCTTATATTTATTAATCCTCATACCACATTCCAAGTTAGGGGTCTAATTCGTTTTTTTTATTATTTAATATTTTATTATTCTCTTTCATTCTAATCTATTGTGGTTCTCGATAGTGAATTAGTTTTTCTTATCTGAAAATTCAGTTTATTATCGGTGAGATTAACATGAGGAAAGAGTAATAATGTACATTGTGGAATGTACAGGGAAAGAAATCGCATAAACATCCCACGAAACTTATATTATTATAGAGTTGTAATAGCCCCCGACATAAAAGGGACACCGAGTCTAGATTGGAGTTATTTGCAAGATATATATATATATATATATATATATATATATATATATATATATATATATATATATATATATATATACATATATATACATATATATATATATATATATATATATATATATATATATAGCTTTAATTAAAAAAGAAAATATGAAGGTCAATTCCACAATATATATATATATATATATATATATATATATATATATATATATATATATATATATATATATATATATATATATATATATGGGGTGTTCAAATTATTATTTTTGACTTTAGAATTTATAAAAAAAACATTTATTTTTATATAAAGCATATATTCCACTCTAACATTTAATTACGTCCAATATCGAAGTTGGTCGTGTCTATATCATACGACGATTAGATAAAGTGTGTCTATTCCGAAACGCATTATGACATTGAATTATGATATTGCCAACGCTTTTAAAAATTTATTTAAGTTAAATTTAACTTTATTTAACGTTTAATTTGTAATGCTATTCATATATTTCTGAATGCAATCCAATTTCATTGAACAAGTTCAGTTAAGTTTGTAGTTCTATGTGTATAAAAATGAACTGAAATGTTAGATGTTACATGGGTGGGTATTTGTTTTGCTTTTTCGTGAACGCGTTAACCTCTGCTTCTTTGCGTTTGAACAAAAAAGTGTTTATGAAAAAAAAAGGTTGCATATCGTGTTACATTAAAGAGAGTGGTAGGTGGATTCTGAGGTGTATTGTAAGGGTAGAGAAAGGAATTATTTAATATTTGGGGGTTTGGAAGGAGGAACAGTTTTTGCAATGACGTGTCAAAATTGTTTATATGAATTCAGAGAGATCGACTTGTATTCTTGTTGTGTGAGTTTTGCCAGTTTTTTTCTAAATGTTTGTTCGTCCGCGTCCTAACTATATCTTGGTTCTTTTTTTCTTAAAATATTTTTGCGTAACGTTTCAACGGGAGACGGCTTTTGCTACATACTAATTCTATCCGTCTTGTTTTTAAGGGTCACAAGTGATGTTACATATATTTTTTGTACGAAGCAGGAATCACGGTGATTTTTTAATGTTTTGGAAAAGGGAGGGGTAATTTGGCTTTTTTCGCCGATCGTGATTAAGTAGTCCAATTTCGGGGTCAATTTTTTCAATACAGATTTCTGAGTATTGTTGCAACGGGATTTTCTTGAGACACGTGAATATTAAATGACCCAACTCCACACAAATTTAACAAGCTTTACGCCACCGGTACAACAGCTTGGAGCCTTTCTCCTCCGGCTTCAATGTAATATGGAATTTAACTTGGTAATTATTTTCTTAACAATATGTTTAAATTCCAAACGTCATTATGACTATCGACGTCAATATTAAAAAAAAACATATCGCATGCCTATAATATGCCCTGCTTTCAAAGAGAGACACTTTGTCTTTCTGTGACGCATATAATTCGCCTGTGAAACAAACTTATTGGTTATTATTTCTTGTCTTGATAATTCTTTACATTATTCTTTGCATTTCAAAAGAGTAGTTCAAATAGTGCAGCTTCAGCATCTCGTACTCCGCTCTTGTCTAAATGTTGTTGCTGTTTATTTTGAGACTTCTTCCTTTGTTAATATGATTAATTTTTAATTTTTTCTGTCAATGAAAAAATAGTAGTGCTCTTTGCAAAAGCTTGTAATCTTGAAAAGTAAATAAAAATTTTGTGTCAGTAAAATATTCAGTGCATTTTCGTAATTCCACACACGCAGGTTAAACTTATTAAGGTTTTATTGTACTATATATAGTATCTATTTTTCTCATTCCAACGTTCGACAAAGCAAAAATAAAATGTGGGACAAAAATTTTAACAATTTAAGCAATAACAAGTCTGATACTCAACTTAAAGACCTACTTTAAACATTTTTTAAAATCTAATAAACTCTAAAACTAATAAAATACACACGAGTTCATGCATGCGCATGAGTAACCCCTATATATATATATATATATATATATATATATATATATATATATATATATATATATATATATATACTATAACCAGATACAACCCACGGCTCTTTACAAATAGCCTTCTTTCTCCTATTTTACAACATGACAAGGAAGGAGAATAGGAATAAAAAGAAACAACAAACTGAAGATGGAGTATACCTCTGAAATATACTTGTGATAATTTCAAACAAGTAAAATTTATTTTCCTAATATTACGTTCTGGTTTGGCTTTCAAACGCATTTGATGCATATTTCATTTTATTAAAATTAACACCTTTCTATATTAACTTTTATCCTGTATATGCACACACACACATACACACACACACACACACACACACACACACACACATATATATATATATATATATATATATATATATATATATATATAGTGTGTCACGCAAACGTATTGGATACATTACACTTTTCTTCATAACTTTAATTAGGGTTAAGATTTTACCTAAAATTTGGTCAGTATATTCCTATTACTATTCTAACTTATATTTACATAAGTAAAGTTTGGAAAGTTTATATAAAATAACGAATATGTATCAATTTACTAAAATGTATTGAATACATTCATGTAATATTTGGCTGCATAGTTTGGCACTATGTTGGGATCATTGTTTTGCTGAAAACACGAAATTGCTATTATGTCCCAACAAATCAGCAGATTTCTGGAGGTTTTTCTCTAAAATCTCCCTGTGCATAAGTCCATTCATTCTACCATTGATGATTTCTAGTTCACCAGTACCTTTGGATGAACTCCCCAATAATATAATCGAACCACTGCCAAATATTACCGTAGGAATGCCATTTTTTTGTGATTGGCGGTTCCATTTTACACCAGACATGTGTTGCTCTGCTGTGTTACTCACAAACATTTCAATTTTCGTTTCGTCTGACCAGATTACATTGTTCCAAAGTTCTTGCGTTTGCTCCCCATATGTTTAAACATAATTCGAACGTGATCTGGCATGTTTAACCTTCAATAATGGAACTTTTCTTGAGAACCTTGAAACAAAACCTGCATTATTTAGAACTCCACTGATTTTGTTCTTGCTGACATTAATCCCAGCTTCTCTGAGATCGGTTTTAATTCCACCACGAGTAAGACAAGCGCTTTTTGTACCTTTATGCTTACCTAGCTGAATTTTTATCGTTTAATTTCCTTGGCCGGCCACATCTTGAGGATTTTCAACGGCTTCACCAGGGTTTTAAAACTTTCTAATAACGTTTTCAACTGTACTAAATGGTAGATTAAGTTCGCTTGGTATTATTCGATACCCTTTTTCCTTCTTTGTGCTTATCAATGATTATTTGACGAATTCTATTGGCAAATCTTTAGATTTTGTCGTTTTTTTTTTAAAAATGAACTGGTATACTTTGAATGAGTGAGCTAAAACTGGAAGAATCATATAATATTTTTTAATATAAAGCTTTCTGATTGATCAGTGATAACTCGCTTGCTTTATTGTAACACGCTAAGCAAAAGTGATTTAAATTAATCTCTGTATTTTTTAAGTGTATCCAATACTTCTTGCCTTTGTTAATTCATATTTTCCTTAAATATAAACTTTCTTAACTTTGATTTTGTGATTACTATTGCAAATATAATTTAGAATAGTAATATGAATATACTGACAACATGTTGGGTAAAATCCTGAACCCTAATTTAAGCTATGAAGAAAAATTTAATGTATCCAAAAATTTTACGTGGCAGTGTATATATATATATATATATATATATATATATATATATATATATGTGTGTGTGTATATATGTATATGTATTTATATAAATAGATAGATAGATATATTTAAATATGTATGAATAAAAAATCAATACAAAAATATATGTTTAGTTATTTTGTGTATTCATTTTCTATGTGTGTACGTGTAGTAGTTTGGAAAGAAAAACAAGTGGGTTTCGTTCAAAAGCACACAGTTTCGACCACTCCTAAGTGTTCCTCAATGTAATTTTGTTTTTCACTCTAATTCAGACTGTTCCTAACTCTGATAAGTGTTGCCAAAGATAAAATATTTTCCAAAAAGACATTACCTAAAAAACAATTTAAGAGAAAAATGTCTGAAGAATGATCAACAAATGTTGAAACGCGTTATAAAATATGTTTAAATAGTAAAATATGATAGAAGTGTAAAAACGTACCAGTGTTGATGGCTACATTCTTTTAAACATACATTTTCCGTTGTCGTCGGAACTACACCAGAATATATGTATGTATGTATATATGTATATATGTATGTGTGTATATATGTATATGTTAATTGAGAGATATGTAGGTATAAATATATATATATATATGTATATATATTAATATATATTTGTATATATGCATATATATGCGTATATACGTCCATATATACGTATATATGCGAGTATATATATATATATATATACATATATGTATATATATATATATATATATGAACAAATGATTAATAAAAAATGTAAAAAAACATCTTGAAAAAGAGTTAAAATATATTTAATATAAAAAAGGAAACACAATATGAGTAGATAGTCTTTAATCCGCGGAGTTTCGAAGAAATACTCTCTTGTCATCAGACGGCAGGAATTAGCAAAATGCGGGATCGGATTTTGCATATAAAAGTATTTAATGAAACCACAAGTAAGTCACAGATCTTACTTGGTTAAAAAGGGTGAGGTAAGGGGAATAAGAGTTAAGAGAAACATTATAAAAAGATTTCAAATAAATGGATAGTCCGGTGAAGGGTAAAAAATACAAGAATTGTAAAATCCAAATACGGTCGAATTAAAAGCGTCCAATCCAACAGGTAAGTTCCAAAGGATTCGCGTTACTGGAAGATGGTCCAAAATGATCAAAAAGGCAGAATTCCTTGGAAAAAAATCACAAATGGAATGAGTTCAAAATAATTAAAAGAAAAGTTCAAATGTGCACAGAAAAAGCACTGGACAGAATATTTAAAAAACGTCTGCCAAGACCGGAAGAATCAAGGAAATCCACATATATATATATATATATATATATATATATATATATATATATATATATATATATATATATATATATATATATATGTATATATATATATGTGTGTGTGTATAACAATCACCGCTTTATGTGATGCGTTTATTAGTTTATTTTTTTATTAATTATTTGCTTTAGATGCATAAGAATACTCCTTTAATCATGTATGATTCTTGCTTTATGCCATCTTCAGCAATAGGTTCGGCTAGAACACGTGGCATTAATATCCAGAGTCTGAAAGTGTACATATGTGTAACGAATGCACGGTTTTATATCTCTTTTATTTTTAGGAGTTTCTTTGAATTTTATTTGCAATATTTCTAATATTTTTTTACCTAAGTAGTTCTTAAAAATATTACCAGGTAACTAAATAAGTATTATATATCCATTAATGAAAAGTCCTTATTTTTTGTGGGACGTATAAATTTATTGTGATTAATCATTATTACGTGCATTACAGTAGCATATGAAGATATATATTTCTCGATTAAGTCCACTATTATTTTACACTTTTGCATTAACCATTTCTGTTGGCGTGCTTAGGGAAATAAACAATATGTAAATGCCGTTTTCTGTCCCATAGTTAGCTCTTTTAAAGAAGCTATCGGCTCCTCCTGTTATTCATGTATATATATATATATATATATATATATATATATATATATATATATATATATAGATATATATATAGTTCACCTTTCTTTATTAAGCTACGTATTACCTTATTTATTTGCATTAATTATTATAACGAATACATGACACCAGTATTCGCAGTCTGATACTGACAGTTCTTCCATAGGCATGAATGCCAAGGAATGGTCATATAATGGTATTTAGAAGATCAGTCGTAAGAATTGGAAAGCGATTTTGATTCGGAATAATTCTATGAAGAGTATGAGAAGGGGTTCATATATACATATATATATTATTATTATTATTATTATTATTATTATTATTATTATTATTATTATTATTAGGAGTAAGTCTTTCACTATAGTTGCAAGTATGTAATTAAGAAACTCACCTGTTTACATTTCAAAACGATTCAACAATACAGTTCTTTTCATACACTGTGATGCAGACGATTACAGATTGCAGTATGGTTAAAAATTAGGCAAATTAAAGAGCTTTTCAAAAGAGATTAAAATTACTTATCCGTAAATGTTCAAATGGAAGCATTCTAAGCATTATTCTTGGAAACTTTTCGAAATCATTTGCTTCACTGACATAAAGGGTTTTGATAAGTTAAACAATATCTCAGGCAAATATTCCGATGCCGATTAGATTGTTTCGATATCATCGGAATATTTTAGGAGTTTGTCGTAACGGTAACATTGTACTATTTAATGCAAACATTTTACAAGCTATTTTCTTTTATCTGATACAGAGGAAATTAATTAGTTCCTTGGATAGCGGAAAAAAGGACCACGCATCTGCCTAGAACCTTTTCTGTCATTTACCAATATTCGTAGGAATGAAGATTTTGTTTAGCTAATCTAGATTTAGTACGTTGGACTATGCATATATATCCTTCACACACATCTGTATAAATAGAGCAAAGCATAAACATACATGTCAGAGGCTAGCAATGAGTTATGAAAAGGTATTGGTCTTAAGGCATTAGTTATTATAATATTATTTGAGCATAAATATATTCTAGAATAATTTTATAATGATTGATTTTACAGATTTATTTCTTAACCATGATCATATATATATATATATATATATATATGCATATATATATATGCATATATATATATGCATATATATATATATATATATGCATATATATATATATATATATATATATATATATATATATATATATGCCTGCGTGTGTTTCAGAATAACTGAGATTATCACGTGTTGTTTTCATTTCGTTGGTGATATTTGTCTGTTATATTATCCCCAGATGCACTAGCGTGAACTCAGGTCAACAACTCCGTCTTGGTAACTCCCTCAGAGTTAATGACGGGCGTGTGATTAAATCTACTGGCATATCAGTGCTAATCATCCGGGGATCAACTAGGGTCATAGCACCTAATTGAGATTTTGTGTATGTGTTTACCTCTCATATCCCGCACCCAAGTAAACTCACACATTGTCCAATTATCATCAACTTGAATTGACTCATCCTTCCTTTTTCTTGTGGACGACATTATTGCCTGCAGGTGAATCACGACTTATTTGCTTTCCGTTTTTACTTTTCTGTTATCTTTCTGTGTGTTTAATTTTTATATTGGCAAAAGATTTCGAGGCAAGTATGGATGAAGTCAATCCGATAGAACCAGCCTTTCTCAATATGAAAGAATAAAAGAAACAGAAAAAACGGTTACAAAAATAACTCAATAAATTATATAAAAAAATCTGTAAAAGAAAAGAAACTGATTAAATATAGGGAATAGGGAAGGAAAATTCATTTGCATCATGTATTAAATAAGAAATAGAAAATAAAACAAAAGTGGAATTGAACCTCAGTGTGTTTTTTTTTATAAAACAAATTGAAATCACTGAAAATATTTACGTTGAAAAATGAGATGAAAACTGAAAAAAGGAAGTAATATTTACATTGAAATTAAAAATAAATATTCTCATCGAAATTCCTGACTATTAATACGAAATTCCTTTGGTTTTTCAAATACAAAATGGTAATCTAATCCTCAACAATAATATACAGTCGGTAGACAATACAAAATAGCAATCTAATCTTAAACAATAATATACAGTCGGCAGACAATACAAAATAGCAATCTAATATAAACAATAATATACATTCGGTAGACAAGACAATATAGCAATCTAATATTAAACAATAATATACATTCGGTAGACAAGACAAAATAGCAATCTAATCTTAAACAATAATATACATTCGGTAGACAATACAAAATAGCAATCTAATCTTAAACAATAATATACAGTCGGTAGACAATACAAAATAGCAATCTAATCTTAAACAATAATATACATTCGGTAGACAAGACAAAATAGCAATCTAATCTTAAACAATAATATACAGTCGGTAGACAATACAAAATAGCAATCTAATCTTAAACAATAATATACAGTCGGCAGACAATACAAAATAGCAATCTAATATAAACAATAATATACAGTCGGCAGACAATACAAAATAGCAATCTAATATAAACAATAATATACAGTCGGTAGACAAGACAATATAGCAATCTAATCTTAAACAATAATATACATTCGGTAGACAATACAATATAGCAATCTAATCTTAAACAATAATATACATTCGGTAGACAATACAAAATAAGAATCTAATCTTAAACCATAATAGAAATTCGGAAGACACTCTGGATGATTATCGAAACGATGCACGGAACGCCTGAATGCTTCTTCTGGAAGGTGCCTTATTTATCTAACTTTTGAATACTACTTAATCACATATATTATTTATTTCCTTTCTATTTACTTAGGAATATAATCGTTTAAAAAGTGTCTCAATCTAAAAAATAAATAAAAATATAGAAGAAAAATCGTGTGTGACTATCACAAATAAAATACTTGAGTAAATCAAGGATATTTAAGAGATAGAAACGCATATAAAGTGATTATTGTTTAAATAATAGATGAATTAAATAAAGAATTACGAAGATGAATATTAAAAGCCAAATTAGGTTGATTCCAGATTAACACAATTATAAAGAGAGCAAAAACATGGAGGAAATGGGAAAAATATAGCTATTAAGTTTGTTTTCTTACGCTCGACAAATTTATTAGATTTTAAAGCAAGTATCATAATTTTTTTGTTTCCGTGAAATAGAAAAAAGATTAAATAAGGCTGGGTTCATTTCGATGTGTATAACTGCGTGGAAAAAAGTACTACTCCTCTAAATGTTAAAGTTTTATTAAAATTAGAAAAAACATCGATGCTTCACAGGATCAAATAAAAATCACCCATAACCACATTTTTATAATTGTTTATGACATCGATATATTTTCTGCGTATTTACAGCCTATTCTTTTATTTTGTCCGTACTTTATACAAAACAATACACGCGTCTCCTTGTAAGTATAAAAATAGATATACCCGTATATATATATATATACTTATATATATATATATATATATACGTGAGAAATTCAGTTTATATATATGTATATATATATATATGTATATATATATATATATTTATATATGTATGTATATGTACCAGAACATATACACTAAGTGGTTGTGAAGTTTTTTTTTTAATTCCATTCTTTATATAAAATAAGATGTGCAGTATATACGCTATTGATGCGATGTTTTGCATTCTATTCTTACTATATATATATATATATATGTATATATATATATGTATATATATATATATATATATATATATATATATATAACTTAAAAAATTATTATTTCTTTCTACCTTCATACACGGATTTTTTTAATGACTACAATGTACGTTAACAATTCCTGTCATAGTTTGCTCCATTTCCTTATACTCTACTAAAACACCACAGAAGATTATCACGTGAATAATGGGAATTATCAACTATTAAACACCGGATGTATTAATATCTACAAACAGTTGCGTCGTATATATATATATATATATATATATATATATATATATATATATATATATATATATATATATATATATATAAAACATATGCACACATATACATATATATACAGATGCATATACACATACATACATATACATAGGTACATACACACATGTATATATATACATACATACATACACACACATATATACACACATATATATATATTTATATATATATAAACGTGGATTTACTGTTTATGTAAAAAAAAAGGATAATCATATACAGTAAATTCACGTGGATTACTGTTACGTCACTTTTCCTATTTACCACAAACAAACATAATTCTTTCTTTTTTTCGAGTCTTACATTAGAAATGTGTCCATTTCCTGCTTAGGACACCCCGTTTTTCTATTGGCTGTTCTTTTGATCTAAAGTCGTTCTTGGTAAGTACCGGTGTCGTTACAGTTTTTCCGTTGAAAATGCTCCGCCACAGATCACACTTAGGCCGGCCTACCCACAATGCCGATTCAATTCGCTAATCAGTTGAGAGTCAAAATCCTGAACAACGAAATGAGAAGAGCAGACAACAGATGATTTTGATAAGTGCCAATGAAGCAGCAGATCGACGTGCTGCGATCTCGACAGAATGAACGTGAGAGACTGTGACATGCGGAAAGACGTCAACGAGAAACTGCAGCACAGCGTCAAACATGACTCTAATCTTAACCAACCCGGGATTGGGATCGGCTTGCATTTCCCGACGACCCTGATGATGATTATAGTTTGAGTCACCAGGTTCAAATCGGCACAACGACTGAAGTGCGCCCTTACTGCACGGCTCTAGAATTTATGGGGAAATCTAAAGGAGTGTGCTGTGCCAATTGAAAAATTAGACTACCTCAACTTCAGGAACCACCAGAACCATTAAAATCTTTGCTTGCTGGATATACTGCAGAATCAAAGCATTCTCTATCGAACATCAGGAAATGCAACTCATGCTTCAAATGAGGTCGTTTGGTGCAGAAATCATTGCAGCAAAATCCATGCCAACTTTTTAAGTAAAGGGGCAGATTTACCATAAAGTTGGATCTCTGCTTCCATGCCCAGACGGTCATCATAGATTCCTACAACTGTATTTTATCGGTGATAACAATGATGAACTGAATGCACGCTATGGAATTTCAACTGGCACAATAAGCACCATTGTTTTCGAACTGCAAGACATGCTTCATAATAAAATAATTTGGCGCGTTTATTCAAAACTGAAATTGAAACGATGCCACCTGATACACACAAGATTGCTATTCTTGCTGACAAAGCTCCTGTTGGAGAACACGTACGGAGCTTCAATGCTCCAACTATAGTTGAGGTTGCAATTGCTATAGTTGGAGATCAATTTAAGCCAAGGGATATTGTCCTTCATAGGAGGAATTATCAATTGACAAACACTGCAGAAACTCATCGATGATATGATGCTCTGCAATATCCAATCATTTTCCAGGATGGTTCTGGTGGATATCATTTTAATGGTAACATGATAAATTCAGTTACTGACGAAGAAACAAATAAAAAATGCAGTGCAATGAACGATTATTAATGATTCGGGAAAATGAAATTAATCACATTATGAAATGCTGCAAATTGTTCCACCAATATATCGTAGACATGTACGCAAAAATTGAATCCGAACATTTGCTATTGATACCTTTAAATCAGTCCAAACTTCGCTCTGAAGAATATGTTCGCTTGCGAGATGCAGTTCAAATTGATCGTAATACTACAAACGTCGGAAGACTAACAATTTTGCCGTCTTCATATATAGTTAGTCCACGTCATATGCATGAGTACACAGGATGCTTTTTCATATGTTCGTCAGTATGGCCGTCCTGACCTGTTCAGTATATCCACATGCAACCCTGCCTAGGATGATATACATCAACTATTACTTCCTGGATAATCATCAGTAGATAGGAATGATATTACAGCACGTGTTTTCAAATAAAGGCTGACATCGCTAATAGATTTCATTGTTAAGCATAAAATCATTGGGTCTGTGTGCTGCTGGATGTATTCAGTGGATTGGCAATAGAGAGGATTACCACGCTCACACATACTAAACTGGCTCTATAACAAAATCAGTCTAGATCAAATCGACAATGTAATATGTGCTGAAATACCTGATATTGACATTGATAAAGACTTGCAGGAAGTTGTGACAAAACATATGATATATGGAGTTGTGGTATATTAAATCCAAATTAACAATGCACGAAAGATGGAAAACGCTCTAAGCGATATCCTCGGGCATTACTATCAGACATAGTTACAGGAAATGATGGATATCCTTTATACAGGAGAAGATCTACAGATAATGGCGGAAAATTAGCAATCATACAGATGCGCAATGCTGATATTGAAGTCGATAACCGGTGGATTGTTCATACTCACCTTTGCTTTCAAAAGCCTACAAATCGCACATTAATGTGGAATACTGTAACTTAAGTCCATCCAATACATGTGCAAGTATGTGAATAAAGGCAGCGATATACCAGTTTATGGTTTGAAAACTTAAGGCAATGATAGGAATGCAAACATACATATCGATGAAATTGCACAGTTCAAAGCTGGAAGATATATAAGCAGTAATGAAGCTGTATGGCGAATTCTTTCATTTCCCATACATAGACGAAATACAGCTATTGTTCACTTATCAGTACATTTAGAAAATGGAGAACGTGTTTAGTTTACAGCTTCAAATGTGCAACATATAGCTCTTAATCCCCCGGCGACAACATTAAGGACTTTTTTCACGTTATGTAAAAATGGCGCCTTTGCATCAACACGGATCTATTCGAAAGTGTCCATATATTACACATGGAGTAGGAGTAGGAAATTATTTGAACGACGCAAACGAGGAGATAGATTAGACGGTCACCCTGGAATTTACAAAGAAAACACAATAGGCCGACTTTATACTATTCATCCCAAACAAGATGAAAGTGTTTTCCTTCGCATGCTGTTGTTAAATGTCCCTGGTCCAACATCATGTGAGCATTTAAAAATTGTCAATGGTGTTACATATGACACTTTTCGCAGTGCATGCCAAGCACTAAATGAATGATGGACACTGGGATGAATACATTAATCATGCATGTCACAAATTGCATCCAATTAAAATTTGTGCATTTTTTGCCATCATATTGACAACTTGCTCCCCTTCATCTCCTTTAGAGTTATGGGAGAAATATAAATCACATATAGTCGAAGATATTTTGCATCAAAAACGCAATGAAACTGCAAACACCTACCTGAATTTTACAGCAAACCATTATAATGAGGCATTGGTACGGATTGGAAATGTGTGCTTAGAAATTGCAAATAAAGTCTTCAGTCAATTGGGGTTGACGTCACCGAATCGATCTGCTGCGACTTTGTTTGATGGAGAATTGCGTCAGTAACAAACTTAAAACAAAGATGATCTTTTGTTGTACATTCATTCAAATATTACAAAACTAACTAGTGAGCAAAAACACATTTACAACGAAGTAATGGAAACAGTCAATAATGGGGTGGGATAAATCTTCTTCTTAAACACGCCAGGAGAAACTGGTAAAACCTTCTTAATTAAATTAATTTTGGCCACCATTCGAACACATTCTGACATTAACTCTTGCATGATCCGGGATTGCTGCTAGGATGGAGAACTGCTCATTAAGCTTTGAAACTACTATTGAATATGCAACTTATGGAAATTCCGTTGTGCAACATTTGCAAAACATCGAGTATGGGAAAGTCATTGCAAAAATGTAAACTTATTGTTGGGGTGAATGCACAATGGCACAGAAAATAAATCAGTGGAAGCTCTGGGTCTATCATTGCAAGATTTGCGTGGTAATGATCGACTCTTTGGGAATACAGTATTATTGCTAGCTGGAGATTTCAGGCAAACACTACCTATAATAACTCGATCAACACAAGCAGATGAAATAAATGCTTGCTTAAAATGTTCCACTTTTAGCAACATATGAGAACGTTCCAATTGACTAGAAATATGCGTGTCCAGCAGCAAAACGATGACTCAGCAGAGTTATTTTCAAATCACTTATTGCAAATTGGGAATGGAAAACTGCTGGCTAATCTGACCACAGGACAAATTATATTGCCAAACAAACTTCTGTAATTTAGTGACAATAAAAGACGACTTGATTAAAAAGGTTTTTGCGGACATCCAATTTAATTATAAGAATCCCAGGTGATTGAGTGAATGTGCCATTCTGGCAGCCAAGAACAAAGATGTTCATGAACGCAACAGTACTTTTCAGTTGAACATTCCTGGTGAGTTAGTCACATACAACTCTGTCGACACCGTTCTTGAAGAAGATGAAGCAGTCAACTATCCAACAGAATTTTTGAATTCGCTAGATTTGCCAGGGATGCCACCTCATGTACTGCAATTGAAATCTGGCGTGGCAATCATCCTGTTGTAAAATATTAATAAGCCTCATCTTTTTAATGACACACGTCTTTCTGTAAAACAGAGTAATGACTAACCTAATAGAAGCTAAAATCTTAACGAGATCTTTAAAATGTTAGGATGTCCTGATTCCACGAATTCCTATGATTCTTACAGACATGCCATTTCAATTTAATAGATTGCAATTCCCAATTAGACTGGAATTTGCTATCACTATCAACAAAACACAGGGATAATCTTAAGAATTGTGCGGCTTATATTTACATAATGATTACTTCTCACATGGGCAATTATATCGTGCGTGTTCTAGAGTCGGCAAACCAGGCAATCTCTTCATTTGAACTGAATCATGAACCACCAGGTATATTGTGTATCCACAAGTTTTGGAAAATTAAATATATCAGACACATGCATTTTTTGTCAATTTACGCCATTTACAGAAACGCGTGGTAGGGTATAGCTAGTATATATATATATATATATATATATATATATATATATATATATATATATATATATATATAATTAAATTACATTGATTGTTTTGCATGTATTAGGTTATCGGGATCGATAGCCTGGAAATTTTGCAAACATTTAAACAATTAAAAATCGAGTTCGTTTAAAATAAAAAAAATAGAAATCGAATGAAATGCAATATAAACATTAAGACGCACAAAAATATTTATACTAAAAATGGTTTCATCCAAGAAATTTTAATATATAGTTTATCCAGAGGTTTAGATTAATTGAAACTTTTTATCACTCGTTATCCTAAATTTAAATACATGTTTAATCGTTCTCAATAGCATAAAAATTATGAACATGAAATAACATGGCATCAATTATTTACATGAAATAACATGAAATAAGTAATAAATTATTAATAAAAATTAAAATTACTTAATTTAGGAAGTTTTATATTATTTTATTGTAATTCATTATTGCGATGAGTATTATTTCTTAATTTATTTATTTATTTATTAGTTGTAGTTTCACGACGTTTCGCCTAAATATCCCTTTGGCCTTCATCTATCCAGTCGCAGTTACCACCTGACGAAGGTCAGGGGAATAGTACGCCAAACCGTCGCAATACAACCGCTAAGAGATATGAATGTATTAGTCCGCAATAAATAAATGAAGAAGTTGTACTCACGCAGTATATATCCGTTATTTGTACAATTTAATAAAATTAAAGTCACTAAAGCTTGGACAAAACAAAGTTGAGTTGATGTCGTGCTATCCAGGGTTATGCTCGGCTCAGACTTTCCAATTCTGACTTCCAAACTTGAACTAATAGTAATGTATTTCTATAAATCTTTTATAACGGTAAAGGGGGGATAATTTTGAATGCAGAAAGTAAAAGTGTTAACCCTTTATATGTCCGTAAAATGACTAGAGAATTCTAGAAAATTGGAAGCGAAGAAAGATGGCGGCTTCGCCAAACACTGGACTCAGTCTGTAAATAATTTAATGTTTCTGCTGCGAATAAATTGTGTTTACAATATAATGAGCTTGTTAGAATATCCAATAATCCTGACATCCTATTTCTCTGATCACAACAATAATAAAATTGTTTGACTACCTCTCACCTGCATGTATGTTTCACGCCTCTATGTGACTACACACTATTTTTGTTTTTTATTATTAATCATTTATTTAAATTAAAAATGCACCTGTACAAACTTGGTGCTTGTGAACTATGATTATATGTGGCGGATTTTGAAGTGCACTTTTCTTGCTGCTCTTAGCCGACAGCGTAATGGCACCATTCACTTCCAAACCTTTCGATTACTCCATACTGATCTCATCAGTGCACTGGCCTGCCACATTGTGTAATTAATTCTACACTTTTTCATATTCTTTCAAACAATCCTTGCACTACTTCTGTCTTCCAGCCCTCTAATTCAGTACCACCGACTAAGGAACCGTTATGAGACTTCAGGTGGGCGGTGATCAAATTTACTGTATAGGACGTTCCTGAGAAATTTTCATCATCATCATCATCATCATCATCATCATCATCAGCAGCAGCAGCAGCAGCATCATCCTACGGCCTCCACCAAGATAGAACTCACTACACCCTTCCAGTATTTCCTATCTGTCATAGCACCCAAAAGATTTTCCTTGGAGATGAATGTTTCTTAGTGTGTCCTATCTGGAAGAATTAACTTTCGTGATCGATTATGAGATGATGGGTTCCTCCACAGTACAAGTGATGACACAAGTTCATCTGTGGCACGAGTAGAATTCCCAGCAAACTGAACACGTATTTTAAAAACCGAGGTTGATACTCTCGGTAAGTCTCCATATACCATTTCTAAAGTCGGGTGATTTTGCCATGAGATTAAGTACTCTTCTCCAAAGACGTGTGTAACAACCATCCAAACGACGGTGTTTTGCTGAAATAGTCCAAGTTTCAGATCCGTAGAGTAAGATTGGTTCAATATTTACGCAGAAAACTTGGATTTTGAATTTCTGAGCAAGATTGGATTTCCAGATCTTATCCATTTTATTACAAACAGTCCATGCCGTGCCCTTTCTAATGTTAAAGTCTTTCTCAGAATTTGTGCTGTGTGATCCTAGAAATTTGTAGTCTTCAACACATTTGAGGATGTTATTTGTGAGAGTTTTAAGTTCATGGTTGTTGCGAATGTTAATTGGCATACACTCAGGCTTACTAGTATCCAGATGTATCCCTATACAGTTTGCTGCTGATTCAAGAGAAGATAGGAGTGGTTGTGTGCTAATGAGGTTGTCAGACAACAGTGCAATGTCATCCGCAAAATCAGCAGGGGTGATGTAAAGTGCAGGATTACGTGAGCTTCTTCTCGGTCGATACATCAGCCCATTGTCATTGATTGTATCTGCAGAGATACTTTGATGTAGTCTATTACAATGATGAAAAAGGAGGACAGTGAAAGACTTGGTATTTCAAATTTGTTGCTGATCATAAGCAACAATTTGTACATTGATCGTTGATTTCTGCGATTATTATTCTGATTTTTATCTTATTGATTATTGCTTTAGTAACTTTTATTGATTATTGTATTAGAAATGGTATGATTTATTAATTGACCAATTTGATTCATAGATATTACTGTTCTCATTCGATCGATAGAGTAGAATTTTCTTGAATAAACTATTGAATATTCATTTATTTATTTTCATTTTAATTATGTATGACTAACATTATTATTTAAGGATGCGCGTATGGAGGAAGGGGCAGTAGTAGATATCTGAGTGTTCTAAGAGGGGGTTTGCCGAAAATGGTTGGAAAACCCTGCTCTAATTCCTATATTTAGTTCAAAATAAAATGTTTTCTTACGATAGGACTAGTCGCTCAACTTTACAATGTGACCAGTTCATCTTAAAATCATTTTTAAACAAACACCAACGTTTATAGGGATTGTATTGATCTCATCTTGAGTGTTATTTGTGCAATGTTTCTTTTCCAAATAACATCCAACATGCCTAATAACGGTCAAAAGAGAATCCAACAAATACGTTGCCAAAGTAACACTCAAGATGAGAACAACAATTTGATCAGTACAAGTTATATAAACAACCAGTCATCATCTAAAAAAATCAGAACTTTAAACATCAACATTGCCTCAAATATGATCAACAGTTGGTCACCCCTGCATCCAATCATTCATCCTGGCCCAAAAAAATATTTTTTGTAATTATCTGATAAGTACATTATATCATAACAAACCTAGACACCGCAATAGCAAGTGGACCTGATCTCATCCGAGCTGTACTAGTAAAAAAATTGTTCTGCTGAGGTTTCTCCAGTTCTCTCTAAACTCTTTAACAAGTGCCTTAAGGAATCATGCTTACCTTACTGCTGTAAAACTGCTTCTGTGATAGCAGTTCAAAAGAATTCTGGAAAAAAAGTACTGATCCATTGAATTATCGCCCCATTAGCCTCCCACCTCTTTTTGCTAAAATATTTGAGTCCATAATCAAGCTCTAGTCCACCACCTTACATATGCTACAATTCTGTCTGACCATCAATATGGATTTAGGCAAGTGTGTTCTACTGTAGATATTCTAACTGTAATCTCTGAAGTATATACCATGGACTGGATAAGGCAGGGGAGGGCAGTAGCCTTAGATATACCTAAGGCTTTTGACCGGTTATAGCATTATGGTCTTCTCATAAAAATCAATTCCTATGGTATTACTAAATGAATACTTAACATAACGAACTCTTTCCTAATTAAAAGAAGAATCCAGGTTGTCCTCGGTGCCTAAACAATATGATATAAATGCGGGAGTACCTCAGTGGTTGATCCTCGGAGTTTTATTATTCCTATTTTATTTTAAATGATCTGCCTGATAAAATTGTCTCTGAGATGGGCATATTTGCTGATAGCACTATAGTTTATAGTAGGCACGAGGGGGAAACAAATGAACTTATACCTAAGGCAATGGCGGAAACCCTAGAGGAATATCTCTAGTTTGTTGATAAATGGGGACAAAAATAGATGGTAACATTTAATGCTGCCAAGACTAAGCTTGTTTCCATTAATAATTACAAGAAACCTTCTCAACCACAAATAACTATGGCTAAATATATATTACCTGAAATTATGTGCAAACTCCTCGGCTTAACGTTCACAGTGGACATGAGATGGAACAGATACATTGAAGGCATTGCCGCGGCTGCTGCGAGGAAGATGGGCTCTCTCTACCGTGCTAGAAAGTTACTTACGTCTGAAAGTATCGTGTACCTCTACAAGGCCAACATTCGCCCATGTCGGAAATATTGTTGTAACATTTGGGTGCATCTACTACTAGACTCTCACTCCTGGGCAGGGTTCAAAAGACATTCGCCAGCCTGATAGATTCTGGACTATCATCTAAGCTTCAACCTCTGTCCCATCGACGGGATGTTGCATCTCTCTGCTTGTTTTACAAGTATTTTATGGTAGATGCTTCGACGAATTACAAGCCCTTGTACCTCCTCGACGTAAAATTCCTTCAACAAGCAGCAAAGTTCCACCTACATAATAGAGATTTGTAGATGTAAGAAAGATTTATACTCTAATAGTTTCATCCCTCAGAACTACTAGACTTTGGAACTCTCTTTAAGGCTCCTGCTTCCCCAACTGTACTGACATCCAGAAGTTCAAGTGTAATCTGATCAGATATCTTGGTGCTCAACTCCCTTCATAGTATCCGTGCAACTTATGCTCCTGATAGTAGCTCGCTATATCAAAGTGGCACTGTGCCTTGTTTGGGGTAAAAAATAAACACTAAATATAAATGTTGTCTTATCCATTAGAATTGGATATCTAAAAAATAATGTATTAAAAAAAACACTTATATACGTACGTAATGTGGAAGAAAAATGCAAAAAAATGATTAAGCAAAAATTTGCTAGAACTATTTTTTTTTTTACAGAAAATAACAAAAAAACTTTCATCTTCTATCCGCCATATTCTAATTTAAAATAACAAGTATTACATGAAAACAAGACTCATAAGTATGGCTGGGACAAGCATATTCTTTTACAAAAGAATATTCTTTTGTCTATATTTCGTTAAGGAATATTCTTTTAACAAAAAGCATATTTTTTTTAGGAATATTCCTTTAACAAAAAGCCTATTCTCTTAAAAAAAAAGAATATGCAAAATATTTATGGAATAAGTTGTGCCGAAAATATGTTGAAATAAATATTTGCATACGAGTCTTAATTTTACGAAGTTTTCTTTTTTATATAAATTAAATTAAACATGGTAAAACCTTCGTAGTTGTGAATTTACTATAACCTTTGGTTCCTAATGAGAGCCATTCTATTAGAGGATTATATTAGGGACGAAATATCCGGGTATCCTTTTTGCCCTAGGTCTCCAGGGCCGATATATCGGGCCCGTAGTGGCCAAAGGATTGTATCTACAATTAGTATCGAAAAAATAACCAGGTTTAAATATGGTCCAGTAATCTCCTACGATTGGAACGAGTTTTTTTTAATTATAGGTTATTTCAGCGGACAACCAAAGAAGCTTTAATTTGATAATTTAAAGACTAATTTAATTATAAAATGCAATTAATAAAATATTTAAGTTCCATAGAGTGTTCAGTTGTTCACAGTATATAAACAGTATATACATTAATGAGTAGGGCAATGTCAAGAATATTCTTTAATAAAAACACAATTCTTTACATATATTGGGTTAGAGAATATTCTTTTCATAAAAAGCATATTCTTTAAAAAAAAAGAATATGCTTTTTAAAAAAGAATATGCAAAATATTTATGGAATAAGTTTTGTTTTGCCGAAAATATGCTGAAAGAAAATATTTGGATAAGAATTTTTAATTCATTCATTTTTTTAGATGAATTAAACATGGTATAACCCTAACAGATGTGAATTTACATAAAAAAGGGTCTAAAATGTTGTCCGTTGAAAAAGAGTCATATTATAGGCATATATATATATAAATATGTACAGACATCTCGTCCTTGTAGATACTCAAAGGGTGTTAGTACCCAGGACGAATTTACAAGATCTAAAAAAAACTAAACAAAAAATGCCGAAATAATTAGCACTCCTGCTGAACGGATGGCAAGATATGCCGATGAATTTGAAGATTACCAGTTAACTGGCAATTGCTTAACCTGCAAATACTGCAATCTCCAGGTAGGAACAAACTTTAATGCATAAAATTTGCAATATAGTTGACTAATAGATTGGCGTTGTTATAGTAGTTTTGTTTTTGATATTCTATAACGGTAAATCTAGCTGTATTAAACTTTGATTGAACGTTGAAATTTACAATGTATTTTATCTACTTTTTACGTTAATTAATAAATGTTAATCGGCTTCAAATAACTTTTTCCACCCTTCCTTTAAATGTGTATATTACCATTAAATAATTGATATTTATTTTTACGGATCAAAAGTTGTAAAAAATCTCTAAAGCAGCATTTAACACCAACGCACATCGGGCAAAAAAGACCTACACGGCAATGTTAGGCGAAGTTCCTACTGCAGCAACTGATTTAGGAGCAAGTACGAATAATTTGTTCAACGCTGACTTATGCAAAGCGTTGATTGCAGCGGATATTCCGTTTCATAAACTGAGCAATAATGTGTTCAAAGACTTTCTTCATAGGTACACACATAGAAATATTCCAAATCAGGCTACACTAAGAAAATATTACGTTAGTGAAGTGTACGAAGCAAAAGTACAGTCACTCAGAGAAAAAACCTGCTGGAATGAAACTGTGGGTCTCGATTGATGGAACTACTGATGTAAAGCAGCGTTTTATTGCTTGCTTTGTGTTTGGAATTCTTGGGGTAGAAGAGGAACGCAGCAAGTGATATTTGGGAAATATTGCATGTCTGCCAAAAGTTAATCATTCTACAATTGCTGCTTTTTTTAACGATTCGTTGCAGTTTTTGTGGCCGCAGCAAGTCCTTTATAATAATGTGCTCCTTGTAACCACTGATGCAGCTGCATATATGCCCAAAGCTATGAATGCTCTTCAGGTTTTATACCCGAAAATGGTGCACGTTACTTGTTTGGCCCATGGCTTGCACAGAGTTCCGGAATTAGTCAGGCAGGCGCACCCAAAAGTAAATAAACTGATTTCAACTGTAAAAAGTATATTTTTAAAAGCACCCAATCGGATCGAAAAGTTCAGGGAACTAGCCCCAGGAGTGCCCCTTCCACCGAGTCCCATTGTAACAAGATTGGGTACGTGGTTAGATGCAGCGCATTATTACGCCAAACATTTGCCCGAAATTACTCCTGTCATAATGTCTTTAGATTCAACAGAGGCGCAAAGTATATTGGAGTCCAAAAAACTGTTGGATGAGGAATCACTGCCATTTGATCTCGGCTTTATCGCCAACAGTTTTTCCATTTTAACAAAAAATATTGCAAAGTTGGAGACTAAATGGCTGAGCGTTTCAAAATCTATTGAATTAATTAGAGAGGTCGAAATGACACTTGAGGAGATAAATGACTCCCAATTTCGTAAAAAGCTGAAGAATGGCATTTCAAAGAACAAAGGCTTTGCTACTTTAAAACGTCTCGATGCACTTATAAGTGGGAAGGCTTTTGAAAATGAAGGAAATTTGGACGACATAGATCATTTAAAAGTTTTAAGTGCCGAAGAAATGGTCAGCTTGAAATATGCCCTAGTAGTCTCATGCGACGTGGAACGAGTTTTTTCCCAGTATAAGACCGTTTTAGCAGACAACCGCAGAAGTTTCAATTTTGAGAACTTAAAAACGCATTTAATTGTAAAATGCAATGAATAAAATATTTGTTAAAGCTTCATAGTGTTTAATTGTTAGAAGTATTTATAGCATAAAAATAAACGTTTTTTCTATATATTTTCTTGCGTTTTCAGCATTATCTGAAGTTTTTACAAAATCATCAATAGAATTTATAAAAAAACAAATAATTAACCCTTTCGACCCTAACATTGAAAAATTACCAACTACTCAACTATACCCATCCTATTAAAATACTATAGTAAGGCCGAAATATCTGTAGGTCTTCTTTTACCTTAAATCCCAATGACCGATATATCGGCCCATTGAAATCGAAAGGGTTAATATTGTTGCAAACGTAAATGTAAGGTACCTAGCATAAATGTATTCGCTTGAAGTACAGTGAAATATGCGATTTATAAAAATAAATATACGGTAGCCAAAGAGAATATCCGTCTCAAAGCAGCATATTCTTTTTGAAAAGAATATTCCTATGCAAAAAAAGCATATTCTTTTTAAAAAAAGAATATTCCCGTGTAAAAAAGCATATTCTCGAGCATATTCTTAAAGAATATTCCCGGCATATAAAAAGAATATAGAGCATATTTGAAAGAGAATATTGTCACAGCCCTAGTCATAAGTCAGTTTTTCATACGGAATTGGTCACAAGAGCGTTCTTCGATAGTATCACAAAATTTGTAAATTGAAATATTGGATTTCAAATGAAACCAATGGTATCTACTGAAGTGACAGTAATGAACATGCCCAAAAATTGCGATAAATAATGAGGTAGAAAATTAATTATTAATGAGGAGAAGGAAAACTCTGACACTAAAACAAAGGGGAGGGAGACCTCTCCAGTCTTGGATGATAACCTTCCTAGAGCTCGTGACTCAAACGAATGGCACATACCAAAATGGATGTTAGGAATTACTTTTACTAAAATCTTAAGAGTCAATGAAATCGTCCAAGACTGTCATATTCCATAGATTAACTCAATCCAAAGTATAAATGTTTAATATTGTGGCAAAAAAGCCTAATTCACAATAATATGTATGTCCCACAAAACACTATTTACATATATACCATTCAAGATAGTCGTCGGTAATCAAGTTATACATATTAATTTAAGAAAAAAAACTGGTGTTGCCCGTAATGTGGCGTTGCCCGGCTGAAGCAGGACAGATCGAGAACAGAATCGTATCAGCGAACCCTTTATTAACTCTTTATATTTAACGAAAACAGAGTAAGATAACTTTTACCGATGACAACATCTTTCAAGTCGGCCAGCGTTTTTCTTCTAACCGTGGGGAATATTGTTAAAGTTTAAACATTTATTTTGAAAACTTTTTAACGTCTCTCACAGTGATCTAATCATTATATCATTATCTGCGCATGCGAGCTGAATTGACGGACTATTTTCAACTGAAAGAACTCAAACATAAGTAATGAGTTTCTTAAAGAGGGTAACATTATTATTTACTATTGTAATTATAAAATACCTACATGCACCAGGGTTTCAGCCTTTCGGGAATAATGAGTGCACAGTGTCGCGATTAACACGGGTCGTTAGATTCGAACTCGGCAACAGAAGTCATGTCTGCCTCAATTCTCACGGATCCACACACACACACACACACACAAACACACACACACACACACATATATATATATATATATATATATATATATATATATATATGTGTGTGTGCGTTTTTACTTCTAGCATCGATTCTATAGTGTGCAAAATATAATGAACAATAGCGACTTGACACTTTAGTACATGCATATACTATCTATAAGAATTATAATATATTTAAGCGTATTTGATCGCCTTCTTGTCGATACCGCTGAGAATAACAATGACATGGAGAAGAACAAGTTGAAAAAAAAAAACTAACAAAGACAATTCTCAGTGTAATTGAATCTTAGCAGGATGTTCAATATTTCTATTATGTTGGTGAAAAATAATGCCGTTATTAACGTTTAAAAGATCAACTATCACAAAAGATGAAATTTATGTAAAATTTGTATCAACTCAAAACAAACAAAAATCATAATTATAGTTCAGTTTTTCTGATATTTTTCTAGTTATCTGTAATGTATGTTTAAGTAAATTTTATGCATTTATGCAACATATTTTCACGTTAGCAAGAATTATTGATATTGCCAAGTATTTTCGCTTAAAAATACTTTTTGTTTATTTTTTAATAATTGGTTTAGTATAGTAGTCCAGTAAGAGATATGTAGCAATTATTTCCGTGTCGTATATGATATGCTTTTATAAGTGTGCTTTAAAAAAATCCTCGCTAATGTTTCATGTTATGTCTATACAGTAAACCACACTTTTATAAACAAGTATAGTACTGTTAATATAACAATTATAATGAATTAATTGACACATTTAAGAAAAGGTATATTTAACTATGCTTATTTACATTGATCAAATGGTGTTTTGATAAACCAGCTCACTAGATGAAACAACCCATGGTTTTTAAAATATGTACGAGCACCTCTGTAAATTTGAAACAGTAGGATAAATGCTGGTGATTAACACTAAACTAACATTAGTTTTCGAATAACAGTTAAAACCTTCTACGGCGGACATCCAAAACGAAAACTGAATATTTCATCCTAATGACAACAGAGAAGAGCTCGCACAGATTGTCAGTTATGTTTCTAAGACAAGTACGATTACCTTTTACGAAATACGGGACAAGTGATTATTCTATAATATCTGAAGCATCTTTCCGAATGCACGTTATAATTTTAGCAAATAATCTTTTAAAACTATCATATTTAAATTTCTGGCAAAACTCACATTAAGCCAATATAAAGTGTTCTATATGTTCTGATGCTGAACATCATATTTTCTGTCCTGGGTAAGTGCAGGTGAAATCCTTAATGACTGAGACATTTTTTTCATATTTGTTCCTATGCAGAATGCCATTTTTTGGGAAATCTGGTTTTACCGACATTAAAAACCTATCTTTTATCTTACTCTGCTCTCAGCAGAGTTAATAACAAATATATAGGAACTATTATATTCTAAATAATCCTATGTTTACAAGGAGCTAAATGTAAAATTAAAAAAAATATCTATTAGAATTTTATATAAATATGTAACCATTTACATCAACAGCACGTCCTTTCGCTTTTATAAACTAATCGGCATTGGCTTTATCTCAACAGGGGGTATATCGGGTAACGTACACCCGACCTAAACTTACGACTTATGCACACGTCGGCTGACTTGCAATATGTATAATATTAAAAGCGTTTTACTATTATTACGACACACATATTTAATACGAGAATAAATTTCTTGTGTAGAATATATTTTATAAAATTTATAATATACATATACACAATTAATTTATTTTGATGACGTTTCATTGTGGTTAACTCAAAACAACGCCCAAGATTAAATATACGACTCCACGACGTGCAGTAACATAGGACTGAATTTCTTATATGTAAGCTGTGTGAGTAGATTTATTAGTTGATCTCTGCAGTTGAAGAGTAAACGTAACCCTAACTGTAATTAGTTTTAGTAGATGTTGAAATACAAATAAGGCAGGATTTTAATGTTAATTTGTTGTCCTTTTAGTGAATAATTATAAAATAAAATATTCTGTAATGTTAAAGGATTCCTGTATTTACTACGAGAAAAATTAATCTGATAAAAGATATTGATTGCAGAAAACCGGGCATATCGTGAATCAAATCGGTTTGTATCGTGATCTAATTCAAGGGATGTCGACATCAAAGAAAATCATGCGAACTTCCTTCAATTGGAATTAAATTGCATAAAGGAGACCACCTATTGCCCAACTTCGTTCTACAATTTAAAATACAATGAAACCTGAAGTGTGTGCAAATAAAAATAACACAATCGACGTAACGGGGATCCCAAAAAAGTTGTACTTACAAATCAATAAATACAAAGGGGATTTTCTCGTGTTTGAAAGAAATTAGCGCGAATGTTAGACAATCCAAACGTAAAATATACATTTGTGTAATAATATATTTCAATAAACACTTGATTCCATACATTATTCTCCGTTGAAATTGTAAATCTAAATATATGTTGAATAGATGTTTCGGATGCAACTTATGCCAAGTATATAAACCACAGAACACGGTAAATAAGATATATTTTTTAAAAATAGTTATCTTTCAAGATCCATAATATACGAGGATACACAAATTCTGCATATATATATATATATATATATATATATATATATATATATATATATATATATAGAGAGAGAGAGATAGATAGATCCGCGCGTGTTTGTATATGTGAATATATTCTTTAATTTGTGTACCTTTCGTGAATCGCTTATTGTAATAGATAAAATAGATATTTAAAGGTAAATCTATCCTAGTAAAATAACTTTAGGTCTCTACAATATGTAACACACTGTTATGTGATATATATATATATATATATATATATATATATATATATATATATATATATATATATAAGAACAATAGGAATGGTAAATTAATTCACAAAGAATATATATTGGTAAATATAAATTGATTGGTTCATTTATTCAATAAGAGAATAGAAACAAGTAGTTGTGAGATAAAATGGATTCTTTATGCCAAGGCATTTCGAAGCTTGTCATTAGATGTGTAGAGAAGATGCTAGGTAACATACTGGGGATGCGGTGTCTAGCGTGGGATTTATTAGGAACAAAATAGATCAAATAAAAT